>NC_059077.1:22722214-23029089 GCF_020497125.1 Mauremys mutica | reverse complement strand
CACATGAGGTCACTGTTCAGAGACAAACTCTGCAGTCTTCTTTACCTATGTGAAGGAGTCAGAACAAAACTTTCACCCAGGACAGTACGCCCAGAAAAAAAGCAAAAATAATAATACTAATCTAAGTTCAGGCTCCTAGGGGACCACAAAAAAACATCACAACTAGGAGTAATTTGCATATTTTTTCTTTCCTTCTCACCAGAATAACCTGGGGTAAAATTTGGGTGTCAAACTGTCTTGCAGTGGCTCAAGAGCATGTGTACTAACCTCAGAGCAGACTGTTAAGGCATAATTAGTTGTGAGTTCTATACTTAAATTTCACCAACCAATCATCAAGTGTAAACTCCTCAGGCAGTATAACATCCTTAATATGGAGTCACAGACAGTCCTCTTAGGTACTCTGGTCTGTTTTGCCACCCAGGTGAGCTTGCCTTTGTGATAGATAGTCCCTTATACCATGAATCACAGCCATAGGTGTTGGAACTAGGGATGCTGGGGGGTGCTGTAGCACCCTTTGACTTGAAGTGGTTTCCATCATATAGAGGGTTTACAGTTTGGTTCAATGGCTCTCAACATCCCCCTACTATACAAATTGCTCCAGCTCCCCTGGTCACGGCAATATTCTAGTTACTCCCATTCCCAACAGACCAGTCACTTTCCACAAGTCAATTGCACTTTAGATCTCACACCAAAGACAACACTTGTAGCCAATCCTATTATAAACTAATTAAAGATTTATTCTATAGGAAAAAGGAAAAGAGTTATTTACAAAGTTAGAGCAGGCAAATACATATACACACAAATTAATTCCAAACTTAAGTTTCAAAAGGTAATAGAAGCTTCTATAATAAGCAAGCTCTATATGTCATTTGGGGCTAACACAGGCCAAGCACTGGGGATCTTTTGCTTATGCCTAGTAATCCTAGCCCCCCAGAGTCCAAGCAGCAGAAAGGCACCATTCCTTCTTGTTAGGGGTTTTCATTCCCTTCCCCCCCATTCTGATTTGAGGTGTAAACTCAGCCAGTGGGAGGAATTCATTTGTGAGACTCATCTTCCTGGGGGGTGGAGGAAAGTAAACAACAAAGTCTTTTGTCCTTTTTAATATTTCACTCTAGTCCATCTGGTGTCGATGGGCCTTCCTTGTCAGTCACCACATAACATCTTCTACTGGAGACCCACATGTCCCACTAGTTAACGTCTCTCTCCTGGCAGATGAGGTACAGTTACAAAGGTCTACGGTGCAAATGCTCAAATATTGCCTTACACTACGGAATACAATTTTAGGTGAGCTACAGCTCACAAGCATTCAATAATGTCATAACACTTAACATTCTAATACCTGTTTTAACAATACTAACACAGATGAGTCGGATTGATTCCAGCGATGTACTTGTCAGCATTCAACTGGGGCGTGGGGCCATTGGCCTGAGCTGGAACCTGGTCAGCCAGCAACACACCTGACACTATTGAAGTAAATAGCAAAACTCTTATTGACTTCCCTGCTCCAGGACTTCACCCCAAGGATTGAATGGACTGGACAACTCACCTACCCCTACCTGTATTGCCTTCTGATAGGTTTGAGGCATAAGAGGTCAGTGTGGGGAAGCTTATATAGCTATTACCTCTGGATAAATAGTGGACTTCAGTCCCCAGGGCTGTAACTCCAAACATTTTGATTAACAACAAGGGCTAAAATCACTTACTTGTGTGGGGGGGGGGGTGCGGGGGAGAGGGAAAGAAATACACTCACAGTGAATGCATGTGTGAGAGTCTGTGTGTGAGAGAGAAAGAGGGAAACACTGAAAATACATCTTCAAGCAGTGCTTTATTTGTAACGAAAGAGGTACCGGGGCTCAAGCAATTTTTTTATTTTCATACCTGAGGCGGAAAGCCCAGAGGTGCCAGGGCAATGAACTGCTAAGCCTAGAGGTGCCAGGGCTCAGCTCTGGCAAGCCCTGGAACAAATTAAGCCCTTCCTCTAATCTTAAAATCATATTGGGATTACAGAGATCAGACTGCTTCAGCCAGTGGGACTCTATACAAAGGGCACAGCATGAGGTTGGAAATGCTAACTAAAATCTACAGTGTCAATCTAGGTGTTAAGAAGGGTAAGGACAGAACCCAACACCCCCTATTCTGACATGGCATAAAAGCTGTTATCAAAGGTAAAGCATCCAAGTGTGAAATCTGCAATAAACACAGGAAACAGAATGCAAAAGAATAATTGAAAACCACATGAGATTCTTGATTGCTGTTGGTGGTTGATGCAACTCTATCTGAATTAACGAACGCTATCTCCTATGACTGGACCATCACTCAGATTTTCATAGACTTGTAACACTATTCCAGGTACAAGTTTTAAGATATTCCAACAGAAAGTAGCAGTTTTACTATTTCTCTCACTTTTTCACTTGTACCTGAATGTAACAAAACAAAGATAAACTGAACTAGTACAATTATCTTAATCATCTTGCATAAAGAAAGAGTACCGTATTATATGTGAATGTATCTAATTGGAATAAAATGTGTAATAATACCTTGGATAATTTGAAAAATAGTGTGTCCCAATCTATCTCATACACCCACACTAGCGTCCATTGTTACAAGATACTATAAATCTACATCTAAGGCTTTATTAAAAGAAATGTACTATAGAATATTGCATTACTGTACTAAGGAACAGCATGTGACTATGTAATAAGACTAACCATGAATAATGTGAATGCAAAAAAGGGCAGAATTCAGTTGCACCTATAATCTTTCTGACTTTTGAGTGCTTCACTTTGCGTCCTTACTGTTCTTTGAATGCAGTGAGTGATACTAATTGAAGTCCATAAGGTGTATATGTTCTACAAGTTAACATACGGCCATTGGATTGCACTGACTGAACTTTAAACCAGCAAGCCCTTTGAGGCCATAAATTTAACGAAGAGAAAATTTAATGAAGGGATTGGTTGAAAGCACATTAAATAACAGTCTCTATCTACCTATGAGCATTGCATTGTTCTTATTCCAAGCATATGCCACTAGACGAGTCACAGTTTCCTTGTTTTCATCATCTGTTTTCTACTGGACACTTTTGCTGCTGCCAGAGAGTGTGCTGGATTCACACCACGATCTTCAGTCTGGCCCATGTCAGCGACCTGGGCTCATGGGCCTGCAAGGCTATAAAACTGAAGTGTAGATGTTCAGGTTCGTGTTGGAGCCCAGTCTCTGACACCAGGCAAGGGGGGAGGGTCCCAGAACCAAGGCTCCAGCTCAAGTCCCAATATCTACACCACAGTTTTACGGTCCCACAGCCCGAATCCTGTGAGCCCAAGTCAGTTGACATGGGCCAGCCTTGGGTGTTTAATTGCTGTGTAGATACACATACCCTTAGACTTTCCTCTGTCTTTCCTCCTCCTTTGCCCCAAATGTCTTTTCTTAGGACGTGGTGTTTGTCTTTCAAATGGCACTTTTTTCAAAGTGGATTCAGTGTTCATAAAAGGTGTCAGTCTGACATCTCTGGAAACTGAAATCCTCTAGTTATGCACTAGACCAGAAAGAGTGCCACTTGGGATGCTGAATGGGCTTTCTAATGAGGTCACCTGCCCACTAGGATCTAGATGGAAACCATTAGCTGGGGGCTGCTGTGATTAGACTACAGCAAGATCTAGAAACAGTCTATTATTATGGCGGTACCTGAAAGTTGACAAACTAAGCCTACTTGGATGAAATTTTAGAAGGCAGTAGAATAAAAATTGCTGCAGTATCATTTTCCTGCTTCTATCAGGTACAAACTTCAAGAGTCTCAGCGAGAGAAGAGGTAGATGAAATTGAAAATCAAACATTGAAACAGAGTAAAAGTACAAATGTTTCAAATGTGATGGGTAACTATGGAAACAAACATTCAAACAGAATATGCCTCTATGAGAAAGGGACAATAAAGAAAACAAGCCAGCTCTATTTGAATTTAAAAAACAAAACACATATTGTCCTCCCTATCACACACCTTGTCATTGGCTACACAGCACTGGTTGGTTAGTGTACATGTGATTGAGCTAATCAGGCATCTACTTGAAAAATAAAGAGGATTTATTGAAATCAAGCTTTTATTTTAGATACTTCATCGTTAGCATGAAGTCAGGGTTCACATCTGCAGCCTTGTCTCATGTCTGTAGTTTGATTAACTTAATGAAATCAAAAAATGAACAGTTGGAAAGATATAAAGTAGGACAGTGGTTCTGAACCCTTTTTGGGCTTAGGACTCATTTGTAAATGTTTATGGCCTGTTGTCAGGGGCGGCTCCAGGCCCCAACACGCCAAGCGCGTGCTTGGGGCGGCATGCCGTGGGGGGCACTCTGCCGGTCGCTGGGAGGGTGGCAGGCGGCTCCGGTGGACCTCCCGCAGGCGTGCCTGCGGAGGGTCCGCTGGTCCTGCGGCTTTGGTAGAGCAGCCGCAGGCACGCCTGCGGGAGGTCCACCGGAGCCGCGGGACCGGCGACTGGCAGAGCGCCCCCTGCCTGTTGTGATCCAGTAAATAGCCTGGGGTTAGAGACCCTCGGGTGATTTTGGTTGGGTACTGCTCCCCAAAGGGGATTGGGTCCTGCCCAGCACTCACCCTACAGTGGTGGCTCCTGTGCTGTGAGTCTGGCTGGGTTTGGCTCTCTGCTCCAAGCGTTGCATCCCCTGGGGTTGCAGAGCCACTCAGGTTTGGCCCTGTGCCCCTGACTAGACTAAATTTGTGTGACCTGGCTCATGGGGTTGCAGTGCCACTCGCTCAAATGTGTCAGACCTGGACTCCCGTCATCATGAGGCTGGGCCAAGCCTGAGTGGCGCTGGGACCCCAGAGGTTGCAGTGCCTGGAGCAGGGAGATGATCCCTGCCAGCCCAGTGGGACAGGAGCCACGGGAGTTGCCACATGACCCTTTCAAACATTCTGGCAACCCAATTTTGGGTCATGCAACCCATGGGTTGAGAAATCCTGAACTAGAATTCAATTCAGAACAGTGTGCTAGAGAAACCCACTTCTTGCTTAAGATACTGGAGAGGAGTCCGGTGACTGATAGCATTGAAAGCCGTACTGAATAAAAGAAATGGAGCTATGGTCAGAGGCACAAAGCAGGCCATTAACCAGGGCAGTCTCGGTATTACAAAAGAATTATTATTGTTTGTATTACACAGCATTTTGTATGTCAAGACTGAGGCCCCATTGTGCTGGGTACTGTATAAACAGTAAGAGAGTCTCTGCCGCTAGGAACTCTAAATAAATAAGACACATAAAGGGTAGAGGCCAAATGAATTGGCTTTACATGTATATAGAACATAAAATTGTACTGTACCGGATGTGAATTCTTGACAAACCTCTTTTATTAATTTTTTGGAGAATGTTAGTCATTGTTAAGATGTGATTCATCTGAGTCCCTTTGTATAGTGAAGGTTATTAGTTATGGCCAGCGGCTATAGTGCGCACAATGCAACAAGCTGCAAAGATACTCCATACACTGCCAAGACTGTGCTATAGTACAGGGCGTTCTGGGTAGGGATGAATATGGCCAAACAGGATATGTAGGTGAAATGGGTTGTGGCCTGAATTTTAATAAAAAGTTGACCAGACCTGCCAAGTCTTGTGCTTTTCTTCATGTGAAAAATCAATTCCTTGTCTGCCAACAGTCTAACACAGGGTATGTCTAGACTGCAATAAATCACCCTCAGCTGGCTCACATCAGCTGTCTTGGGCTTGTGGGGCTTGGACTGCAGGGCTATAAAATTGCAGTGTAGACATTCAGGCTCGGGCTGGAGCCCAGGGTGTGGGACCTTCTCCTCTCACAGAGCCCAGGCTCCAACCTGAGCCCGAACCTCTACACGGCAGTTTTATAGCCCCACAGACCAGGCCCCACGTGCCTGAGGCAGGTGACATAGGCTAGCCCTGAGTCTTTGATTGGTTTGAGCATTGGCCTGCTAAACCCAGGGTTGTGAGTTCAATCCTTGAGGGGGCCATTTGGGGATTAGTCCTGCTTTGAGCAGGAGGTTGGACTACATGATCTCTTGAGGTTCCTTCCAACCCTAATAATCTATGATTCTAATTGCAGTGTAGACATATCCTCAAGGGTTAACAGGGAAACTAGCTGCCTCCTCAGCTGGAGCTGATTGGTGGCCCTGCAGCCGGTGGGAGATGAAAAGGCTGCAGGTGGGAAGGAAAGGGTAGCTGCAGCGAGGCTGAATAGTCACTGAGAGCAGGGGCCTTCAGCAATGGAGTGGTGAGAAGCCACCCGGGGAGCCAGATCTCCAGAGGAAGAGGATCACAGAGGGTGAGTCTGGGAAACAGCCTATTAGGGAGGTAGTGAGGAATTGGGAGAATCTGTTTTCAGCTGCTTTGGACAGGATTCTGGGATTGAAACCTGGAGGAGTGGTGGGGGCTGGGTTGGAAGCTGCTGGAATGGTGGGGGCTGGGTTCCCCTGTCAACTCTAGCAGAGGGGTTATTATCCCCTGCAGAACAAAGGGGCCTTGATTCCAAGAGACCTGAGTCTGTGGACCCTTCGCTAGGGTTACCGGCCTGCTGATTCACTAGACTCTTCCTTCCCCTTCCCCCCTGCCCCCCCGAGAAGGGAGACACTATTGGTTTTGGCTGGAGTCATAACAAGGAACTACCAGATGCAGTTAAATGGTGATTGGCTGAACAAAAGGGGAAACTGAGGTAGATTCTCCATAACACTTGCTCAGTTGTGGGTGGGTGGGTGCCAGTGGAGGTGAAAGCACCCCAGGACAAACACCAATAATGGTGTGGGCAGGGAATGGGGTCGTCTTCAGTCGTCACTGAACTAGTGCCCCCAGCAGGATGCTGTCTTTGGATGAGCTGTAAAATGAAGGTTCCGACCACTTGTCTTCAATACCCCAATGGTACATTTCTTAAGAGTAGTGTCGTCAGCCTGGTGTCCTGGCCAAATAGCAAGTCATATAATTATGTTCTGCCCTCCTAAATTCCCTCTTGCTGTTTCAGTGTTATGTGTACTCACCACTTGGGTGATTAAATGTCATTAAATATCATTCTGGATCTCTCTCTCCACACTGAATCTCACTGGCTATCACTACTTCCATGGGCTCCAGAAAGACTGACTTTTTTTCTTTAATGTGACACTGCCACAGTCACTAACCTCTTTGTCACCTCATGGCTCCTTTGAAACTGACCAAAAAGATGCAGAAGTTGCCAAACATGGTTTCACAGCTGCCCTTCACACAGGAACAAGGGAATTGGTAACACCTTTCTAGGTCCTCAGATCCAGACTATATCTAAAACTTACTGATTCTTTCTGGATAACATCTTTAAGTTAAGGCCTTTCCTATCCATCCACACAGCTATCACTGTTGTTCAAGCTGTCATCATCTCTCAGCTAGATTATTGCAACATCCTTCTCTCTGGCCTTGACAAATGCAATCCTGCCCCACTCGTATGAATTCAGAATGCTGCAGCAAAGATCACATCCCTCCCCTGCCACTTTGACTACACCACTCTTTGAATTCCTCCATTGGCTTCCACTTCTCTATCGCGTCAAACATAAGTGCTTATATTTACTTTTAAGGCTCTCTACAGTCAATCCTCACCCTCCCTATCAAATTTCACTTACAGTCGATGCTCACCTCTGATTGGTCCATGACACCAGCGTCCACTCCCCACACGCTACATTTTCAAACAAGCTCCTTTGTGCTTTCTCTCATACTGCCCCTCATGCTTGGGAGGAATTCCCTGTAAACACGCACAAAGCTACCTCATTATCCACCTGCAGATTCCTCCTCAGAACTCCCCTTTTCCGTGATGCCTACAAAAAAGTGACAATGGTTAGGCTGTTGGTGTTCAGAGACCGCTAACTATCATGGTCTTGTCTCATTGATGTCTTGTACTCTCCTGTCAGCCTGAATCAGTCTGACTCATGTTTTATATTTAGATTGTAAGCTCCTTGGGAAAGGGACCATCTTTTTGTTCTGTTTGTACAGCACCTAGCACAATGGGGCCCTGATCCATAACTAAAGCTCATAGATAATAACTGTTACTAATAACACGACAAAGTGTTTCACTTAAGTGTCAAGTCTGTTACTGCCCACTGATGGAATTTCAGTATCTTATTTAATTAACTTATATTTCAAATTATTTTCATTGAGTGTTTTTGTTTGTTAAAATTGAATTCTTTGCCTGAAAAAAGTGATATTTTATAGCTCCACAGTCACAGAATTGAACTTCACTGCAAAATCATTTCTGATGTCCAGAAAATTTTCTGGAGAAAATGATGTGCTGTTTAATAAGCACTCAGGTATTGGGTTTGTTAGGAGAGAATGCACAGCACTCTTACTAATTTCACAAGCACTCAGCTCAGTCTGACCTTGCTCAGACTTCTGCAAGCATCCAGTTCATGCTAGACATTATGACAGGCTTAACACAGCATTAGAATAGAAACCACCATTCATAAACTTTTTTTTTAATCACTTTTACAGAGGTTTACAAGATCCTCAGTGTAGTTCTCTCTGCTTTAGGGGCTTCATGCCACCATGGTTTTGAGGAGGAAAGCAGCCATAGCTTACACATAGATGTGATCTCTCCAAGGGAAAACAATAGCTTCTGTAGGAGAGTTACAGACTCTGAAAGACATTCTTCAATAACGGGGGGGTGGAGGGGGGGAGGAGAGAGTTCATATTCTGTGTAACATGAGCCCTGTGCCTAAGTCCCCCAAAAGGGTTGTTCCTTCAAGCCAGTACAAAGTTCCTCTGCATCATATCGGCTTCTGGCACAGTATCAGCAAGACACTGAACAAAATGTATGAACGTAGCATTAGTCCACAGCCTGGCTAGTGACAACAAAGGAGCTATTTTTAAAAATGTTACCAAGGTTGGTACAGAAAGAAGACAAACAAGAATCACAATCACACAGATACAGTGAGAAGAATAATTCTGCAGGGGCTTCAATGGCAGCAAGATCTGCCCCAAATCTCTGATTGTCCATTATTCATGGATTCCTATATGTAGCTTGCCTACGTCTTTTGTGCTGAAGCCCTATCTGAAAAAATGTTTTCTCTACCCCCTCCACTCCACCTCCCTGCTAGGGTGACCAGACGTCCCGATATTTACTTGTTTGTCCCTCATCCCAACCGAACATCGGTCGGGGTGCAAATTGTCCCGATATTTTGCCCTCCGGCGCACAGGCGGAGGGGGCTCGCGCCCCCCTCCCCCAACTCCGCCCCTCCCTCCCCCATTGGATCCTTCCCCAAATCCTCGCCCTGGTCCCGCCCCCTGCCCCACCCCCTCAGTCCCCTATTGGATCCCTCCCCTCTTCCCCAAGCATGCCGCATTCCTCCTCCTCCTCACCCCTCTCTCCCAGGCTTTCGCTAATCAGCTGTATGGCGGCACAAGGGCTGGAGGGAGGGGGGAGAAGCAGGACGCGGCAGCCAGTTCAGGGGAGGTGGAGGCAGAGCGAAGGTGAGATGGTGCGGGGGGGCGGGGCATGGAGCTGCCAGTAGGTGCTCAGCCCCCACCAATTTTTCCTATGCTCCAGCAGCTCTTTTTGTTTTTGTTTTTTCCTCTGCCACCAGCTCTTGGGTTGGTTGGTTGGTTTGTTGCTCTGTCAGCACCGCCCCCGCCCCCGCGCGTTCCCACACCTAGTGTTTGGCTTGGAAAGGAGTTAGTGCTTCTCCAAATTCTCTCCATTTTGCATGTGTTCTTTGGCTTAAACATGGGAAGAACAACACCTAGTATGTTTATAGAATTCCAAGGCCAAAAGGGACCATTGTCAGATTAGATGATCACCACCTGTATAGCACAGGCCACAGAACTTCCCCAAAATAATTCCACCAGCAGATATTTTAGAAAACCATCCAATCTTGATTTAAAGTTGTCAGAGATGGAGAATCCACTACAGCCCTTGGTAAAAATTGTTAATTACCCTCACTGTCATATTCTGACCTTGGTTCCGTTGGCATTTGTCTAACTCCAACTTCCAACCATTGGACTGTCTTATACCTTTCTCTGCTAAATTTAAGAGCCCATTTTAAATACTTGGACTGCAGTCAAGCCACCCCTTAGACTTCTTTGCTAAATTAAATAGACTCAAAGAGCTCAATTGCTATTTTCTAATCCTTTAATCATTTTCACGTGGCTTCTCTCCAGTTTATCGACATCCTTCTTGAATTGTTGGCACCAGAACTGGACACAACATTCCAGCAGAGGTCATACCAGTGCCAAATACAGAGATAAAATAACCTCTCTACTCCTACTTGAGATTCTCTTGTTCATGCATCCCGGAATTGCATTAGCTCTTCTGTCCACGGAGTCACATTGGGAAGTCAAGGCAGCTGATTATCTACCACAAACCTCAAATCTCTTTCAGAGTCCCTTCTTCCCAGGATAGAGTCCTCCATTCCATAAGTATGGCCTACATTCTTTGTTCCTAGATGTATACATTTACATGTAGCCATACTAAAACATATATTGTTTGCTTGCAGCCAGTTTACCAACAATTCAGATTGCTCTGAATCAGTGACCTGTCCTCTTCATTACTGACCACTCCCCAATTTTTGAATCATCTGCAAACTTTATCAGTGATTATGTTTTCTTCCAGGTCACTGATAAAAATCTTAAATAGTGTAGGGCCAAGAACCAATCCCCATGGAACCCCACGGGAAACCTGTTTGACAATTCCATGTTTACAGTTACATTTTGAGACCTATCAATTAGCAAGTCTTTAATCCATTTAATTTATGCCATGTTCATTTTATATCATTCTAGTTTTTTAATCAAAATGTCATGTGGTCAAATCCTTTACAGAAATCTGAGTATGTTATGTCAACAATATATTATCTTAATCAACCAAACTTGTAATCTCATCAAGAAACAAAAGTTAGTTTGACAGGATCTATTTTCCATAAACCCATGTTGACTTGCACTAATTACATTACCCTCTTTCAGTTCATTATTAATCAAGTCCCATATCAGCCACTCAATTATCTTGCCTAGGACTGATGTCAAGATGACAGGCCTCGAGTTACCTGGGTCATCCAATTCGCCCTTTAAAAAAATTAGCATCACTTTAGCTTTCTTCCAGTCTTCTGGAAGTTTCCCAGGGTTCCAAGATGTAGTGAAAAATCAACATTAATGGTCCAGCAAGCTCCTCAGCCAGCTCTTTTAAAACTCTTGGATGCAAGTGATCTGGACTTGCTGATTTTAAAATGTTTACTTTAAGTAGCTTCCGTTTAATACCCTCCGGAGATTAGTGGAATGGAGAGTATTATCTGCCCCCCCCCCCACAAATACAGAACAGCTATATAACATTTTTGCCTTTTCTGCGTTAATATTGATCATTCTACCACTTCCATCTAATACTATTGTTGGGAGTCTTTTCATTTGCAATATATTTTTAAAAAACCCTCCATATTGTCCTTAAGTCTGCTGGTTATAGACTCCTCCTTGTGTCCTTATCAATTTTCTACAATCCCTAACTTCTGACTTCTATTTGTCACTATCAGCTTCTCCTTTCTTCCATTTGTTGTATATTAATTTGTATACTGCCTTCACTTCCCCTCTAAACCAGGCTGTTTTTTTAATTAATATGGCCTCTTTCTTGATTGTGGCTTTTGGGGCATCTAATAAGATGTTCTTAAATTATTCCAGTTATCATTCACCATTTTCGGATTAAAATCTTCCTCCCAGCTCATAATTGTTTTCAGCTTTGAGAAACTGGCCCTCTTATAGCACTAAGTACATATTACTGTTCTGGACATCATTCTGTTTGCGCATTATAAATGTAATCAAGTCATGATCACTTGTACCTAAGCTATCTTTAATTTTTAGTTCAGTGATCAGTTGTTTATCAGTCTATTAAAAAATTCCCTTGTGTTGGCTGTAACACTTCTAATGTTTAGACATTCCAGTGATGTTTTAGTACTGGTAGCATGAGACCCCAGCATAAGTCATTCAAATTGAAGTCCCCATGATCACGCAGCTTTTCCCCCTACACATTCTAGATAGGCGCACGAGGAGGCGGTTATCCTTTTCCCTATTGTGATTTGGTGGTCTATAGCAGACATCAACTAATATCTCCATCTTGTGGTTTCAGTGTTAGGACACTGATCCATAGTCATTCAAGATGACTTCCTTCTGAGTGATCAGTGATTCAGAAACAGGGAATGTCATTTTTGACAAAATGCCTCTCCCTTCCCCTTTTGCCCACTTGATCCTTCCTAAATAAGTTTTTAACCATTGATTTTGGTCATTCCTATTGTGCAAATCATCCCACCAGGTTTCAGTAACACCAGCTAGACTGAAATTTATACTCATAAATGAGCAATTCCATTTCCTCTTGTTTGCTACCCAGGCTCCAAGCATTGGGGTATAGGCAATTCAGTAATTTCTTTTCTTGTCCTTTTGGTTCCTTGATTAATTTTGTCTCAAATTTTCTTGTTCTAAATGCTCATATCTTCCCTCTTTTTACCCTCCCTTCTTGCTATTAGGTTACCCCCATCCTGACTACTCTACCCAGCCTGCCATAAGGAATTTGATCCCTCTTCTACTGAGCTGGAGGCCATCCAAGCTATACCTTCCCCATAGAAATTGGACCAAATGTTCCACAAAACCAAAACTCTCCTCCCTACACCACTTACCTAGCCAGCAGTTCACTTTCAGAATCATCAAATATCCTTTAGTCTTAGATTTGCCCAGAATTATTTGTTTTATAGTGTGTGTGTTATATAATATAACATATATAATTTTTACATGTAACTTCAAGAGATCTTAGATTCAGTCTCTCTTATTCTTTGTAAAGGTGTGGGCAGACTCTGCACGCTCCCTTGTGGCTCTGTGTGGCACAGCAGGTGTGTTCCTCCTTAATTTCCCCAAATGGAGCAGCAATAGATTCATTTTAATAGCCCACAGAAAGGAGAAGCCAAAACACATTAACCAAATGCCATGTCACCTTTTAGTAAGGTTTCAGGACAGCAGTCCTTACAGCAATGACTTCATCAGGATGCTGCTTCAGAGCTCCCAAATAACACTCCCAAACCTGAGTCCGAGTCAGATAAGGCTTATTTCCTGCTACCTGAAAGAAAAGCCACCGCGCACACAGTACAGCCTTCTACACCTATCTCTCTCCTTAGCTTCCTGTTCCTGTGTTTAAATAGCTCAGCGGTAGGCTGGAGTCTA
Source organism: Mauremys mutica (assembly GCF_020497125.1). Lineage (NCBI taxonomy): Eukaryota > Metazoa > Chordata > Testudines > Geoemydidae > Mauremys > Mauremys mutica. The sequence goes on along the minus strand of NC_059077.1, from coordinate 23,015,931 downwards.
CAGTCTGTCCTTTAAAGGAGTAGTACACTTTTCCCCTTACATTTTCATACTCACATATTACTATATATTGAATCTATAATCTAATCTATAAACCCCCAAAGGTCATTTGTTCTGGTAGCTTCAGGGAAGCCAATTATTCTAACACTTGTACTTCTTATCTGATTCTCTAGAATCTCCACTTTATTGTTTACAGTGTTTTCCTTAAGAAAAGCTGTATGGTGATGTGCTTTATTGGCACTTTCTACTTCTGCTCTTTTGGTCTCAGCAGTAACAAGAAGGCTGTCCAGGTCAATCACCCGTGAGACTGGGGTGAAATCCTTGCCCCATCAAAATTAATACGAGTTTTGTTGTTTTCAGTAGGGCCAGGATTTCACCCTCAGATTGTCAAAATTGGCATCTAGAAGTTCAATTGCAATATGGATACTATCAACATTTGGCACTGTCTTCAAAGGTAATTCCTTTAGTAGACTCACTAATAAAACCTGTTACTCGTACTACATTGTCTACAGTGTTGTACCCAGGCAAAGATGACAAGCATGCACAGGGGCGGGCGGCTCCAGGCACCAGCACGCCAAGCGCATGCCTGGGGCGGCAAGCCACGGGGGGCGCTCTGCCGGTCACTGCGAGGGTGGCAGGCAGGTTGCCTTCGGCAGCATGCCTGCGGAGGGTCCTCTGGTCCCGTGGCTTCGGCGGACCTCCCACAGGCTGCCGCTGAATCCGCGGGACTGGGGACGTCCCGCAGGCAAGACGCCGAAGGCAGCCTGCCTGCCGTGCTTGGGGCAGCAAAATACCTAGAGCCGCCCCGAGCATGCAGTTCCCCATTTTCCCATCTCTCTGGGTTTCTCTTAGCTTCTGTATTAATTTAGATACAATACATGCACCCAAAGAGCTAATGGTGTTAACGTGACCCTCTCACTGTCCAACATTAAACAGTGTTCAGCAAGGTTTGGGGTTTGATATACAGAGACCGTAACCAGCTTAGTATTATGGCAAACACACCATCAAAAATCCTTTTTAACCTTTTATTAAAGATACAGAAAAGAGGAAAAACACTTAAAGCATTTGAAATGTAAAGTATTAAGTACAGCTTTCATTTTGTCAAGTATCAGAGGGGTAGCCGTGTTAGTCTGGTTCTGTAGAAGCAGCAAAGAATCCTGTGGCACCTTATAGACTAACAGACGTTTTGCAGCATGAACTTTCGTGGGTGAATACCCACTTCTTCGGATGCAAGGAAGAAGTGGGTATTCACCCACGAAAGCTCATGCTGCAAAACGTCTGTTAGTCTATAAGGTGCCACAGGATTCTTTGCAGCTTTCATTTTAACTCCTTGTTCCCTTTCTGTCTAGCTGGAGAGATACTTTTACAAGTGGAACCCCCACCCTTTTGTTTAACAGTCTTTATAATAACTGTTCTTTTTTGGGAGGAAAGAGGAAGATGTTAGTTGAGGAAGAGACGCTGAAGCTGTTGTTGTTGGCTTTGCTGTTTAGTCAATCCCATTCCCTAGAGGATAAAAGACAAATGCACAAAAAAGGGAAAAGAAGAGAGCAGCAAAGATAGAAAATGCAGCTTCTATCTCTGGTGTTGACTTTCGCTTGCAACCTCACTGCTGGAAAAAACACAGGCCTGGTACACAGTTTTATCAGCCGCTCCACAACCCAGCACACTTGTACCAGTATGGGGCTTTTTGGGGCATTGCTTCCAGTTGCAATTTCTGGTCATGGGCTCAGTGTTGCAAAATGTATAGTCTTGGCTGGCTAAGCCAAACTTATTAAACAGAGAAAGGAATAAATAAAGTGGGGAAGGAAAATGACGTATTGAGTGAGTGACAGTCTCACATCTTTTTAGCTATCTGTAAACCAAAAGGAATACATCCAGGAAATGGAAGGAGGGCCATGTCACCAAGGAAGTGTACATGGGACTAGCATGAGCGTGTAGGGGCAATGTCAGGAAAGCCAAGGCAAAGGAGTCACAGCTGGCAAGGAATGCTAGAGACAACAAGAAGGGGTTCTACAAATGTCAGACAAAAGAAAGATCAGAGATGATGTGGGTCCGCTGCTCAATGGAGAAGGTGAGCTGATAACAGAAGATGATAGGAAGGCAGAGCTGCCCAATGCCTACTTTGTTTCAGTCCTCTCATTAACAATAACATGTAACTTTGCTAGTCGTCCAGTCACAATAGACAATGAAAGAGAAGGGATGCAGATCAGGATAAGTAAATAGTATATCATATCTTCTGAACAATTTGAATGAATTCAAATCAGCAGGGCCTGATGCTTTTCAATCCAGGGTACTAAAGGAATTAGCCAAAGAAATCTCAGAGCCACTGGCAATAATCTTTGCAAACTCATGGATGACAGAGGCCCCAGAAGACTGGAGAAGGGCTAACATAGTGCCCATCTCTAAAAAGGAGGAGCCGGGAAACTATAGACTGGTCAGCCTGACTTCAGTATCTGGGAAGCTACTAGAGCAATGTATAAACATGCAATTTGTGAATACATGGAGGAGGAAGGGTTAATCACTAGTAGCCAGCATGAATTTACTAAGAACAAATCATGCCAAACCAGCTTGATTTCTTTCTATGACTGGGTAACTGGATTGGAGGAATGCGGTGGACATAATATACCTGGACTTCAGCAAGGCTTTTGGCACTGTCCCAGGTGACATGCTGGTAAGTAATCTGGAGAAATGTGGGCTCGGCGGAACTACCATTAAGTGAATACATAATTGGTTAAACAACTGCAAACAAAGAGTAACTATTAATGGAATGATGACACGTTGGAGAGAGGTCTCAAGTGGGGTTCCACAAGGATTTGTTCTTGATCCAGTGTTTAACATCTTTATTAAAGACCTGGATGTAGGAATAGAGAGCATACTGATCAAATTAGCATGACACAAAGCTAGGGGAGTTGCCAACACTCTGGAGGATACAGCTAAAGTTCAAAGGGATCTTGATAAATTGGAGAACTGGGCTGTAGATAACAAAATGAAATTCAACAAAGACAAATGTAAGGTGCTACGCTTAGGGAAGAAAAACCAAATATGGGGGATAACTGGGTTGGCAGCAGCGCTGATGAGAATGATCTGGGAGTTGTGGTGGATCACAAACTCGCCATGAGATGCCACTACAATGAGATGCTGTTGTAAAAAAACCCAAATGCAATTTTAGGTTGCATAACAGAGGCATAGCATGCAAATCACGGGAGGTGATAGTACTATTCTACTTGGCACTGGTTAGGCCTCAGCTAGAGTACTATGGCCAATTTTGGTCACCAGTATATAGAAAGGATGTAGAGAACCTGGAAAGAATCCAGAAGTGAGTGACAAAGATGATCAAGGGGATGAAATACAAGCCATATGAGAAAAGACTGAAGGAACTGTGTTTAGTTTGGAAAAGAGGAGATTAAGCGGGAACATGATAGTGGCCTTCAAATACTTGAAAGGTGGACATAAAAAAGATGGATAAAAGTTGTTCTCTTGCCAAAAAGGGTAGGCAAGAGGCAATGGATTCAAACTACAGCATAGCAGATTTAGATTAAATTTCAGGAAAAATTTCCGAACAGTAGGAACAGACTGCCTAGGGAGGTTGTGGAAGTCCCATCATTGGAGATTTCCAAAAGGAGGCTGGATAATCACCTGTCTTGAATGGTTTAGACACAACAAATCCTGCCTCTTGGCAGGAGGTTAGACTAGATGACCCTTGTGGTCCCTTCTAATCCTATGATTTTATCCCAGGTGGTATTTAGCTGGTGTTGGTGGTGGTATCATCTGGCTCCCTCTCTCTGCCCTGATCTTTTCAGGACACTTCTCAGGCTTAGGATGAAGAAGGTACAATGGCCTCACGTTAGATTGCAGAAGCTGGTCCGAGCTGGCAGTCATGATGATGAAGCTCGCCCCTTCCCTTTCTCTCATCTCACAGTCAGCTAGCATTTACCTCCCGCTACTATTGTCTTTCCAAAAAAAAAAAATTCTTTTAAGGATCCCAAAGGAAGTCATTACTTTGTCCACCAATAGACTTAATTTCTGACACAACAGTTTTGGTTCATTGATTTCTGGTTCCACACATCTCTTATCACAGTCCTGGAGTTCCAAGTTGGCCTTCTTTTGTCTGGACTAATTCAGTTTTTGTCTCCCTTCTGCAGCTTTTCCCATCAGTATTTATTGTTGGGGGTTATTGCATAAAAGTTTATTAACTGTTACACTTTCCCACGGTTAGTTCACAAGTAGGGTAAATTTGTAGGCCCAACTATTAAAACAGTCGTCATAGTGATACAATTCTATTTTTCAAAGACAAGTGAAAAATTCTTCTGTACCCAAGTCTGTTAAACTGATCATGTCATGGTTCTCTGCAGCCTGTTCTCCAGGAAGTCAACAGTTTAACAAGTTGTTTCAGATGGAAACTGCCAGTTCAACTAAGCTTCGTGTTAAACCAATGCTTTGTAAGAGCTTGTTTTAAAAAGATAATGAAACCAGTTGTATTTCAAACATGATCTTCCTTTGTGGCTTATAGCTGGGGAAGGGAAAACCTTTGACTATAAAGTCAAGTGAATTTTTTTTAAATCAACTGCTAGTTTTCTTCCACATATGCCAAAATACCTGTAAAATGCAGGGATTATGTACTGAACTAACAAAATAAATGAAGCACAATTACCTCTGAATATGCAACAGTTTTTTAATCTTAGAGCTAGTCTACACGGCAACGTTAAAGCACTGCCGCTGCAGCGCTTTGACATGGCTTGTGTAATTGCAGCAGAGCACTGGGAGAAAGCGCTCTCCCGGAGCTTTCTCCCAGCACTCTAAAAAACCAACCTCCATGAGGGGCATAGCAACATGCGCTGGGAGCGCGGCTCCCAACGCTGGTGCACTATCTACACTGGTGTTTTACAGCACTGAAACTTGCTGCGCTTGGGGGAGTGTTTTTTCACACCCCTGAGTGAGAAAGTTGCAGCGCTGTAAAGTGCCAGTGTAGACAAGCCCTTAGTGGTCTCTGTCCTTGATTAATCTCCATCAGCTAGCAACTTTCCTCTCTGTACAGCAGAGATCCTGGCAAGCTGCATCTACGTAAAATGCTTCAGAGTAAAGGTCCAAGGAGGACCTGAACAGTCAAATGAAACAGTTCTGGTTAGCCGTTGCAAAATACATAGATGCAATGGGCAAAATAGGAAAAGAGTCAGTGCTCTGAGAAATCCTTATCTCCCTTCTATTCTCACCTTCTAATAATGCGGCTACGGAGAACATATGGTCTCAAGCGAAACTCATTTAAAACCAACTTGAAAAATAGAAAGTGGGACAAACTCATTTATGGAAAATATTCTGCAGATCAGAATAATATAGAGCAGAACAAAGTTTTCTGCATATATTTACAGAGTTAGGAGTTGATACAGGAAAATTTCTTTGATATCATAATAAATAAGGAATCTACTTTAAAAATATAATTGTCTTACGTGGCACGCATAGTTCTTCCCATATGTTTTCAATAATATATAAACTGAAATCAGGATTAATATGGGATACATGGACAACAAAAAATAAATACAGTACCATGAAAACAGAATATAAAAAAATCACACGGATACAAAGGTTTTTAAATATTTAAAATTGATGGACTTTCTTTGAGATTTCTGTTACTGTACAAATAGATGACTGATTATCTTTGCTTGAATCTTTTGTTGATGTTTCAATTAAAACAAAACTTTTCCCCAGTGTACAGGAGTTGGATGAACAAAGATCATTTAATTATACTAGTGCCCTAAATGGGCTTTCTGAAACAAACTCTGAATTAACCAGTTTACCTACAAATATCAAACAATGGCTTCAGAAAGATTTGTAAATGAGCTTCAAAAGACTGTTTAAAAGTGAAAAGAAATAGAGGCTTACTAACCATAAAGGAAAGAGTTTTATATTGCACGACATGAGTTACTTAATCACTGCACCTGATCTAGACAAACTTTACAGAGATTGTGGGTTTTTTTGTCTATTATGATGATGGCCTGAATTCAGGATTAGTATACCTGGCATTAAAAACTAATTAACCAAACAAAGTCTAATACTGGAGATTCCTGTCAAAATATATTCTTATCGTGTATGTCAACTGACTTACACTTCTGTTTACATGTAACTGCTCACCAGGTTGTTATGGAAGCACAGGTCATGACACCATATAGCTAAGTTTGAGGCACACGTTCCCCAATTAAACAGGAGGCTTAAATCTTTATTTTGTAAGAACTTCATTGAAATGAGAAGGAAAAAAAAAAGAATCAGAGAATGTAAAGGGCGAGCACCGAGCACTATTTGAATTTTTCATGATAGTTTGATGGAAATTAAGTTGATACAGAGAGAACCAGATTTCCAAAATCACCCCTTGATGAAGTTTTTTTCAAAAGTTATTTCACCTTTTAAAAAACATCTGTTCTGGGATCTGTGCTCTGCTCCACATTTTGCTCCTCAGGTACTAATTAATACAATACTCGTAAATATGCAGTGTGTGTTTGTGGTATGATTTGTTACACCTTTTCCATAAGGGAAAATACATACACCAATATTGATGTGACCTCCTAGACCACGTCTAAACTACAGAGTTAAGTCAACTTAAGTTACATTGACAAGCATAAGCAGCTGTAATTACATCACTTGTGCATGTTCACACAAGGCTTCTTGTGTCAGTGGAGCGCATCCACAATTCATGCTCTAGCACAGGGGTAGGCAACCTATGGCACGCGTGCCAAAGGCGGCACACGAGCTGATTTTCAGTGGCACTCAAGCTGCCCGGGTCCTGGCCACCGGTCCGGGGGGCTCTGCATTTTAATTTAATTTTAAATGAAGTTTCTTAAACATTTTAAAAACCTTATTTACTTTACATACAAAAATAGTTTAGTTATATATCATACACTTACAGAAAGAGACCTTCTAAAAACATTAAAATGTTTTACTGGCACATGAAACCTTACATTAGAGTGAATAAATGAACACTCGGCACACCACTTCTGAAAGGTTGCCGACCCCCACTCTAGCACCAGCAGAGAGAGCAGCACACCCTGGGTAGCTATCCCACTAAGCAAATTGCCACCCTCTCCTGCTAGGAGTTCTGGTAATGGATCACAGTGCATCATGGGGGTGTGATCACTGCTCCCATGATGCAGTTTTCTCCATCCCATAATTCCAAGGACTTCTGACTGTGTTTCGCACCGTTTTTCAACTGCCCCTGTAACCTTTGAACCCACCATCTCTGCTTGAAAGCATGGATCCTGCACTGCTCACCAGTCTTGTGATGAGTGTTATGAATACAAGCGAATTGATCCTGATCCATGGAACAGGAATCTGTGCTGCCTGCTGTGTGCCATGGAAAGAAACAATTCAAGATTGAGGTTGGCATTCACAGAACAGCTGCACAAGTTGGACCGTCGCTATTGGGCTCAGGAAACAAGCATCGAGTGGTGGGATCAGATTGTGATGCAGGTATGGGATGACAAGCAGTTGCAAATTGATTTGGAGTTAGGAAGTTCACCAGGGGGGTTGCAGTGATGCAAGTGTGCAGGGCCATCAATCTCCTCCTGCTACAAAGGAGGACGTTGGGCGGGCACTGTGCAGGAAATAGTGGATCGCTTTGCAGCAATGGGATTCCCTAACTACATCAGGCGATAGATGGCGCACACATCCCAATTTTGGCCCCAGACCATCTTGAGAGAACATCAACAGACAGGACTACTTCTCTATGGTATTGCAGGTGCTGGTGGTTCACCGAGGTTGTTTCACTGACATCAATGGTCGGTGCATGATTCACGCATCTTCAGGAACACTGGCATGTATAGAAAGCTGCATGCAGGGACTTTCTTTTAAGACCAGAAGATTCGAATAGGAGATGTGGAAATACCCATAGTGATCCTGGGAGACCCAGCCTACCTCTTACTCTTGTGGCTCATGAAGCCTTACACCAGAAACCCTGTCAGCAGGAAGGAGCACTTCAACAACAGGCTTAGCAGGTGCAGAATGACCATAGAATGTTCATCTGGCAGATGACAGGGTCGCTGGCGCTGCCTTTTTGACAGTTTAGACCTCAATAAGGAAAATATTCGCATGGTCATAGCAGCCTGCTGTGCTCTGTATAACATTTGTGAAGCCAAGGAGGAAAAGTTTCTCCAGGGGTGAAGCATAGAGGTGGCTAACCTGGCATCTGATTTTTGAGCAGACAGACTCCAGGGCTATTATAGGGGCTCGACAGGGGCCCATTCATTTTGAAGCAGTGTTTTGACAATAAGCCCCAAGAATGTGTCTTTTTGTAATGAATTGCGCCAGGCATTGTTTACTTGCCACCTTGAATAACCCCGGTAATGATTCCTGCCTGAGCGCTAACTGTGGGCTGCACATGTATGAATTTCTGTTGCAAACACCCTGTGCTGGCCCTGCCAGGGCTAGAGCGCATGAAGAGTTCTGTTGTGCGCTTTGACATACTCCTGCTCTCTGTAACTTTTAGTGCACTGTAGCATGGGCCATGCAGGAAGTCAGTGTGCATGCCAGCACCCTGTGAAGAGTAAGTCCAACCCTGGATGCTCTGCACTAACTCGCCATGTAGCAAGCCCTCTGTCTCTGGGCCATCTATAAAATGGGGATGGTACAGTATTGCCAAAGCTTGTGATTAGCTAGGTCAGTGGTTTTCAAACTTTTTTTCTGGTGACCCAGTTGAAGAAAATTGGTGATGCCCATGATCCAAACGGAGCTCGGGTTTGGGGTGTGGGAGGGGCTCAGCGCTGGGGATTGGGGTGCAGGGGTGAGGGCTGCGGGACAGGGATGAGGGTTTTGGGGTGCAGGAAGGGGCTCTGGGTTTTGGGGGGGGCTCAGGGCTGGGGTAGGGATTAGGGCATGGGTTTACCTCGGGCGGCTCCCAGTCAGCGGTGGTGCTAAGGCAGGCTTCCTGCCTGTCCTGGCACTGTGGACCATGCTACGCCCCAGAAATGGCCAGCAGCAGGTCCGGCTCCTAGACGGAGGTGCGCAAGCAGCTATGCATGGCTCTCGCCCGCAGGCACCCCCCCACAGCTTCCATTGGCTGGTTTCCGGCCAATGGGAGCGTGGAGCTCATGCTCGGGGTGGGGGTAGCACACAGAGCCTTGTGGCTGCCTTGCCTAGGAGCTGGACCTGCTGCTGGCCACTTCCGGGGCTCAGCGCGGTGTCAGAACAGGTAGGGACTAGCCTGCCTTAGCTGGATAGCACCGACAATGGGACTTTTAATGGCCCAGTCAGCGGTGCTGACCACAGGCACCATGACCCAGTACCTTAGATTCTGTGACCCAGTACTGGGTTGCGACCCACAGTTTGAAAACCACTGATCTAGGTCATGTAAACCTATCTATGATTACATGAGAATCTTGGCCCTTTTTAAAAAAAGTTTTAGTCCTCATTACTATAGAAAAAAAAAATCCTGGCTCACCACTTACCCCAAAAGCTCAGAACCGAAAGAATTCAACACTTATCTTTCTAAAAACTCCCATGGGTGAGGGAGCTCCATGTTCTCAATCCTGTAATGGGCCTGCCCTGGGTCATAGGACCGACCGCACAGTCGCTACAGACACAAAAGAATGAGAGTGGCTCAGATTTAAAAATGTTATTAAAGCTAATGTTAAATTATGTAATACACGGGTTTAGAAAAGAGTGTCTGTACATCTGGGTGTAGTGCTTAGATGATCCAAAAGTACAAAATCTGGTTTAAAGGTCATAAAATACATAAAATACTACATCATGGGGGGAACCACGGAAGCAGCTTCAATAGAAAGGGGCCCTGATCCCCAGAGCCCCGTATCTCCCATTGTGTACTGTCGCTCCCCTTTCTGCTGAGTGTCCCCATTTCCCCCATCCCCGAGCTGAGGGGCCCCATTCCCCCAATCCCTGTGCTGAGTGTCCCCATTCCCACCCCTACCCCCATCCCTGTGCCGAGTGTCCCCATTCCCACCCCTCCCCCTATCCCTGTGCCAAGTGTCCCCATTCCCCCCCCATCCCCCCCATCCCTGTGCTGAGTGTCCCCAATCCCTGTGCTGTGTCCCCATTCCCACCCCTACCCCCATTCCCTGTGCTGAGTGTCCCCATTCCCACCCCTCCCCCATGCCTGTGCTGAGTGTCCCTATTCCCCCCCATCCCCCCATCCCTGTGCTGAGTGTCCCCAATCCCTGTGCTGTGTCCCCATTCCCACCCCCCCATCCCTGTGCTGAGTGTCCCCAATCCCTGTGCTGTGTCCTCATCCCTGTGCTGAGTGTCTCCAATCCCTGTGCTGAGTGTCCCCGTCCCTCCCCCCGCTGAGGGCTCCCTGGCTGGGGGAGGGGCCCACGCGGGCACGGGACGAGGCCGTTCCCCGCCGGGTTTCTGGCCGGAGGGGGCCGGGCCGCGCCGCGGCGGCCGCTCGATGATTCGGCGCTCGGCAGGAGGCCGCGGGGCGAGGCGCCGCCATGGCCCTGAGCGGGGTGCGGGTGCTGGAGCTGGCGGGCCTGGCGCCCTCCCCGCTCTGCGGCATGATCCTGGCCGACTTCGGGGCGCAGGTGGTGCGGGTGGATCGCTGCCCCCGCGCGGCCATGAACACCGACGTGCAGGGCCGGGGCAAGCGCTCCCTGGCGCTCGACCTGAAGCGGGGCCCCGGGGCGGCGGCGCTGAGGAGGCTCTGCCTGCGGGCGGACGTGCTGGTGGAGCCCTTCCGCCACGGTGAGGGGCCGGCCCGGACCTGGGCCCGGGCGCCGCAGGGTCTGAGGGGAGGGCACCTGGGTGCAGGGTTTGGGGGGGGAGGGGTATGGGTGTCGCTGGTGGGAGGCTCCCTGGGTGCAGGGTTTGGGGGGGGAGGGGTATGGGTGCAGCTGGTGGGAGGCTCCCTGGGTGCAGGGTTTGAGGGGGGAGGGGTATGGGTGCCGCTGGTGGGAGGCTCCCTGGGTGCAGGGTTTGTGGGGAGGGGTTCAGGTGCTGCTGGGGGAGGGCACCTGGGTGCAGGGGTATGGGTGCCGCTGGTGGGAGGCTCCCTGGGTGCAGGGTTTGGGGGGGGAGGGGTATGGGTGCCGCTGGTGGGAGGCTCTCTGGGTGCAGGGTTTGGGGGGGGAGGGGTATGGGTGCCGCTGGTGGGAGGCTCCCTGGGTGCAGGGTTTGGGGGGGGAGGGGTATGGGTGTCGCTGGTGGGAGGCTCCCTGGGTGCAGGGTTTGGGGGGGGAGGGGTATGGGTGCCGCTGGTGGGAGGCTCCCTGTGTGCAGGGTTTGGGAGTGGGAGGGGTATGGGTGCCGCTGGTGGGAGGCTCCCTGGGTGCAGGGTTTGGGAGTGGGAGGGGTATGGGTGCCGCTGGTGGGAGGCTCCCTGGGTGCAGGGTTTGTGGGGAGGGGTTCAGGTGCTGCTGGGGGAGGGCACCTGGGTGCAGGGGTGGGGGAAGGGGTATGGGTGCCACTAATGGGAAGATCCGTGGGGGCAGGGTTTGGGGGGGGAGGGGTATGGGTGCCGCTGGTGGGAGGCTCCCTGTGTGCAGGGTTTGGGAGTGGGAGGGGTATGGGTGCCGGGTTTGTGGGGAGGGGTTCAGGTGCTGCTGGGGGAGGGCACCTGGGTGCGGGGTGGGGGAAGGGGTATGGGTGCCACTAATGGGAGGATCCCTGGGGGCAGGGTTTGGGGGGAGGGGTTCGGGTGCTGCTGGGGGAGGGCACCTGGGTGCAGGGCTTGAGGGGGGGAAGGCTGTGGGTGCCACGGGTGGGAGGATCCCTGGGTGCAAGGCTTGGGGGAGGGAGAGGGTATGGGTGCCACTAATGGGAGGATCCCTGGGGACAGGGTTTGGGGGGAGGAGTACGGGTGCCGCTGGTGGGAGGGATACTGCTGACTGGATTGTAGTAGGATGCAAAGCTTGGGTGTGTCCGGTGGATCAGAGATGTGGGTGATGTGCCAGGGAAGAGATTCTGGGGGTGCTCTGCTGGGGAGAAGAGGCAGAATGGGGCCTTGGTGCCGGGGTAAAGTTGAGGAATGTGCTGCTATAGAGGGGGAAAGACAGGTGAATAGAGGGCAGTAGTCAGATAGTGTTGCCCCACTTGGGAGATCAGATCTGCTGTCAGGGAATGACAGCTCTCACTTGGCTGGATGCAAAATAGTGTGATTGGTGCAAATGCCATGGGGCAAACCCAGATTTATGGGACACAGCAACCCACAGAAGAGAGCTTAAGGTTAAAGTATCCTATCCAAACAATGGCCCATTAAGCCTCAAACAACAATTGTCCAGGAGCCTGTGGATGACCCCAATGGATGTATTGTCGCATGCTTCGGCCTTGACCCTGCAAAGACATGCTTACACTTTTCAATGGCTTAAACACTTGTACTCCCAGTGTGTACAGTTTATCAAGCGTGTAAGGCTTTGTATGTCTGGGGCATTCGTTTTTAATATGGAGGTGCTATTCCTGTGGAGACAACTGGTCCAGCATGCTCTCTGTTCTTTCCTAAGCCCTTGATCCACAAATATGGCAAGTTTTAGCAGGAGTCTCAGCTTCAAGTTGCATATCACATGCTGACACCTATTGTTCCCTTAGGGCTGCAACTCTGTATTAAAGATTAAGGATTCACTGAAGTATTCATGTGTTGTGTTCTGGCCATACCAGATTTAGGACTAAAGGATCACTATATCATTTTAAACATCAATTATTGTAAATAAGCACATTTATCTGTGTTAGTGATAACACTTGTGAGCATTAAAACTGGGAACTTCATAATTCTGGTGTGCTTTTTCTCTATGTATTCCTGGGTTTTGATGTGTTGTGTGTGTTTTTCCCCCCTCATAGACTGTACAATGGAAATCAATAAATCCAATTTCATTTTAATTTGCAGTTTCACATTTTCTGTGTTGAAATATTTGTGTTTCCGTGGGATTGTTTGGTTAAAAGTGACACATTCTATTGGAATCTTACAGTTAATTTAATGGAAATTTCTATTGCTCTTTGGTTTTGTAAAAACTTTGTTACAAAATTTAAATATGGGTGCAAGTATGAGTTGAGACTAGTGTCTCATTAAGGGTAAAATTCCATCTTCCTTGTAATTCTGTAGCTAGATAATGCATCCCATATACAGCTCTACCCCGATATAACGCGACCCGATATAACACGAATTCGGATATAACACGGTAAAGCAGTGCTCTGGCGGGGGGGCTGCACACTCCGGTGGATCAAAGCAAGTTCGATATAACGCGGTTTCACCTATAATGTGGTAAGATTTTTTTGGCTCCCAAGGACAGCGTTATATCGAGGTAGAGGTGTATTATTAAATACATATATACATACCAGCAAATCTCTCTGCTTCTCTGCCTAGCCATTATCAATTGACACTTTCCTGTCAGTGTCATGCTAGAATTGTGTCTTCAAGGAGGTGAAGGATGATAGGGTTGTGATTTTATAGATTACAAGGAATTTGGGAAATTTCCATTCATAAAATGTGATGTGGAAGAAGGTATGAAAGCAATTTTAAGAATTAAGAACCCAGTATTTCTCCTTTCCCCTCCATATCAGATCATGTTGCTCTGCAGTGTCAGCACTTTTTATCAGACATAGTTCTGACCAAAGTTTAGCTGTAATTTGCTAAACACAGATAAAAGTCCATTTTACAAATTATACACAGCTTGAACATTTCACCTGGAAAAAACAAACACACAAAAACAAGACACTTTTTTGGGGGAGAGGGGGGCGCTAAAAGGAGGGAAAATTTTCAAAATGTGAATATACACAGTTTTTCCTCCCTGTACATTAAAACTGACCAAACCAACATTTATTTAATTTTGCAAAAGTTTTTTGAGCTTGAACCTACAGAAGAAACTTTTTTTTGTACAGTTTCTGCAAATCATTTGCTAAGTGTATAATTGCCCCAGTTTGCTCTTGATTTATGATAGATAAAAAGTAATAGTAGTAGATGGCTAGGCTAGCGTAAGGATAAAATGGAGTGTCTTATGCCAGAACTGAAGGAAAGAGGGGAATTGGGCAGGTAAGCAAGGAAAATGTCATTGAGCTATATTCTGATAAGAGACTGAAGCAGTCCTGAGAAAGTTGTCCAGAGGTTCAGCCTTGTAAAGATTGGGGAGTATATTAGCAAGAAGTTTGCCTCTTTCTTTTTACTATGGTGTGTGACCTCCTGGAAGCTGTTTCTTTGATTCAGCTATGTTAAGAACATAAGAACGGCCATACTGGGTCAGACCAAAGGTCCATCCAGCCCAGTATCCTGTCTACCGACAGTGGCCAATGCCAGGTGCCCCAGAGGGAGTGAACCTAACAGGTAATGATCAAGTGATCTCTCTCCTGCCATCCATCTCCACCCTCTGACAAACAGAGGCTAGGGACACCATTCCTTATCCATCTTGGCTAATAGCCATTAATGGACTTAACCTCCATGCATTTATCTAGTTCTCTTTTAAACCCTGTTATAGTCCTAGCCTTCACAACCTCCTCAGGCAAGGAGTTCCACAGGTTGACTGTGTGCTGTGTGAAGAAGAACTTCCTTTTATTTGTTTTAAACCTGCTCCCCATTAATTTCATTTGGTGGCCTCTAGTTCTTATATTATGAGAACAAGTAAATAACTTTTCCTTATTCACTTTCTCCACACCACTCATGATTTTATATACCTCTATCTTTAGTTGCCCTTTTCTGAACTTTTTCTAATGCCAATATATCTTTTTTGAGATGAGGAGACCGCATCTGTATGCAGTATTCAAGATGTGGGCGTACCATGGATTTATATAAGGGCAAAAAGATATTCTCTATCCCTTTTTTAATGATTCCTAACATCCTGTTTGCTTTTTTGACTGCCGCTGCACACTGCGTGGACGTCTTCAGAGAACTATCCATGATGACTCCAAGGTCTCTTTCCTGATTAGTTGTAGCTAAATTAGCCCCCATCATATTGTTTGTATAGTTGGAGTTATTTTTTACAATGTGCATTACTTTACATTTATCCGCATTAAATTTCATTTGCCATTTTGTTGCCCAATCACTTAGTTTTGTGAGATCTTTTTGAAGTTCTTCATAGTCTGCTTTGGTCTTAACTATCTTGAGTAGTTTAGTATCATCTGCAAACTTTGTCACCTCACTGTTTACCCCTTTCTCCAGATCATTTATGAATAAGTTGAAGAGGATTGGTCCTAGGACTGACCCTTGGGGAACACACTAGTTACCCCTCTCCATTCTGAAAATTTACCTTTTATTCCTACCCTTTGTTCCCTGTCTTTTAACCAGTTCTCAATCCATGAAAGGATCTTCCCTCTTATCCCATGACAACTTATTTTACATACGAGCCTTTGGTGAGAGACCTTGTCAAAGGCTTTCTGGAAATCTACTGTATATACTCGATCATAAGCTGGTTCGTTTATAAGCCAACCCCCACAAGATGGATAAGCCAACCTGTAATTCAGGGGTCAGCAAACTTTGGCTCCCGGGCCATCAGGATAAGCCGCTGGCGAGCCGAGATGGTTTATTTACCTCGCATCCGCAGGAATGGAGGTAAACCTAAGTAAACAACGCGTCCTGGTGCGCCAGCTGCTTACCCTGATGGGCCGGGACAGCAACTGGTGGGGAAAGTTTTTTGGGGGAGAAGCTGGGGGTCAGGGGAGTAACCCTTGTGACCACCCCTCACTTGACCCCAGCCCTTGCCCAGGGCCCCCCACACTCTCCCCATCCCATCCCTTCCCACCTTATCGGGGGAGGGCCAGAGCAGGATGTCTCTGGCATGGTTGGAGCTGCTCCGGCAGGCTGAGCAGCATCGCTGCAGCCTGCTCTGGCGGGCCAGACTGGGCGGCGCGGCCACAGCATGTTCCAGTGGGCTGGGCCTGGTGGCATGGCCGCAGCCTGCTCCGGCGGGCCGGGTGGCTCGGCCACAGCCTGCTCTGGGGGGCGGGGCCGAGCGGCACGGCTGCCGCTGCTTCGGAGGCTGGGGGGAGAGCAGCGTGGCCAGAAGTGGAGAGACTCTGGCCCCGCCTCTTCCCTTCTGGCTTTGCTGGATGTGCTGCCTCTCCTTGCTCCCTCTGTTGGGGGGAGGGGCTGTGTCCCACCTCTCCCCCTCTATACCCGTTCATAAGCCGACCCCCTTCTCTGGCGCTTCCCTTTTTTACTAAAAAAAATTCGGCTTATGAACAAGTATATACGGTAAGTACACTATGTCCACTGGATCCCCCTTGTCCACATGTTTGTTGACCCCTTCAAAGAACTCTAATAGATTAGTAAGACATGATTTCCCTTTACAGAAACCATGTTGACTTTTGCCCAACAAGTTATGTTCTTCTATGTGTCTGACAATTTTATTCTTTACTATTATTTCAACTAATTTGCCTGGTACTGATGTTAGACTTACTGGTCTGTAATTGCCGGGATCACCTCTAGAGCCCTTTTTAAATATTGGCATTACTTTAGCTATCTTCCAGTCATTGGGTACAGAAGTCGATTTAAAGGACAGGTTACAAACCATAGTTAATAGTGCCACAATTTCATATTTGAATTCTTTCAGGACTCTTGGGTGAATGCCATCTGGTCCCCGTGACTTGTTACTGTTAAGTTTATCATTTAATTCCAAAACCTCCTCTAGTGATACTTCAATCTGACAATTCCTCAGATTTGTCACCTATAAATGACCGCTCAGGTTTGGGAATCTCCCTAACATCCTCAGCCATGAAGACTGAAGCAAAGAATTCATTTAGTTTCTCCGCAATGACTTTATTGTCTTCAAGTGCTCCTTTTGTATCTCAATCGTCCAGGGGCCCTACTGGTTGTTTAGCAGGCTTCCTGCTTCTGATGTACTTAAACATTTTGTTATTGCCTTTTGAGTTTTTGGCTAGCTGTTCTTCAAACTCCTTTTTGGCATTTCTTATTACATTTTTACACTTAATTTGGCAATGTTTATGCTCCTTTCTATTTACCTCACTAGGATTTGACTTTCACTTTTTAAAATATGCCTTTTTATCTCTCACTGCTTCTTTTACATGGTTGTTAAGCCATGGTGGCTCTTTTTTAGTTCTTTTACTGTGTTTTTTAATTTGGGGTATACATTTAAGTTGGGCCTCTATTATGGTGTCTTTGAAAAGTGTGCATGCAGCTTGCAGGGATTTCTCTCTAGTCACTGTACCTTTTAATTTCTGTTTAACTAACCCCCTCATTTTTGCATAGTTCCCCTTAATGAAATTAAATGCCACAGTATGTTCAGTGGTCCACAGCTGAGGAAATTGGTCAGAATGGTCCTGAGGAGTCTGAAATTGGGGAGAAACAAAGTGCATTTAAACTACTTTCACACTACGTTTATATTTGGTGCATTCAACATATAAAATAAATTTAGTACAATTTGTAAAATATTGGCAGTTCATGTTTTAATATGGCTATTGTACTTGAGGCTTCTTTTAACTTAATTAGCATGTTAGCTGTAATTCAAGTTCATAATGACTAATACATTTTACAGCTTTTTATGCCAAATCAAGTTTGTTTTGAATCTAGATCAAAAGCAAAAGTTTGGACTGGGATTAAACATTTTATTTTACTGTTAAAGGTGTCATGGAAAAACTTGGTCTTGGTCCAAAGGTCCTTCTACAGGAAAATCCAAAACTTATCTATGCTAGACTTACTGGATTTGGCCAGTCAGGAAGATATGCAAAGTCTGCAGGTCATGACATCAATTATTTGGCTTTGTCAGGTAAGCTGTAAAAATTCCTATTAGATTAACTTTATTTTTGCTTTAATTAAGAATTGTATTAGCAGGTATTTTGTGTACATGGCTTAAATTACCCAAGTGTTGTTTTCTTCAGGTAAAAGAGTATAAAAGAAGAAAAAACTAGATAAAGTTTTTTCTTTTTTTAAAAGATAAATATAATTTCCATGATAGTCTTTAGTTTTATTTTTTCATTTTGGGCCTGATCCCCCAATCTTTACTGACCTGGGCAAGCCTTGCACGGTTAGTCCCATGAAACTACAAATCAATAGGTTTACGTGTGTGAGACTGGATTAGGTGAAGTAAGTGAAAGCTGCAGGATCCAGGCCCTTTGTGAGCTCTCTCTTGCCGGAGTGCTGTACATATCCTTATGTTGAATGCCAGCCCAGAGGAAAGTAGCTAACAAAGTGATGTTATTGACTTCAGTATTGCTGGACCGTGGAACAAAGTCCACGCTGCCTGCTAAAATAATTTTCTTCTTCCTAAATTCAGTTTAATAAGTACCATTTTGTGTGGTTCTTGGCAGCTGTTACTGTAACTTGGACAGCCTATTGCAAGAAGAAAACCTCAGCTAGGAACACCTGTATTTTTACACACTTCTTTTTTTTGGGGGGGGGGGAGGGGCGTGTCATTTGAATTAGAAAATGTAAACTATCCTTTTGCACCAATTAACTCTTTTTTTCAACAAATCAAGTTTTATCAGAGTTTGTTGGCAAAAATATCAGACAAGTATATGGAATGTTTACAGATCTAGCAGTACGCTTCTTATGGGACCCTGAGTTAGTATTTCTTAAACTGCTTTTGCCAGAACATCCCAAAGTAAATGATAATCCTAGTTTTTGGCAAACTGTCTATTTTCTAAAATAAAACCAATCTACCTGAAATCTCAGAGGCATGCCAGATAGATTATTTCTGCCAAGTTTAAGGCAAATTAGACAAGATGTTTGGGAATGTGACTGCTCAGAAAATGAGGTGATCTCATGTTTTGGAAATTTTCCTTATGGTTTTTGGTTTGCTGTAGCCCCAAAATGACTTGTCCTGGAAAGTCCAAATTAGATTTAATATGTTCACCTACTGGTGCTTATGACACCAATTCGACTGTTGAATGGCAGATTTTAGTTATTGAAAAGCTTTCTGTGTGCATCCTAAGCTTGGTGGAGTTCTTAACACCATGTGTCAGCTTGTGTGCACTTTAGAAAACATACATTGGTGTGTGAGTTAACTAAACAGTACATCAGTGCCAGGCAGTGTTTTAGGATGCATTGAATTTGTATGCTGCTTAGGAGGAATGTGGCTCTGCTGCAGGGCTGATAAACTCTATGTTGCCCCATTGGCAGGAGGAGGGGAAAGAGAGTGGTTATGGGGGAAACTAGAGAGCAAAATGAAGGTAAGGGGGCTATTTAGCGGAGCAAAGAGGGCTAGCAATCTAGAAGCCCCCACCCAAATAAAAACAATGGCCAGATCCTTCAGCCCTTTTTTGTCACTCCTGCAGTGTAAAGGGGCCATAATGTTGTCTTAAACCGCTAGTTGAGGATTCTCTTGGCATGTAGGGGATTCTGTAGTTACCTTGGTTAAGGTATATAAATTGAAGAAACTTAAGTTTTCATTTTTCTAACATTAATGTTCATACACTTTATGATTAAATTTCTGTGGTTTTTTGCACTGTTTTTCAGGTGTGCTGTCGAAACTTGGTAGAAAAGATGAAAATCCTTATGCACCAGTAAATCTTCTGGCTGATTTTGCTGGTGGAGGTGTCATGTGTGCAATGGGTATAATTATGGCCCTCTATGAACGTACAAAATCTGGCAAAGGGCAGGTTATTGATGCAAGTATGGTAAGTTTTTGAAATTTGTTTATTTTTAGTTTTTTTGTTTTTAAACTCTAAGGCTGCAAAAGGGAAAAAGGATGAAGTTGTTGGTAAGGCATAGCACTGGGAGCTAGGGAAAGGAAAAGTTAAGCCACCTAATGGGACAGCTTTACTCCTTCACCCACAGGCAAATATCTTATCACACCTAGTCACTGCCCTAACTCCTTTACACCACAAAAAATGGACCACAACCTTACCTCTGCCCCCTGTGAATGCCAGTGTCTGACACACTCTTTAACAAACTACCTCCTCTCAATGCGATTATTTGAAGATGTATGATGTGGTAGTTCCATGTGTTGGAAGGTGATATACAATGAGAAGATTTTATGCCTCACATGCACCCAAAATGATGCATAATGGCAAAAAATGACCCTTAATCTTTAAAATTACTTTTTAAAAAGTCTGCTTGTTGCACCAAATCTATCAAAGTTTTATCTGTCTGCCAATTTTTGTTTAGATAGACAATTTCTTTTGAAAATATATCAGTTAACAAAAACAAAAAATAAGTCAGACTGCCATGGATGAATTTCAACAACAGATCAGTTTCAAACACTATTTTAAAAAAAATTTATGAGAAGAAATCAAACAAAATCTACATAGAAAATTCAGAGGACTTAAAAATGAACACTGAAATTTCTCACTGAAAGGAGAGAAAAAATAAAAAATGTATGTCCCACTTTAAACCCCTTACAGAAGATAACCTTAGCCATGGAGCCACAATTGGTCCCTTCATAATAGCGTTTTCAAATTAATTTTTTCCTTTTTTAAAAAGGAACACAGTACAATTTAGGTTTAATACTTGACCTTTCTTAAAAATATTGTAAAACAATGGGTAGTGTCATTTGCACATTTCATTATGTTCCATTCACTTGAACAGACATTACATAGGAAAGTGCTGATGGAACACATACATCATCATCAGCAGCAGCAAAGACAGTTAAATAATAAGCTGAGACAGATGAGTCTGATTCCACTTCCAACTCTGACTCATGGAAAGAGATTTTTCTTTTTTTAAACCTATCTAATACAACGACCTATCAATATTTGAACTGTCACTTCATTTTAACCTACTTTTGTTTAATGGGCACATTACTTATGTTATTATACAGACATTTGCATCACATTCAGAACTCTTTCAAGTGGTGGGATTTTCTTAAGGAGGAAAAGAGGAAATAGTTTTTTAACCTCCTCCCATGTCCTCACAATGACTTTTCATAGCGTTTCAGTCTTTCATAGATTAGTTTGCCTTTGTCATGTCTATGCCAAAAGGAAGTCTTGTTCTCAGCTTCCTGCCAAGCGGCCTTTTTCAAAAGTCATTTAACAATTTTCACACTGTTCTCTACAAAACCGTTGGATTGAGAATACCTGGGATTTGAAGTTATGTACTTAAACCCATACCCTCAAGCAAATGTTTTAAATTCATGTCCATCAAAGTGCTGACCATTATCAGGGATTCCATGCCTGGACAATATGGATTTTACGCACATTAAAATATATTCTGATGTACTAGTTTCTAATATAACAATCTCTAGTTAATGAGAATAATAATCCAAAATCAAAACATAGTCTTTAGCTACATATGTAAATAAATCCACACTAACTTTAGACCATGCCCTTAACTGTTCCTTGTTTATCAACATAGGTTCTTTTCTCTGTTTAGGTTGGTATTTTAGACATGTTTAATACATTTTTATTTTTTTTATTCATTTACAAATGAATATCTCATTATAGCCAATAAAGTATCTCTCTGGCTCTGCATTTACATTTCTCCATGCCCATCTGTCCTTCATGTATTCTTGTGAGCTTGTTAGCTTTTTATATCTTGGGCACTACTATTCTGTTTCCTGTAAACAATATGCTATCAGTAACAGACAGTTCTGCTTTGAACTGTAAGTATGGACTTGGTATGTAATGTCCTGGCCATCCTGTGGAAATAGCTTTAATTACCTCTGTAAAGACTCATCATTAGCTGTAGCCTCAGCAAATTCATTCCAGTTTCTGAGACAAGAAAATCCTTTTTTTTAATCAGGTTGACATGCACTATGCCTGACTCCACCTCTCTTTCTACTATAGTTTTATCAAATGTTCTGGACAATGTGTCCACTACCACCAACTTTTTTCCTGGTGTATATACAGTTGTTAAATCATACAATTGGAGCTGGAAAAACAGTCGTCATACTTTTGGAGAAATGTCAACTAACCCCTTCTTTGCAATTGATATCGGAGGCTTATTGTCTGTTTCTGCAGCAATTGGTCTTCCATAAATGAACACATGGAATATTTTACAACCGTGCATTAGGGCTAAAGTTTCTTTTCTGTTTGGGCATAGTGGCATTCTTCTTCTGTAAGAGCCCTGGATGCATTTACTACTGGTCTTCAATGCTAGTCATATTTTTGTAGTCATGTTGCCCCATGCCTTCTTTGGAGGCATCAGTGGACAAGCTGGTCAGTCTCCTGTGGTCACAATACAGTGGAGTCGCATCATAGGTGCATTTAACTTATGCAATTTTAACTATATGTGCTCAGCAAAAGAAAACAAAAAAAAGAGAAAAATAACAATTTAAATACTGTACCTATAGTGCGGATGATTCCGCCCGCCATTCCACTCAGTGAGCGTTTGACTATATGCGATTTTCGCCTTATGCACTGACTTCAGAATCTAACCCCCCGCATAAGATGCGACTCCCCTGTACCTTAGCACAGGGGATTTCTGAATCAGTTGTTTCAGCTTGCCAAACGTTTTGTCCAGTTTAGCGTCCCTTGTCCATTGACTATTCTTTTGCGTGAGTGCATGGAGGTTGCTGGTTTGTGCAGCCAAATTAGGTGTAAATTTACCAACAAAATTAACAATTCCTATGAATCCCTGTACTTTCTTCTTCTTTTCTGGGTGTGGCATATTTGTTATAGCTTGTGTTCTGCTAGGATCAATAAAGTTAACTTTTCTCCTAAATAGGTTATTTCTTTGAGCCTGAATTTACATTTTTATTTGCTTAGCTTCAGACCTATTGCTCTACCCTGTCCATTGTTTTCTCTAACCTGTAATTATGTTCCTCTGTTGTGTTGCCCCAGAGGAAAATGTCATCTATTTGCCTTTTGTGCCTTCAGTTTCCTCAAATATTTGCTGCACAGTTCTATGAAGGATGTCTGGAGCAGATTTTAGACAAAACAGGAATCTGCGAAAGCAATATCTTCCATATGGTGTAATAAAAGTACATAATTTGGAGCTCTCCTCATCTAAGGGAATCTGCCAGGATTATGCATCTAATATAATAAAATACTTTGTACCAGCCATGTCTTCCCTGATATATAACTGAAAGTGTTCTCTTTTGATATAGATGTTATGCTTCCTTAGGATTCAAGCATAATCTCAGTGTTCCATTCTCCCCACCCACCCCCCTTACTATTTGCTAGCTAGTGCACCTATTCTGTAGGCTCTTCCAATTACATTGTTTGTTACTAAATGATCACGGTCTTGAGATTTTTTTCCCTCAGACTTAGAGGAATATTTCTAGGGGCTTGTATGATAGGACAATTTGGTTCTGGCAGTTCAATTCTATATTCAGTTGCAAATTTTCCTATGCCCTCAAAAACATCCTGATACTGTTCCTCTGTCCTTTATCTCCTCCACCATGTGCACTCTGGATCAGCCCAAGGGGTTGGCATGTCTTTAAACCCGCTAAAGATGCTTTATTTCTTTTAACAGTTACAAAGGATATATATTCTTTTTGATCTTTTACCTTCACTTCTAGTACTCATGTACATCTAGTTGGAAAGAGTTCTCCATTATAAGCTTTCAGTTTAACCTGTTCGTTGCCATGTTCCCTGTTTTTTTCTTTAATCTTTTAACGCTAATATCTGAAAAAACAATTGCCTGAGTGCCAGTGTCCAATTTGTAGGTTATTTAGAGTCCCATTAGTCTCTAAAGAAATTGTCCATTCATGTGTTCCTTCCTCTTCAGATACAGTTTCTAGCTAGAACTCTTCTGTGCTGCTGTTTTTGCTCTCATCCTGGATTATGGCCTCAGCATACATGCTTTGCTTCCTCTTCTGCAGTTGTTGATCCTGACTGCAGACGTAGGTAAAATGATTATATTTCTTACAAATATTACAGCACTTACCCAAAAGCTGGGCATCGTTGAGGCCTGTGTTTGTGTCCATATCTTGTGCAGTCCTTGAAGCTGCCCCTTGCAAATTCTTGTGCTTTACTTTTTTCATGCTTCTGGTTTTTTGCTCTGTACCGAGTGACTACTTGCCAGTTTTTTCCCTCTCTTGTTACTATATTCAGAGTGGCAGTGGCCTGTTTTCCTTCCATTTTTTTTTAATTCTGTTCAGAGTGATATCATCTGCCTGACACAGTCTTACTGCTTTATCCAAAGTGAGAGTCAGATCTTCCTATAGCCTTTTTTGCAGCTTTGGATCTATGATTCTAATTACAGTTTGATCCCTTATAACTAAGGCTTTGTTTTAGTCACAGGTATTTTTAGTAAAAGTCATGGACAGGTCACAGGCAGTAAACAAAAATTCACATCCCGTGACCTGTCCATGACTTCTACTATACGCCCCTAACTAAATCTGGTGGTAGGTTGGGGGGGCAGCCTGAGGGCACCACGGGTGGTTGTGGGGGGTCAGACCAGGACCCCCACTGGTGCTCAGAGGGGTGGGCTGGCATGCTGCCCCTGGGCCAGGCTCACCGGCTGCACAGAAGTCACAGAGGTCACAGAATTTGTGACCTCCGTGACAAACTCGCAGCCTTACTTATAACTGAATCTGTTAATCCACAGTTGCAGGTTTGGCTCATTAGCTTCCGTTCTGTTAGAAATTCTTCAAATTCTCCTTCCTTTTGTCTTCTAACGTAAAACATGTACCTTTCAAATGTTACTCTTTTTAGGTATGCAGTATTCTCCAAATTTCTGCACAGTTGTGCCATAACTCACTCTCTTGGCCTGATCTAATGCATGCCTTCAACTCCTGTGCATCAGGTCCTGCAGTGTTTAAGAAGATTGCTGTTTTCTTCTGGTTTTCTTTCCCACCAAAGCTAGCTGCTTGCTTGCATGCATATATATATAATCTGTTTGAATCTCAACCAGGAGTCTGCTGTATTACCTGAGACTTTCAATTCTTTGGGGACTTTTTGTTTGTTTATCTCCGAGGTGACTCCTTCACTGCAGTCCTCTCTTTTTTTTGTCCTTCCTTCTACCTCACTCTGATACCATGTGTTGTTTGTGGATTCGTAAGAAGAAGGGATAGTCTAGACTCTTAGAAGTAAGGTTTTACTAGAACTAAAACAGAATTACATAAGACAAAGGCGAGCCATGTGCTCCTAGTTACATACCTGGTGAACCTGACTTCAGACTGCTTGGGTTTTCTCCATCATGTGTTCTGCTCTTAAAAGTACAGTGCATACTCCTAACAATTCCCTTGATACCTTTCCATTTCTTTTAGGGTACCTCTTACATAAGTTTAATATGCTCAAAGCCAAACATACCTTTTGGTTTCCTGTAATCAGTGCTTGGAGCTCTCCACCCATATGTCAACACCCTCACCATCTCTGCTACCCTGTAGGGTTCCTAAAGTGTGCTCACCGGTGAGTACAGGGAGCTCCACAGATTAGAGAGAGCTGTGGGAGAATAGTCAGGTTAACACAGTGATCTCTATGTGCATCTCAGTTTTCTGGGTACTGAGAACTAGAGAGAGGTTTTTATCTTTTGACCTCTTTCACATTTTCTGCAAGCAGTCCTATCTCAGCCAGTTAAGTGCTGAAGCCCTTACTGTCCCGTAGAGCCACTGAGCTTGGCCTGTTACCTTACAACTCATTTCTTTGCTATTTGAACCACTAGGAGCTTGATAAAATAAGAAACTTCATCTGTTCAGTATATTAATATGTCTTATGCCAATCTGATATTATCTTTCAGGGCTCCTGAATCACACATTATTTTAAAGGCAAGATTGCTCTTATGAGAATATTACAATTCAAAATCCTAACCTTAATTGTAAGTTTATGAATACTTGTTTGTGTGGAATTGCCAGCGATTTCACTAGTAACTCTAAAGTGTTGTTGTTGTTGTTTTTAAATAAATCTTTAAGGTAGAAGGAGCAGCATATCTAAGTTCTTTCCTGTGGAAATCACAAAATTTAGGCCTTTGGAATAGACTTCGGGGGGAGAACTTGCTGGACAGCGGAGCACCTTTTTATGAGACCTACAAGACCCTAGATGGGAAATTCATGGCAGTTGGTGCCATTGAGCCCCAATTCTATGAGCAGCTAGTAAAGGGTAAGTAACTTTCAGCAGTTGGTTCACACATGGGCCTTTCCTCAGCCAAGTGTGGTTGAATGAAATGACGTCATTATCATTTGAGATTTGTTCCATGAAATCCATTATATTTGGCAAGACACCTTCTGAAACCAGTTTTGAATAAACTATCTTTTGTAACATTTGAAGGGGTAAGTCTTTTTTAAATATATATTTTTAACTACAGATTTTCTTCTGGAGATGTGCTACTGTGTTGTTTTGTGACTGAACTACTGAACAATTTCGTTGTAAACCACTATTCTCAAAGGATTATAAATCTGCTTTAAAAATTTATAGTGGATGGAATGCAAGATTTTAGGCTAGACTGCAAATTAAAAAATATCTTTCAATTTTTCAAAGAAATTAATTAAACTATTTTAAAATGCACTTGCAGTGTAGATAGTTCGTAATAGCATTTGACTTTTTAGGTTAAATTGAATTTTTTAAAACAAGTTGGCTATTGTAAAGTAACTTTTACTGCCAGATTTTATAAAGCTTTGTAGTGTCTGACATCAGATTGTCACGTTATTAATCTGTCTTGCAAATACTATACGCAAGTTTTTCTAAAAATCCATGATAGGTAAAGTAACAAACTAATAAAAGATGTTTAACAGTAGACTTCACTAGACTTTTCTCTTGTACTTAAAACCTGATGTGCTCCTTGCTTCCCACATCTTGCCCCCATCCTCAGTGACAGACCTTTCCATTCTCTCCAGTCAGAAGACTGGGACTCCTTTAGAATAGAACGTATGTACACTTTACACAGGAAGAGTTGGGGTTTGTGTTCCATTTCCAATATTCAGGTTATGAACTGTGCAAGAATCTGCTTTCAGTTTGATCTAATTTCAGTTTTGTTTTGCAAGTAGAAGAAACACCAAGATAGGAGGTGCATAAGGCAAATGTCTAAATATCTGAGTATAATAAAGCTCTGCTATGTTATGCACAGTGATAAACAACACTTCACCCTTTTTATTTTGAAATAATAGTTTTTATTCATTGTTTTGACTGCTGTAAGCCTGTTTTTGAATAGAGTGTTAAGTATAATTAATTTGAGTGCAGCCGGGATCCCAGTTGGAGTATGTAACTTTTTATTCATTTGGTATAACAACCCCAACATTTTGCCTCCAATGTTGCTGCCCTGTCATAAGTTTCCCAGCCTTTGTAATTGCAGCATCTCTTCCATGTTCAGAAGAGGCACTTCGCTTGGGAAATAGCTATGTAATGCTGAGTGCAGCCTTATGAAATTCCCTCTCACAACCTGCCCTCTTCTCAGGGGTGGAGCCTCAGGGCCTGATTCCTTTCACGCCAGTGTAAATAAGGAATAACCCCATCAAAAGCAAAGGAGTTACACTGGTGTAAGTAAGAGGAGAACGAGGCACTCAGACTCTGCTTAGCCTGATAGCCAGGGAATGGTGGTGAGGGATGGCCGAGGCATACTCAGGCATACTCTTTAGGTCCTAACTCAAGCAGATGGTTATTCCCTAGCTGGCTGACCTGAAGAAACGTTACAAGGGGTCATACAGCCAGACAGCAACATCTCCACATTCAGGCAGAACTAAGAGGTTGGTCCTGTTGGGATGAAGATTTTCCTTCTCCTTTTGTGCACGTGCACTCTCCCCATAAACAAACAGTGATGATGGATCACAGGGACACATTGCCCCTGTCCAGCAACCAGAAGTAAATGGGGGTGTGTACAAAAGGTACTTCACTTGTAGTACTCCAGTAACTTCCACGGGCTCTGTAGTTTCAGTAGAGAAAAGAAACTGGATCTAGGACAGGGAGGCAGGACAGAGATTGTAAACTCATTCATGAGTAGGCTTGGCAGAATTCAATTTTTGTATTTTTTTCTGAATTTTGATAGATAATACCCATTTTAAAGCATTTTTTCTATTATCTATTTGAATTTTCACAGCTGTGGGAAATTAAGGGAGAGTCAGATATTATTTAGTGACAGTAGATGTTGAGATTCAAAGAGTTAAAGCTTTATTTTTGTAACAAGACTAATTCAGAAGTCTAATTCACAGAACTTTGCCCATTGTCTTCTGTTCCCACAGTTAGGTGGTTTGAACAAAATATAAATAAGTATGGGCCATTTGTTAAAGGCACTAGACTGCCTATTATGTCTTTTGCTAGAATCAGCAGACGATACCAGATTTTGAAAGCTTTACAAATTTCAACTCATGTCATCATTGTAGTAAAAAAAAATTGAGCTGTCCAAGTTAGTCTTCAGAGAGGTTCATGGAAGTGTTATTTTGAACTTTTCTGAACAGATTGGATGATCTTTCCATGGACACTTAAGTTACTGACGCTGCTAGTGCATGCAATGCCACACTGGGCATGACAGGCAGGGACTGGGTTTCACTTTTTCGGTATTCAATTGCTGTTATGCTGTCATCCCAGGGCACTGCACATGCCATGTACAAGTCAAAATTGTGGTTGAACTCTTCTGCCATGCAATGGAAAATATACGTAATATTTTTGTAGTTGCTAAAATTGATCCATTTGTCAAGGCTGAGATGGCATACAAACACTTTACAGATGGCAAGAAGAGATCTTAATCCAGAGAGTCCATCTGGCAGGTGGCAGGATATGGTTGCCTGCAGTTTATTTTGAAATTCTGATGCAGAAGCCTGCACTGCAGATGAAAAGAATCTCCTTTTGGGTCTCATTGACTCAAAGTTCAGTTCTTTTAAGGCATTACATAAAACAGCAGCAACTTGTAAATTGCAGTAAAGCAGCGTATCAATGTGATGTAACCAGGGTACATTTGTTTCCATTTGCAAATGAACCCTGTGGATTTTCCTCAAAAATACATAAAGAAAAAAGAATTTGCAATACAGTTCTTGCTGGTTTCCATCATCCTCAACCATCCAGCATAGTTTCATTGCCTTCTTTGCGATGATTGCATCTTCTTCTTTAATGAGTTTGTCACACAGTCCCAATGCACATAAATTTTGCTCCCTCAAGCCAGGCAAACCAGCATGATGGTACAACATGAGGGGAAACCGGCAAACCTGATGGGCTCATGCTGTTGCTTGTACAGACTTTATCGCTGGAAAATGTACTACAGATTTGTTGACATTTTGGAACAAATCCGTTTAGATTGCACGCTTAATGGCTGTATGCAAAAGATGAGCAATACATGGAATGTGCAGCAGATAAGGATACATTTCTTTCAGTCATTTACTGAGAGCTGGATGTACATTGGGGAGTCACTGTTGAGTGACATACAGATTTCCCACATTTGCCTGTTATCTTGCAACACATCTTGAATCCTAGTTGAAATTACCTCCACATTGCATGTTTTTGTCACTGAAGTATACTGCAAGTACGTTCATTGCTGGCCATCCCAAAAGCTCTGTGGTTTCATCAGTGTCTAAAGACAGTTTCTCACCACTCAAAAGATCCTTATTTACAGCTTGTTGGTGAGTGAAAACTTTGGGCAGGTGTTTCTCTTCCAGCTGATGACGTACTGGGTTAGTGGACACTGGTGCATACTTGTGCATACTTTGCATAATATAAAGCTGGAACCATGGACAGCATTCCTTGGAATTGGAATTGCCTCCGAGCACAACGCACATACGAGATCATGTAGAAAATCTGTAACTTCTTCCATATTTTGTCTCAATCTTCCCAAACATGCTACTATTGAAGTCTGGCCTACCATTGCTCGACTTTCTTTTAATTTCAAATGAGACATACGGTTCATACATTCAGCAATACGATTTAACTTTTCAGAGATTTCTGTTTTACGAACTTGACAGAGTAAAATGTCCTCATATCCCTTTCCAGACATTTTCACCAGTTCGAGTTTGGTGTTAGGATATTCACTGCAGTGTTCTTCTAGAGCTTTTCTTTTGTGACTCATTACAGACATAAAACAACAAACTTGCTCCTCCTTATTGTACACACATATTTGAGCCCCAACAACAAATGTAATTGCATTCATGATCTTCTTGAAATTTGCACTGTTGTGTTAATTAATAAGATCTCCTTGGCTACTGTAGGCCTTTGCCACTTGATTGTTTATTTCCTCTGAATGATCCTTGCCTGGCCTCATGGCCAGCCTCATTGGGCAGGTGTCCTGATCCTGTTGGGACCACAATGAGGAGGACGAGCCCTGTTGCTGTGAGGGAGATCACCCCACTGCTGAACAGCTCCAGCCTGGGGGCTGCCTTTCCACACCCCTGTGCAGAGAGTGAGTGAGCAGGGGCTGCAGCGGGCTCACTGCATTGCTGCAGGTCTGATGACACCTGATCCCTGCAGGCACCAGGTGCCGGGAAAGCTGCCATCCTAGTGGGGCAGAGCAGAGACTCCCAGCCAAGACTGTGAGAAGGAGGAGGAGCCCCTGTCCACAGGGGAGGCTACACCACTGTTGAATGGCTCCAGCCTGGGGAGGGCCCCCTCACTCCTAGTTAGTGAGTGAGTGGATCCTTGGCTACAGGGCTGTCGAGGGCTCCTTGTGCAGCTGTGGGGTTGCTGACACTAGAGCTCTGCACAAACAAAGTGCAGGAGAGGCTACGCTCGCTCCATCTGGTACTGATGAATTTTTTTCATTGATTTCAATGTGGCAGCTGAAATTGTTTACCAATGTCTGTGGATTTAAACCAAATCTTGCCAAGCCTATTTATAAGAGAATCCTCCAGTCTCTTCTAGCTGTGCAACTTCCTACTACAGGAGCGTGGGCATGAATAGATTAGCTCACTCGGTAGCTGGCATATGTGACCTTTCAGGGCTTGCAAGCTCCAAGAAACTCTTTTTTGGTAAGTTAAAGGCCTGTGAATAGTACCGCTGCTTTGAATTACTGCTTCTGTTCTGAGGATCTCAAAGCACTTGACAGCCATGTGAATTAATGCTCACCTCTACCATAAGAGGTACACATTATATCCATTTTGCAGATGGAGAATCTGCAGCACAGAGAGAAGAGAGACATTTGGGATTAGAATTCAGATTTCTGACTCACAGCTGATGCTTTAATTGCTAGACCATGACTTCTCCCCTTAGCAATGAAAGCAAAACATTTCCAGATGTTTCTATTTTATCTTTCTTTTAAAAAAATGTTTCCCTTGTAATTGGTACTGGCAATATGCTTTAAGGTGGGGTGCTGAAATTATAACTTTCTCTGACTTTCCAAACAATGGCGCTAGTTTTTGTAATTTTTTTTTTTTTGGATTTTGCATTGTTGGCAGGGGCTGCTGAGCACCTCTGAAAATTAGACCTCTTAGGTCGTTAAATATTGATTCGGCTGCTTAATTTTAGGCACCGAAATTTTATTCCAGTATTCCAACTTCCTAATTAACCATTTTTAGTTTTATTTTTAACAAAATTTAACTCTGAAGTTAGAACAAGCCTATTTTTTCTGTTGTTTCCAAGAATTGCATAGGCTGTGTTTACACTACAGTTTTTGATTGAAACAAGTTATGTTGGTGTACAGCTGCCAAAGTTTGTACATTTCTCAGGCACTGGTGTACTTGACTACTTGTATTGGCGCTATGCATACTTACCAGGAATGCTTGTGTCAGTGCAAAGTGCGGAGCGCTAGGGGTAGGTATTCCCAACATGCCATGTTCCTCTGTCTGGCACAGTGCCTTTGGGAAAGTTTTTGCAATGTTGGTGGGGTAAAAATGACTCTTGGAGGAATCTCTGGGGTCTAGCGGGTCAAGCTCCCAGCATCCCATAATGTTGTTCAACCCATAATTTTTGTGTCTTTTTAAAAAATCCCACAAGCCTGTGTGGCACTTTTCAGTGTCTGCCATCTCTGACAGCTGCCTGGAGCACACAGAATACTGCGCTATTGTCGTGAACACTGTAAATACAGGACACACAATTCTCCTGTATTTGCAGACCTTTAGGAAGTACAACAACAACAGGGGATATGATGATTTCTTCAAGGACAGTTTGCTGAGGGACATAGTGGAAAACAATTCAAGGTTGTTGGTGGTGTTCACGGAGCAGCTGCAGATAAGGGAGTGCGGCTTCTGGACCAAAGGAATGAGCGCTGACTGGTGGGATTGCATTGTAATACAGATTTGGGATGACAAGTACTGGCTGCAGAACTTTTAGATGCGAAAGGCCACATGCCTGATCTCTGTGCCAAGCTCATCCCAGCCCTCCAGCGCAGGGATACCAGAATGAGAGCTGCATTGACAGTGGAGAAGTGAGTGGTGATTGCACTCTTAAAAAGAAGGCAGAACATCTTGCAGGTGATCTGCAAACTGTTTTTGTTTTGACAGATTTCTGTTGGCTTTTGGCAATATGTACTTAGCTGTCCGGTAGCCAGACTAACATGGGCATGCAGAACACTATACATTTCAAATTTAAGTTGGAGGGAGGGAGGGAATTAAGTGCCTGATTCTGCTTTCTCATCAGTTTTATGCTGGTCTGACTCCAATGACTAAATTGGAATTACTCTAGATGGGAAAGTTCCGTGGCCTGAGTTATACAGGAGGTCAGACTAGATGATCACATTGGTCTCTTCTGGCCTTGGAGTCTATGAATCTAGATTGTCACTAGAGAGAGCAGAAACAGGCTCTAAAGTTTTAAACATATAGCGCGCTGCATGCCCCTCCCAGTCTCACTGTTTGAGGTAGTCAGCCCACACTGTGCATGAATTTTATAAAAACATCTTAGAAGGCACCTTAAAAACTTGGGGTTATAGTCTTTATCTGTATAGAGGATTTCTATAATTATGCCCTATTTGGGATAATGAAAGTTACAGTAGATTTACACGTGCTATTTAAATTTTTTGATCATACTGCATTAATTGCAGGTTTGCTATTTTAAAAAATCTACAAGTTGAGTAAATGGTTTTCTGATTACACGTTATACAACCTGAATTATGTAGAGTTTCAGCTTTTATTTGAAGTCAAATGTAAGATTTTGATGACAAATTAATTTGTCTCTTGCTAATTAAACGAGCTTCACTGTGGCGCTTCACTGTGTCACTTCGTTTACACTGAAAGTCTCAACAATAAGCTATGAAATTGTGGGGAGTTGTTTTGAAGGAAGGAAGAATTATTGTGAATGTGTAAAGTTTGAATTTTTTTTATCATTGTATAATAAAAGCAGTCCTCTACCTCCCTCTTAGATCCCCAAGGAGTCCTGCTTTCACTGCACCTGTAATTGTTGTTGTATGCAGACTGCAATTATTTAATGCAGATAAGAAGTTGGATGTATACCTGCTTACATTCATGTGTAATCATGATAATTGCATATACAAACTAAGCATGCAAATGTGGGCATTACAGCACTCACCTTCTGACATTCTTGCTCACAAAGTCTATTCTCCAGTTATAAAATAATGTAATTTGAGAGACTTATTATGTTAGACTTTGGGGTGGAGGAGGAGAAAAAACAATGAATGCTTATTGTAGTGAACACTGTAAAATGTGCTGCTGCCTTTGAGTTTTTGACAGGTTTAATTATTTGTGAGAATTGGTTATATAGTTCTATATTAATTGTAGTGCCACACATTTTATCTGTGGCTACAATCATGGGCAAAATTAAGAAAGCTCTGGCCTATTGTTTCAGTCGTGTGATGGCAGCGTAGCTTCAAATCAGCTGTATGTAGCAGCACAATGATTTGAAAACAAAATTAGCAGTTTAAAAAAGAAACTGTTAAAGTTCCTTAAATGTCCCTTTAAATAACCTCACTGAAATACTAGTGTAACAGAGCAGTAATTGAGATCTGACAGGCCAGTGGGTTTTCATTAATTTTATCTTCGCTCAATATTTTATATTTTTATCTGAATTTAAGTAGGACTCCACTTTCAGTGTTGCTTTTCTAAGAATCTGTAGAAATATAGTTTTTATAATATATTGCAGTAATTCATTTAATTACAACACACAGCAAAAGTATACAGGGGAAACTATTTTTCTTTCCCTGGGAGTGGAAGAAAACCACTGTGTTTAAAGCTGTACTACTGTAAATTACTGACCTTTTCTAAGCAAATACAACGATTAAAATCATAACCCAATAAACTGAAAACAATTCCTAATTGCTATACCAGATATGCTATATATAAAACATTTTGAATTTTGATTATGTTCTGATGGAGTTGGACATGCTGTGGTATCCTGAAGAGTGCTGTATTGTATAAATTGTTTCCCTGTTGATTACATTCCTCTTGTTATGATCCTGTCTGTCTATACCACAAATAGTAAGTCCAGACTGGAAAATGAAAAGCTGTAGTACTTAGAGGCTATGAGTTCATATTTATTTAAAAGTTGAAGTCTGCAATGGTTAGTGGAAAATGAGTGCGTAATACTAAATTCTAGGATGTGTGCTGTTGTATTTCTTTAGAGTAAATTCTGCTAATTTTCCTTTACACAGTTATACTTAAAGATGATGTGTAATCAGATAATAATATAGTTCTGTTTGGGATGGATTGACTACATTAAGCCAAAATAAATTATAGAATTTAAGCACACATGGCTAAATGCCTTAATGATAAAACAATATTTCAAATTGATAATTTTCAAGTATTGAAACAGAATTACATACACAAATTATCATTTGACTTAATTTTTTATGTTGAGATAGAATTGAACTCCTCTGTTAGCTGTTATAGAACTGAGTATCCACATGGCACAATGTGTTTTGATTTTAGCAATGTATTTTGAGTCAGGATTAATAATATAATCCCTACAAAATTAATTCTATTGTGTCGCTGACAGGTAGCTAGAAAATTTAATTTGATTGAGGATGCTAAACTAATATAAGTTGGTTTTATCTTTCTTTGGGATTGATTTGGGTATTATAAAGAGAAGATATTAGCCCAATGATTAATTCCGTCAGTGGTTACATGGAACTTGAACCTTTCATTTGGGCTTTTTCTGTATTTCTGAGTCTGTAGATACACAGATTCAGTATGTTTTCCAAGCAGCAGCAGAGTGTTACTGACAAGATTTTATTCATTTTTATTCCTTATCACAGCTGCTATTCAGAACCTTATGTGCAGCAGCAAAACATTAATATTTCTGGGGAAGCTATGGGGCACCACAGAGGCAGGCACTGGAATTAGTCACAGGGGAGGAAGATCCCAAAATAATGTGGAGGGACAGGATGGTGGAGACTTTTTCTTTTCCCATCCCCTCTGCCTTGCAGCAGCCAGGAGATGCCACAAGAGGGGTAGGGTAAAAAAGGCTCTTTCACCCTTGCAGCAGCCAGGAAGCTGTGGCAAAGATACAGAAAGCTCTTTCTCCCTTCCTGCAACTAAAGTGGAAGGATCTTTATTTAATCAGTCATCTAGTAGCCTAGATCTGGTGTGAAAGATAGAGGTCCAACCATGTTTCAGAAACAGCACCCTGGTAAAAATCCTAATTGTCCCCTCCTTACTCGGAACCTAAGGTGATGGTAAATGGGGACTGGGCTTCTCATCAGAGCATTGCACCTGAAGCTTGGTTGAGAAGGCTTCTTCACCCCCTGTTTTTTTCCATTGCACTCTATGAGATTTCATCCCTAGCTAATAGGTGACAGCTAGGTGTCAAATTTCAAATAGGTGTCATATTTTTCAAGTCCTGCTTATTTTTGTTAATTTGTCTCAAATACTTCTTTGGTATTTTGCTATTATATATCTTTTAAAGTAAACTTCCTAGGGAATCTCTTGGAGTATACATCAAGGGGTTAAACTGGGCATCGGAATCCTACTCTAGCTCATGCCTTCCTACTTTTTACAATTTGCCTATGCAGGGAAATCCTATAGAATAATCATTTAACTGAATTGTGCCTTTGTTCCTGCAAGAAGCACTTTCCCAGTGGTAATTGTAGCAGTAGTTTGAGTATAGAGGGATTCTCCTCCATTTCATATACCAAATGTTGATCCTGATCTAGCTAAGATAGTGGAAGTGTGCTGAAGCATAGGCATGATTACACAATGAATGATCAGTTTCCTTAGCAATGGAAGGAGAGAGATTGAACCAAAGAGTTCAGGTTAGGGGGAAGGAAAAGTACTACTGGTAACTGGGAATGGTAGAAGAAAAAATATCTTCTCTTTTCACATGTTTTCCTGTTTGAAAGCATTTGGAAAAGAGATTCCTTAGCAGACTCAAATTAAATTGAAGCCTTACTTGTTATATATAGAAGTGCCTCTTTGAAATGACATTTCATTGATCATTTTCATAGTTACACCTTTCTTGTGAGTGTATGTATATTATTACAATATTCGCTTAGTAGCTAAAGTTAAGTAGCAAAAATAGTTTCATTTATAGTGTATTGTCATACTCATAACTTTCTAAAAAATTCTTTGTTCTGGAATTTTCCAGGCTTGGTCTCCACTGAAAGGATATGGGTTTTTTTGTTTCTGTATTCTAAAAGAAAACTCAACAGGTTTTCCTAAAAAATTGCTAGTTTACTCATGTATCAGAGGGGTAGCCGTGTTAGTCTGGATCTGTAAAAGCAGCAAAGAATCCTGTGGCACCTTATAGACTAACAGATGTTTTGGAGCATGAGCTTTCGTGGGTGAATACCCACTTCATTGGATGCATCCGATGAAGTGGGTATTCACCCACGAAAGCTCATGCTCCAAAACGTGTTAGTCTATAAGGTGCCACA
The DNA here is from genome assembly GCF_020497125.1 of Mauremys mutica. Classification (NCBI taxonomy): domain Eukaryota; kingdom Metazoa; phylum Chordata; order Testudines; family Geoemydidae; genus Mauremys; species Mauremys mutica. The sequence continues at coordinate 22,979,573 of NC_059077.1, read as the reverse complement.
GGATTCTTTGCTAATCCGATGAAGTGGGTATTCACCCACGAAAGCTCATGCTCCAAAACGTGTTAGTCTATAAGGTGCCACAGGATTCTTTGCTAGTTTACTCATATATCTCACAAATGGCAGGAATTTGAGAATTTGTGAGTAAATTATGCTTGTCTGGAAGTACATACATCTTCAGGTTTTGAGTGGAGGGAGTAGAGTGGTTGGATTGTAAGTAGGTCTGGCTGAATTTTTTTAACTAGAATATGTCGTGAAGTAAAATTTATTTTTTTGCAGTGTTGCTGAAATTTTCAGTTTCCATGGGGAAAATTGAAATGACGGCTCTCTGGCTGCCTACCTGGACGTCTCTTGTCAATTTCACTTTCTGCCTGTGAAATTGACATAATTTTTTTTTTGGGCAGGCTAGCTCCAGGGACTGGGAGGCAAAGCGCCTGGGTGCTCTTCCTGCCTTCTTGTTCTGGGTTTGAGAGCCAAAGAGCCCAGGCACATGTGAAATTGACATTCGAGCCTTCTTGGAGGGTGACTTCTTCTGTAACAGAATTTTTCTTTGAATCCTTTTCTGTGGAAAAAAATTGTAGTTTTTGACAAATTTGGGATGAAATAAAAAAAATTCAAAATTTGTTGCAGAAAAGGATTCCCTTTTTTTGACTAGCTGTAGTTATAAGTGATTGAAAAGTCCCTTATGAGCATGCTTAATAGGCTTTTAGCAAAGCTTGGTGGTGCCCGTCCTTTGTTGTGAGGTTCTCCCTGCTCAGTCGAACAGGAACGGGGGAGAAGAAGGGGGTTGATACTCATAAGCAGCCTTTGGGACTATTCATTGCTATAACATTAGATGCAGGAAAACATTATGGGCAAAAAATTGTGATTTGTGTGATTTTCTTATTTGTATGGTGCAATCTGGTGCTTTTCAGACATGCAAGAAGATATGGAGTCTAGTGCTTGCAATCTAAAGCCATGTCTACACTGGAAAGTTAGATTGACCCAGCTAAATCACTCAGAGGTGTGAAAAATCCACATCAGGAGCAGTGTAGTCAAATTGACTCCTCCCCCCCCCTCGTCATAGACAATGCTAGGTTGATGGAAGAATTCTTCCATCTGCTGGACCGCTGCAGTAGTGCCACTGTAGTGTTTCAAGTGTAGACAAGCTCTTAGCAGGCAGAATAGAGGCAAAGAAATGGGGGAAAGTGATACAGCATCAAAGTAAAGTGATAGGGGATCTCCACATTTTTGCTGCATTTTCCAGTAAGGTTTCATTTTTTAAAAAAGTTGTTTCAATTTCTTTTTTGTTAAAGGTGTCACAGTACAAATGATAGAATCATAGAAGCTAAAGATCGAGACGGTCTGTTAGGCAATAAGGTCTCTATCCCTATCTTTTCTACATTATTTTTCCCTCTGTTTCAGAGCTATACAGTCAAAAGTATATAGCTCTTAGCTCTGTGCCCAGTGTGTGCTGTCTTTATGAGCCTATATCTGATGCACTTTAATATAATGGCAGGAACCAGGGATGGTTGATTTTCCTTTCCTTTTTCAAATTGTGTGCCCTGTAATAAATTTTGAAACCACTTGTAACTGAAGCCTAATGTGCTATGACCCTAATGCTGTCTCAGGCTGCCTGCAGTAAATGTGCTTGAGAAGCAGGGTGAGCTATGGGCTGCAGAAAAAGCATTTACTCTATTTGTATTAGCGTGCCTAAAGTACAGTACATCTCATTTCAACTTTGTTTTTATCCTTTTAGGACTGGGACTAGATTTAGATAAGCTTCCCAGTCAGCTGAGTTTCTCTGACTGGCCTGAAATGAAGAAAACGTTTGCAGCTATATTTTCCAAGAAGACACAGGCAGAATGGTGCCGGATCTTTGATGGCACAGATGCCTGTGTGACGCCTGTTTTATCTTTGGATGAAGTTGCCTTACACCAGCATAACAAAGAGCGTGGTTCTTTTATCAAGAACGATCAGGAAGAGATAAGTCCTAGACCATCTCCTCTTCTTTCAAGGACTCCAGCTACCCCATCTCCCAGAAGGGATCCTTTTATAGGAGAACACACAGAAGAGATACTTCTAGAATTTGGCTTTACCAAGGAAGAGATTGCTAAACTTCACTCTGAAAAAGTGATTGAATTCAATAAGCCAAAAGCAAATTTATAATATCTAGCTATGCAAATCAGAAAAGTTTCAGACTGTCACAATAAGATTTTATGCCTTAAAGTTGGAATTATATGAGGAAATGTTAATGTAGCACCACATTTTCAGGGCCGGGGGTGGTGGGGTGTGGTGTCACTGTTAAATTAATGCATTAATTGAAGACTAAATGTACAAACTGTATTCCTAATTGGATTAGAATGCCTACAGAATGTTACCTTTGAAATTTTGTCCTGGGGGTGTTTGTTTTGAAAAGATCTGCAGTATTTGCTTGTTATAATGGTTTACGTAATTTCTAATGTTTCCTTGTGTTTTTAATATATGTTATAATTAGCTGAAGGCAATCATTTTTATAAAAGACTGTTATACTTCATAAAGAGGTTGCTGTGTTGTTCATTTATAAATTTGAGAGAGAGCTCTTTTGCCTATATTTTCACAGTATTGATATAAAATTCATTTGCATTATCATAATAGGAGATATACCAATCTCCTAGAGCTGGAGGGGACCTTGAAAGGTCATCGAGTCCAGCCCCCTGCCTTCACTAGCAGGACCAATTTTTGCCCCAGATCTCTGAGTGGCCCCCTTAAGGATTGACCTCACAACCCTGGGTTTAGCAGGCCAATGCTCAAACCACTGAGCTATCCCTCCCCCATAATATAGCCTCCCAGAATATATATTAAAATACCATTATTTTGGCATGATCTGCTTATAGTGGTATATTGCAAAGCAACTATATTTAAAGCCTGGCTACCTTTCTATCGTACTGTTAGTCCCATGACTGTATTACATTCGGAGTCTCAATTTGTCTGGAAAAATTGCCCTGGGTTGAAATTTGATATATTAAAGCGTCTGCCAATAAGCAACCCTTACCCTCCATTCTGAAAAAAAATGGAAAATAGGTGTAACCATATGAGTAATAAATAATAAGTTACTGCATATAGACCATAGTCTCTTTCAAAGTTAAAGTGGCCATTTGAAACCTCCTGACACTTGAAACGTTCTGGCATGTCTTATTCTAAGTACAGTATAAATAAAGCAAATATTGCATAGTTGCCACAACCTCTCTTAAATTGGTAACACTGCATTTTTTCCAAAAGCAGTTAGATCACATGATGCACTGATTGTCTGACTTTAAAAAAGCTAACCAAAAAACACAATTCAAAACTATTTGCATTGTAGGAGCAGATACATTGTTTTAATGCCTCTGCACCTAGAATGCAAATGGTTTTGAATCTTTGTTTGTTTTAAAGCCAGACACCACATCATGTGGTCTGGTTGCTTTAACTTTAAAAAAGGCTGTGGCATCTATGAGTAATTATTGTCGTAACCATTTTCTTTATTTATACTTGGAATAGGAGATGTCAGAATGTTTTAGTGAGAGCAATTAAGGTCTCACTGAGAGTGTTTGCTCTTTTAGGATTATATTCAGTATTTACTAAAACTGAGGTATACTGTAACTCATCTGGCCTCTATGTAGTCAACATTACTGCTGTGAAATTTTTTTTTCTTATGGTACTTAATGGCTGCATGGGCTTGGGAAAACTTTTATAAACACAGAGTTATGATCAAAAAAATTAGACAAATATGTGACAAAAGATGTATTGGGTCCCTGGATGATAACAATACTAAGGAATCCTTGTATTTTAAACACATTTTGGAAGATATTTTTTGTCTGAAATTGTCCTAAGCCACATCGATGATCAAATAATAATTTACTCTAGTTCAGATCCTTTTGGTCAAGCCAGGGAATTATATAAATGTGATCAAGTCAGGGAAACAATCTATGGTGTATATTTAGGGCCTGATGCAAACTCACTGGAGTCAATAAAAAAACTCACATTGGCTTCACTGGATTTTGGAACAGATCCCTAATTCAGGTATATAACCTGATCAGTGGTGTTGATACATCAAGTACAGATTTCTACTGAAACTTTCAGTTTTCACTTCAGACCTATTACTTTTTCATGTAAAAAGTTTTTCTTTAGACTCTCTTTCAATAAATTGAGAGATTCTGAAGCAACTTCACCTTTGATTTCTTAGCACCAACAAAAATATCTACCTTGATTTAGTTCTGCATGAAATGGATGCAAAAATAAGCCCCAGACATCTTTTGGCAGATATTTGCTAGGCTTTGTATCGCTTATACTTTTCCACCATTGTAGCAACAAAGAGTAATGGTCTCAAGTTTCAGTGGCGGAGGTCTAGGTTGGATATTAGAAAAAAACTATTTCACTAGAAGAGTGGTGAAGCACTGGAATGGGTTACCTAGTGATGGAATCTCCATCCTTAGCGGTTTTTAAGGCCCAGCTTGACAAAGCCCTGGCTGGGATGATTTAGTTGGGGATTGGTCCTGCTTTGAGCAGGGGGTTGGACTGGATGACCTCCTGAGGTCTCTTCCAACTCTAATCTTCTATGATTCTATGATCATACTATTACAGACAGACAGACAAACAGTAGAAACAAAACATTGAGACCTTAACTATCTATAAAGTGCTGCACTGACAAAATATTCCAGGTCTTTCCTGTCCCACAGTTCAATTTATTTGTTACCTGTGCTGACCTAGTTTATAGTTGAGTGGTGTGGGTTTCTGTGTTTTAATTGGGGGAAAAAATGGGAGAGTTAATTACTCTAAAAGTGGGAGCACAGCTTATTGCAAGACTGTACTCAAAGAGTAGTTATCAGTGGTTTGCTGTTAAATGGGGAGGTGGTATCTAGGAGGCCCCACAGTGGTCAGTCTTGGGTCTGATATTAGTGAATAGTTTCATTATGACTTAGATAATGGAGTGGAGCATATACTTATACAATTTGTGGATGCCACCAAGATGGGAGGGCTTGCAAGCACTTCGGAGGACAGGATTAGAATTCAAAACAACTTTGACAAATTGGAGAATTTTGGTCTGAAATCAGCAAGATGAAATTCAGTAAAGACAAATGCAAAGTACTGCACTTAGGGAGGTAAAATTAAATGTATATCTACAAAAATTGGGAGTAACTGGCTAGGTGGAAGTACTGCTGAAAAGGGTCTGCGGGTTATAGTGCATCACATTGAATATGAATCAACAACGTGATGAAGTTGCAAAAATGGTTAATATGATTGTGGGGTGTGTTAAGAGGAGTGTTGTATGTAAGACCTGGGATGTAATTGTCCCACTCCACTGGGCACTGCTGAGGCCTCAACTGACATACGGTGTCCAATTCTGGGTGCCACACTTCAGGAAATATTTGAACAAATTAGAATCCAGAGGAGAGCAACAAAAATGATCAAAGGTTTAGAAAACCTGACCTATGAGAAATTTTTTTAAAAAGGGGCACGTTTAGACTTGAGAAAAGAAGACTGAGGGGGGAATCTGATAAGTCTTCAATTATGTTAAAGGCTTTTACAAAGAGGATGGTGATCAGGTGTTCTCCATGTCCACTGATGGTAGGACAAGAAGTAATGGGCTTAATTTGCAGCAAAGGAGATTTAGGTTAGAGATTAAGAAAAACTTTCCTAGCAACAAGTTTCCAACTAGGAGTAGTTAAGCACTGGAATAGGCTTTCCAGGGAGATTGTGGAATCCCCATCACTGGAGGTTTTTAAGAACAAGTTGGACAAACCCCTGTCACGCATGGTCTAGATTAGGGGTTCTCAAACTTGGGGTCGGGACCCCTCAGGGGCTCATGAGGTTATTACATGGGGGGTCGTGAGCTGTCGGCCTCCACCCTAAACCCCGCTTTGCCTTCAGCGTTTATAATGGTGTTAAATATATTTTAAAATGTTTTTAATTTATAAGGGGGAGGGTCGCACTCAGAGGCTTGCTATTTGAAAGGGGTCACCAGTACAAAAGTTTGAGAGCCACTGGTCTAGATTCATTTGGTCCTGCCTCAGTGCAGGGGGCTAAACCTGATGATCTCTTGAGGTCCCTTCCAGTCCTACATTTCTATGATTAATTTATCCTGTATTTGGTAGCTCAAGTAGCTCTTTCACTTCTAGTGATCTTGTAACAATAATAAGTACAAAATATTCAGACAGAAGTGTGATTTTTTTTTCCAGTTGACAGAGTTCCTATTGTGTATTCGGTACAAAAAGTATGGTCTTTGCCCTAAATGGTTCATTTGAATGCAAAATGTAAGCAAACATGAATGGTGGAATATCCCTTCAGTGTATAATCTCTGATCAGTAACAGGTAAGGAAACTTTAGAAATGACTTTTCTTTCCCTTTAGAGAGCAAGGCCTTGTGGTTAAAGCACAGAACTTGAAATCAAGGGATCTGGGTTCTGTTTTGCAGCTCTGGCACTTCAGGTTATGAGCCAGTGATAATACTGCACTGGCATATTGGGAGGGTTAATTCATTTATCTTTGTAAAGCGCTTTGAAATCATACCAGGAAAGGTGATTTCTGGAGCAAATCTCCCTCCTCCCCCTCCTCTGTGGGTGCTGAGGTCCCCTAGGCAGCAGAACCTGTGTGGATCATTTAAAGCCAGGGGAGTGCAAGCTTTGGGGAGGGCTGTGCAGGACATGCCCAATACCTATCTGACGCGGAGCTCTGTTCTGTAGCAGTTCTCTGTCAAAGGATCAGTGGAGATGGCTCTGTGGATCCTTTTTCTCTGGAACTCTGGAGGGGGCATGTTCGGCCCATAGTAGCGTAAAAGACTTTACAGCTATTCAGCAGTCTGGGAGAAGCATTTTTGCTTCCCACTACCCTGGAGAATGAGCACACAACCCAGTATTCAGGCTGTTTGCTGAATGGAAGGATGAGGGCCTACGTGCTTAGTATCATAATTGCCTTATAGCAGTAAGAGTAGTTTTGTTTTCAAGCCAAACCTATGCCCCAGCCCACAAGGCATGGGCACCCATTCTCTCTTCTTTCCCCGGAAAGATAATCCTTCACTCATGGATAGTTGGAAGCTCTCCAGATAGCCAGGAGCTCAGTTCTGCTAATCTTCATATTCATTTCCCCACCCCCTCCTTTCCTAACTTGTGATCTCAGAGACAGGAAAGTATGTGAGCCCCTCCTCCACCCCAAACCTTTCCCTCTCAGCATGTGAGCCAGGCTCCCTGTCATGCAGAGCTAGAACAAACCTTCTCTGAGCCACTTCCAGGAACTTCAGGCTTAGCTAGTCCAATGACTTTAACGAAACAGGATTTCAGTGCGGGACTTCCACCACCGTCCGAGCTGGGCATTGCTGGCATGGACAGCAGCAGAGGGAAGGAAAAAGCTGTGCTGGAATCCTTGGCAGGAGGAGACCCCTTTGGATCAGTGGAGCCTGTCAAAAAGCCCTCGGGAAGGCTGATTATGCACAGCATGGCCATGCTCGGCCGGGAGTTCTGCTATGCAGTGGAGGCTGCCTTTGTCACACCGGTGCTGCTCAGTGTCGGGCTGCCCAAGAGCCTCTACAGCCTGGTCTGGCTCATCAGCCCCATCCTGGGCTTTGTGCTGCAGCCTGTGGTGGGGTCAGCCAGTGACCACTGCACCTCTGGCTGGGGCAAGCGGCGCCCTTACATCCTGGCTCTGGGCATTCTGATGTTGCTGGGGATGGCTTTGTACCTCAATGGGGACATGATGATCTCAGGTGAGTGAGCTGCACATGGGGAGCTCATCCTGCTTCTTGAACCAGAAAGAAAAGAAGGGTTTTTTTTTGTCTGTAAATAAAGGTGAGAACAGGGACATCACGTTACTTGGTCTCACTGAAAAAGCTGAGGAACAACATGATCTTTTCCAGATTCCACCCTAATGCTGCCTGTTATTTGCCAGATTGTTCTGTACTCTGTATGTGCGAGTACAATTTACTGTATGTTGGTGCAGTTGCTTCAAAGTTCATCTAAGTAATGTCCAGGCCCAGACAGGTTTAACACATGACTCATTTAATTTGACAGTAGATTTTATTTGTATGGTTCAAATCTGGTATCTGCAACTGAATAAATATTGCCCTTTCCCACCTCCCTGCTCCAAAACCTCTAACCAGGGATGGCGTTCATAGCAAAGAAAGTAATTATTCATGCATGTGCTTAATTCGGGAACATGTAGTGCTGGTGAATAATAGATAAGAACAACTCCTTGGGGATTATTTTGCATTGGAAATCTTGAGCAAAACTCCTGTAAGAATAACATCCTAGAGACCATTACGTTTCAGCTCAGGCTGTAAGTTATTGACGTTTAGCAGCCCAGGTGGAAAGCTACCTTTGCTATTATAATGGGTTATTCAGGAAAAGAGTACATTTCTCTAAACCAATGTCTGCGGTGCCACTAGCTTTCCCTTGAGCTGGGTTAAGTGGGATGTGTGTACCCATATGAAGACATTGTTTGCAGGCACTGAGGGAGAAATAAAGTATCACCGCCAGGGTCACCGCTCTGTTGCATTTCGTCTATAAACTACTGCAAAGTAGGGGGCTGTTGTCAGAGTGAGTTTATTTTTCTTTTTGCAGCTTTGATCCCTGAGCGAGGCAAGCAGCGGACCTGGGCTATAGTCATAACCATGCTGGGCGTCGTGCTCTTTGATTTTGCCGCAGACTTTATTGATGGTCCCATCAAAGCATATTTATTTGATGTTTGCTCTCATCAGGATAAAGAGAAGGGTCTTCATTACCATGCTCTCCTCACAGGTAAGCAGGCCCCCTTCTCTCATTCACTGTCTCTGGGGGCGGGGAGTGAGCAGTAGGGTTTTTTCCTCTCACTGCACTTCTAATCTTCTTGAAGGAACTGATCATCTGATCCTATGCCTCAGTCACGAGTGATTGTTGCTGGGCTTTTATTCTGGAAAAGGTCAGCTTGTGACTACCGCTGCAGGGATTCTGCTGCCGAAAGCTCCAGGCATAGACTGAAAATGACATTTGCAAAAATTCCTACCTAGGGTTAAGGGTGATTAAACAAAGTTGCCCAACATTCTCCCTTCCCCACTTTTCAAAAAGACATATTGAGTTTTGCAGCCTGTTTTAATTGCCGCCCCTCCCATCCCCCCAAGGCAAAAGTAAGTGAATATCATTTGGATTCAGTGCCCAAAGAAGATTGAAGTAAAGAACAACTGTTGAAAGGAATAACACTCCTTTATTAAAAAGAGAAGGAGAGATGCCTAAGCTGCAAAGATTGGACCCAAACTTCAGTGGTATTCAGATTCAGGTTGGGGCCAACTTGTTATATAGATGTACAGGCCAGGATGAAGTTACCAGAATCTCAGGGGAATATCTAGTCCAACTACTGCTCAAAGCAGGACTAATCCCCAGACCCCTCTCAAGGATTGAGCTCACAACCCTGGGTTTAGCAGGCCAATGCACAAACCACTGTGCTGTAGATCCATACATTTTAAGGCCAACTCCAAATTTCCACAAATTTTGGGGGTGTTTGGGTCCAGGGTTTTGGTTCAGTTTGTTACATTTTTATATACTGTGTGAAATTCACTCATGTTGCAGAAGGACGGGGCAAGGCTCTCTGTTCCCCTTAAGTCCCATGTTGAGGATACACAAGAGATCACAGAAAGTTGCCTGCACTAAAAGGGTCTCCAGCTAGCCCTGGCTAGGCCAATATGGAAGGGCTATGATAAGAGCTGACCAGATGGTATGTGGCATCTATGATTGTTGTTCAATTCCTGAGGATGGAATAGTGGCTACTAGCAAAGACCCTGTGCCTGGAGCCCTGGCCCCTAGTTGAGGGACTTTCCTGCCCACCTACATTTTATTCTCATAGAGCCTGATTACTCAGGCTTTTTGCAAATTAAGTTAATTTCATCCATTACACATACCTAGATACAAACTGTTTGACAAAGCGCACAAGTGTTAGTTATGTGCAAATGAAGATGTGAGTCTCTGTAGCATGTACACTAAATGCATCCCGCCCTCTTTGAGGTTGTTTTTTCATATGATGACCCAATAAGGACCTAATTGCCAAATGCTGAGTTGAGCAGCTGCAAGTCTCATTTGTGAGTGTCGCTGATCTGTGATGAAACAGACTCCAAATATTAATCTTATTCAATGCTGCACAAGAGGAAAGACCATTTTCCTCAAAAAGACATTCTCAGTGTAATCATTATTATTATCGTCCATGATATGTCATGTGTCCAGAAGTATTTTAGGCTCAGATCAAGCAAGGATGCAGTCCTTGTGCCGAAAGGCATGCAGTCTAAAGTCAACATAACACAATGAATAAGGGTCATAATCAGTCAAGGGCGGGAAAGGAAGGACAATGGTACCAGGCATGTGCACATCCTGTTGGTTCTGTAACTTTTTGTTGTTGGTAGTGGTATTGCCTTACTCCTCCTCATTTCTCCTAGGCAAGAGGGCAGGTATAGTTCCTGCTTCTGCAACTTGCTCCATGTATGTGGATCCTTGCTCCCATGCAGAGCCCCACTGAAGTTAATAGGGTGCCATGTAGGCATTTACCTGTGCTACTGATAACACTGGACAGTACTAAAAAATAAGAGAATTTTAAAAATTCAAGGTAACTCCTGATCCTCTTGAAGTCAGCAGTAGCTTTGCTGTTGCCTTCAATGGAGACAAGATTTCATTCTCAATGTACTTTACACTGCTTATGCTATTTATTTATCTTTAGCCTTTTTCTCTTCTGGGACAATGAAAATCATTGTAGTCATTTTCACTTTTTGTTGATAGTCCCTTTACTTTTTGGTATCAGCACTAACATGTTTGGGATGTGAGGCCTGCAAAAGAATGTTTATCTGTTTAAAAACTAGTTTCCTTAGGAATTTTTTCCCAAGGCAATATTCCTACTGATCTTAGGTTTTTCTGAAAGCTTGATTTACAAAAATCTAAACTGCAGACAGTACTAATATAAATCAAATAATTACATTCTGTGAAGCTTCTCATCTTCAGAGCACACTACAAACATTAACTGGTTCATGGAGACTCACTCATTACTAGGTATTGCCTCAGGAAAACATTTTTTATTTTTTTTAATTGAAATTGTTTAACACAAAACTAGAGGAAAAGAAAATTCTACTTGGGATTTTAGCAGCCTCAAAAGAAAATACACTCCCATCACACTACTCTGCAAAGGATTGCACACTAACGTAACAGTACGCGAATTAAAAAATTTACTCTGTCATTTTACAGTTTCTTTGCACACCTGCTTTTTCATTTTTGGTGAAATCTCTAGATTATTTTTTCTAACTTGAGTAGAGCAGGAGAAACCCCATATATTACAATATCTAGCATGTCGGAATATTGTAACGGTTCCTGAGTTGGTGCATATTGGTGTCTTTTCTCTCTCTGGTTCAGATTAGTTAATATACATGTACTAACTCATATTAGTCAGAATTATTCACAGGAATGAGATCTGCAGGACTCAATTTTGGTATTAGAGACAGACAGATTTCTAATTCCTCAATCATGATTAGGTTGAGATATTACAGTATAAGATTGATCACAAGTCTAAATACAGTCTCCCTTCTCCCAACCAGGAGTGTGGGGGGGAATTAGTTAACTCAAAATGGTCATTTGTTCTTAGTAAAGGAAACACAATGTGCCTAACATTGATTCCTTTTAACTGTGCATGGAATTGCTGACTAAAAAAAGGAAGGCGTGTTAATTAATGAATGGAAAAGCAGAACAGGCATCAGAGAACATTAAACATCCCTGCTGTTTCATACTTTTCTGTGGATATGGAATGAAAACATCTTCTACTCTCTCAGTATATATGGCAAAGATTAGTATGAATAATCTCTGGACCAGCATTTTTTCCTCTAATGTTACTGTATCTCTAGACACACAGTTACATGCCCTGTATCAGGTCTGAATCCATTTAAAAAAGGGTAGATACATAAATAGATATGAAAGCCCTAAGCCTGCATTGGGATCTGCTTCGATCTGAATCCTCCTATGTGAAGTCCCAATAAGCTCAATAGGACTCTCATACGGGCAAAGGAGCCTCTGACTGGATCCTGATGAAGAATCCAGTGTAGATACATTAGAAAGGAAGGAGGGGGGGGGGCGGGTTTCCAAAGTGGAAAGAACTAAATTTAAATCATGTAGTGCATTTAGCAATCAAAGACATTTATATATGTGAAAAGGGACTAGCAGAGTCTCAGGACCCCATCCTGAAAATAACTGAAGACAAATAATGCAAGAACTTGAACTCCATAGGCAGTGGAGGGCTTGCTTTTTACAACCATGGAGGAAGGGTAAGTTGGAGATTAGGGAATGGAACTGGGGCTCAGGAGGCAGGCATTCTATTCCTGGCACTGTCACATGTTCCTGGGTGACATGCCTGTGCCTCAATTTCTCCACGTGTACCTACCTTACTAAGGGGTTAAGGCTAAATTCATTGATGTTTACGAATGCATTGAAATTCCCAGAAGGAAGGTCCTTAGAGAAGTGAAAATGTAATTTATCTGCTTGTGCTTTGAACCTAGCACCTTCAGTGCTTAACATAAGTCTCCATTGCTTGAAGTTGGTTTAATTTCTTGTTGTTCTTCTACAGGTGAAATTCTGGCCTTACTGAAGTCAATGGCAAAACTCACACTGACTTCAGCAGGGCCAGGATTTCACTCAATGTGTCCATCTCTGTTAGTGTTACCACATTAGCTCCAGAAGAGTCGGTTCTTGATTTTAGCTCTGAAGATCTTGGTTTCAAACCCAGCTGCTGTCCCAATTACGTCGTCTTATTTATTTCAATAAAAATCAAAAACTGAAAGGGAGACTGAATGCACAGGTAGATCTAAGTGCCTGCGTGCCACAGGGCATTGAGTAGCAACTTTTAATGGGTGGTTTTTGTTTTCCCCTTTGGTGGCTGTGTGATGTGACTGCCTGTGTGGTAGCAAAATGCAGGGCCGCCCAGAGGATTCCAGGGGCCCGGGGTCTTCGGCGGCGGGGGGGCCCTTCCGTTCCGGGACCCGCCGCCAAAGTGCCCCGAAGACCCGCGGCGGGAGCCCCCCACCGCCGAATTACCGCCGAAGCGGGACCCGCCGCCGAAGCGCAGCCCGGTCTTCGGCGGTAATTCGGTGGCGGGGGGGGGTGTCCCCGACGCGGGCCTTCCGGGCACTTAGGCGGCGGGTCCCGGAACAGAAGGGGCCCCCCGCCGCCGAAAACCGGGCTGCGCTTCGGCGGCGGCGGCGGCGGGTCCCGCTCCCACCCCCGGCCCCGATGGTCCCGCTCCTCCCCCCCGCCCCGGCCCCAGCCCCAGCCCCAGCCCCAGCCTCTTACCGAGCACGTCTCCGGCGGGGCCTGAGCTCCGTCCCGCTCAGAGCCGTGTGGTGAGGGGGCGGGGCTGTGAGCTCCACGCCGAGCGGAGGCAGCTGCCCCGCCCCCTCCCCACGGCGCTCTGAGCGGGACGGGGCTCAGGCCCCGTTGGAGCTCCCAGCCCCGCCCCGCTCACCACGCGGCTCTGAGCGGGACGGAGCTCAGGCCCCGCCAGAGACGTGCTTGGTAAGAGGCTGGGGCCGGGGCCGGGGCCGGGGCGGGACCGTCTCTGAGCGGGGCGGGGCTCAGGGGCCCCGACGGAGACGCTGAGGCTCCAGGAGAGGGGCGGAGGCGGGAGCCTCCGCTCTTCTCTTGGGAGCCCCTGCGGAGCCCGGGGCAAATTGCCCCCTTTGCCCCCCCCTCTGGGCGGCCCTGGCAAAATGCAGTGGAAGGAAGCGGCTGCTGGAGCAAGAATTGATTATTAAAAACGTATCCTCGCACTTCTGCAACTAACTCACCGTTTAGGAATGCGATGGATACAATGCTCATTGTGGTAGTATTAGAATTAACTCAGATCATGGCACTTTCAGTCTAGAGGCCAGGGACTGAGTGGACCATAGGGGATGAACTCCCACCTCAGCCTCTTGAAATGGTCCCTCCAAATCAGGCTTGAAGAACATTGGGGTGGGTTGTGACGGAGCCTGCACTGCTGTAGTCCATGCTGCACTGCTCGTGGGAGGACTTTGTACCCCAGGGCTGTCAATCCAGCATCTCTTGTGAACAATAAATTAAATCATTTCATTATTAAAAACAACAAGCAGCTAGTGTGTAAGCACTTGCATTTTTATATCCAGACGAATTAGAATTTAGGAAGCTGTTTCATGTCATGACTTGATAACTATCTATGCCAAGGTATGAATAGGTCCAGAGTCCATGGTCTTGTGGTTGCGGTCTCTGGCGGTCACCCCGCCTCGTGGTTGTAGTCTCTGGTGGTCACCCCACCTAGAAGTTATACTGGGGGAAGTAGGGGAACCTAGATCCTCCTGTTCCACCAGATTCCAATCCAGGGCCTTGTGAGGCCTGTCCTGTGCCTCTCACTCTGGGGTGCCTTCCTAGGTCACTTCCTAGCTCCCCCTTCCCTGTCCTACCTCCTGGGTTGCCCACGTATCTCCGGCCCATAAGAGCTACTGCTCCCTGACGCTCCTCCTTCTGGTCTGGGTCTGGCTGCGTCATCCTCCAGAGCTGGTCCTTCCCCCTGCCCTCTCTGTCCCCAACTGAGTTGGCTGGCTCCCCTTTAAATCTGCTCGGCACTGATGGAGGAATGGGGCCTCCTAAGCCCAGAACTGCTCTTGAATCCTTTGCTGTCCCATCAGGGGTTTATACACCCAGTCACACAGGGATTCACTAAAAACTCTAATTACTTGTGATGCTGGGAATTCCCTCATAGATATTGTGACATCTTAATAATTCTTCAGTAACTTACTGGGGGTTGGGTTTTTGTTTTGTTTTTAATAAATGTCAGTGGAGTTTTCTTTCTTTCTCTCTCCAGGTCTGGGTGGTGCCCTGGGTTACCTAACAGGTGCTATGGATTGGGGGAATTCTGTACTAGGAAGATTTTTGGGATCGGAATTCCAGGTGATGTTCATCATTGCGGCTTTGGTTTTCCTAATCTGTCTTACTGTACACTTGTGCAGCATTCCCGAAGCCCCTCTCAGAGATGACAGTACAGAAACTAAGCTCTTGCTGAAAGTGGATGGATCCTCCAAGTATGGTTCCATCGAGAGCGTCAACAATGGTTATTTAAAACCAGGATATGCAGAAAAAAAGACTTTATCTGAGTTGGGGAAATCCACCGAAACACCACAGACACAGGTAATTGTTTTGTAGCCTGTAACATTCCATTTGGGGAAGGTCAGCGCTCCAGTCCTGGAGCCTGTGATGCAATTGCATCTGATGTGATGTGATCAGCTAGACCCTCAAGTTCTCTAGAAAAGTAACATGAAAGCAGTAACATTCTTCTAGGGATAGTTACTTTTCTTCAGTTTGTCATCATCGGCCAGATTGGTGAAAACTACAGGACAGGCAGCATTGTTTAGTGCTTACAGAAGGCAACTGAGGAGCAGGAAATCTGGGTTTTCTATTCTAGACTCTTCCATGGATTCATTATATAAGCTCGGGCAAGTTTCTTAGCCACTGTTTCCCAATATTTCCCCAGTTGGGGTTAGCAGCATACCACTTTGTAATGAGCTTTAACACCATATTGTGTAGAAAGAATGAGAAACCCAGCTGCCCTCCGATACATATGAACAGCTCCCGTTGAAGTCAATGGCACATACGCATGTAAGCTCCAAAGGCAAAATATCAGTGTTCACTGCTCTAAGTAAGTATGGTATTCAGATCATGGAAAAGTAAATCCTGGCAATGCTGATTTTGTTTTAATTGCTTCTTAATCAGATACGCCAACTGTGAGTCAGTGATAAACGACTGGCTGCTGTGTTTTGTTATTTAAGGGCTTTATATCTATAATTTCTCCAGTGTTCCCCAGGTGGGAGCGGGTGAAACGTTGTAAATTGGCACATGCATTTTGTACGTTCCATTGAGGCATTTTTTTTCAAGCCAAGGCAACTTGGAAAATCGCTGAGGTGGTTCTCTCTGAAAAACATGGGAACATTGTATCTCTAGCATAATGCTAGCCAAGTGAAATAGGCAGCCTTTTGTTTTTGCTGTTATGTTGACTAGAAGTGTTCAGAATCCTCATTGCATTGTTGTGGTATCCTAGGAAAATGAAATGCTAATCTATGTGTTTGGTTCCTAACCACGAGTAATGAGCTAGTGAGTTGCTTGTTTTGCTTCCCTTATGTGCAAGTGTCTCTGATTTGAATCTTTGGAAACTAACTAAATCCTGTAGCCAAAATGTTCAGATATGGGTGCTTAAAGTTAGGCACCTAAATCCTCATTAGGTTCCTAGATAAGAGTGGCCTGATTTTAGGTGTGTGTGTGTATTCTGCTAGAGGCCCCATTGTGCTAGGAACTGTACAAACATAGAATGGATGATAGGCCCTGCTTAGAGGGAAGACAAAAAGAAAGACAAACAACAAACAATTTGTCAGAATTATGGAACTTATACATTACAATTTCCCCCTGCCATCCCCTCAGCCCAGCTGCAGCAGCCAACATCCTTCACCACCATTGCTCACCAGGAGTGCCCTTCCTCGGATTGTTCAAGGTGCCAAACACCCACCACTCCCTTTGGCCACAGAAGTTCTCAGAAAGGGAGATTTATTAAGAACAGAGAAAGCAGGTCACATAAGAACATGATAAGCAGGTGGCATAATACAACTATCCTCTCACTGAACAAGCTAATGCCATTGAATCAATCACACATGATACTTCAGAAAACCCAGCCTGTCTTTTCTTGCTGTTCCACTAGCTTCCTCTCTAACCTTTTGGTTGAGCAACTTGCCAGAGACTGGTATTGAGGGTCTTGAGTCTCTCAGTGTCATCTTCTTTTCCTCCACCTGACTTGTAGCATTCTTATGCATCTCATGTTTCTTTGATGTGCCTGGCTTAGCAGTATCAGTCCAGACACCCTCGCCTTGCCACAAATGTGAGTACCACTCCAGTGCCTCCCTAGAGACACATCTTCTGTCTGTCTCAGGCCATATCCACTGAATATTTTCCACATTCATTTACTACGACTGCTAAACCACTTAGGTTCCTATTGTTCTGTCTGCCTTTTATATTTTATTTCCAAACAAGCACCCCTTCAACTCATATTTGTTCTAGTCTAAGGATTACGCTCTTGCATATTTATTGTCTCGGCAAGAGGTATCAACCTGAAGCCAGGCTGGTCTGTCTTCAATGAGACAGGCTTGAATTATTTTTGCAGTTCCCTCTTAAACTGATTTCTGTCAAGTATAAATTGACGTTGTTGAAAGCTTCTGTGAAAATTTGTGAGAGTTCAACACCGACCCTTGAATGACACTAAAAAAACCCCTACGTTTACAAAATCAGAAATACTATATGAACTAAAAAAGCACTTGCAAATTGCTTTAGAAAGACCTTTCACTAAAAGAGAAGCGGTTCTGTTAACATAATTTTTGCAAAAACGTATGATTGTGCTTTTTAAGGGCTACCAGTGAATTAGCTAATCTAATTAATACCAGTGTGTTGTTCCAAGATTAGATACCTTAAAAGCAATCATAGATTTTCAGTATGTATTATGAATCTTTTGACTAAACTCTTGGTTCTTTGTTGTGATTGAGTTGTTATAATATGAATAGATATCTGGACTAAATGCTTGTCCTCTAACATGTTGCCAGATCGTTTAGGGCCTGATTCTGTACCCCTTAGCCATATTGAGTAGCACTTATCCCCATGATAATCCCATTGATTTCAAATTGATTTCATTGAGAGCTGCTGGGTGCTTGGTGCTTTTGAAAAACAGGTCACATTTAGGTGCATGTGATGGGGGCCCCACGGCTCCTGTCCTTTTTGCTTTGCACAGACTGCTTCTGCTGAAAAAAACAGTTTGACAGAAAATTTGGAAATAAATAGTAATATTAATATCAAGAAAATCTGCACTGTATTGAGCTGATCCAGCTCCCATCAAAGTCATTGTGAGTCTATCCATTGACTTCATTAAATGCCAGCTAACCAATGCAGTAGTTCTGCTGATACCAAATAGAAAAGAAAGGTACAAATATGTAGTTACTGAACCTAACAAAGGGACTGTCAGGACTGCAGTGACTCTTCCTAGTGACATAAACAGAAAAGGCCCAGAACTAAAAAAAGCTGAAATCTTGCTGACCCGCTGTTAGCTGTTTTGTTAGTTTTCAAAGCAGCAACGCTGTTGTTTGTTGTTAATTGCTTCCTTCCAGGTTCAGACACGGATGACACTTAAATGCCTTCTGAAGGCACTTTTAAGTATGCCTTCCCACTATCGCTGTCTGTGCATCAGCCACCTCATCGGGTGGACAGCTTTCCTTTCCAACATGCTCTTCTTCACTGACTTCATGGGACAGGTGAGAGACGCACACATCTCCTCACGTACCCCAAAAGTAATCTTCTCGTGGGATTGTTTTAAGCACTTGCCAATGCTGTGACAATGATGTCGGGGTCAGTAACTGCTAGGACAGCCGACTGAGAGTTTTGTAAAGGACAGATGAATGCCTTCAGGTCTTCATTATCGAGCTAGATCTGTTGGGTAGCGGAGGCGGGGAAAGCCCTCCTGCCTTTTGATGTACATTTGGCTGAAAGAGATAAAATAATGATTTTAATCATGCTTCCTGGAACTTTCAAGGACATCTGTTCCCATTTAACTATTTAGAACAAAGCACAGAGATCTGCGGCAAACACACCAGTGCTCTGCTTTGGCTGTACGGCTGCTCATTGAAAGTGTACTAATTAAAGACCTGCTGCTGCTTTGGAATAGGCTCTGCTGTGGCGCACTGGAGTAGCAGTCACCATGTGCACCCTTCATCTGGAAGCATAACAGAAAAGCTTCCCTAGGGCAATTCAACCCTGTGCAACTCAGCCCTCTTGCCCCCTTTATGAACAGGCTTCCCCTTCCATGTCCTCTAGACTGTGCTGTGGTGCCTTCTCTGGAGCATGCCATCAGCTCCTTGCCATCAGTGATTCCTTCCCTTCAGGGCCCCTGAAGCTCTCCCTTCCTCCAAGCAGCTTCCAAACCAGGGGCTCCCCATGCTCTGCCCTACCTGTGTGGTTCTCCCGTCTTCTTGCCTCTCTGGCCCCAGCTGCTTCTTTTCAGTCAGGCTCCTGACTACATCCCCAGCAGCTGCTGTCCTTCCCAACACCTCCCACCCAGCAGCCTGCTTTCTTCTGGCCCCCAACCATTTGCTAGGTGCCACTAGGGGAGCGGGAGTGTGTGTTTCCCAGGGAGTGTGCATGGGGATATATGGCAGTGTGGGAGAGAATGGGTGAGAGGTGACATGAGAGAATAAGTCTGACAGAGAATGAATGGAAGGAAGAGTGTATGCGTGAGTGTAAGGATGAGTCTGAGGGTTTGGCTACACTTGCAGGTGTGCAGCGCTGGGAGTTAAAGCTGTCTTCGTACAGCTGTGTAGGGAAAGCGCTGCAGTGTGGCCACACTGACAGCTACCAGCGCTGCAGTGTGGTCACATTTGCAGCATTTGCAGCGGTGTTGGGAGTGGTGCATTATGGGCAGCTATCCCAGCGTACAAGTGGCTGCAACGTGCTTTTCAAAAGAGGGGGGTGGGGTGGAGTGTGACAGGGAGCGTGGGGGAGACAGAGAGAGTGGATTTTTGGAGCTGACACAGTGTCAGCTCCCTGCCTTGCAAGTTCTAAGGACTTGAAGATACACAGCACCAACCTTCAATCATTTAAAAAGTTTCGACCCCTTCCCCCACCCCTCGCTCATTCACTAAATGCAAATAGCCTTCAGACCAGATAAGCAGCTGCTCCAAAATGGGCCTCCCCTCCCCACCTCCGGGCTGCTTCTCTCCTCAGGCAAACACTAGGGGATCCCCCTCCCTGCCTCTGCTCGAGCAAACAGAAGCTGTGTTTGTTTTTTTAGATAAGCAGCTCCGGGAGCCCCGAGTTCACAACAAAACAAAGAGGCATCACAACAAAACAAAGAGTGTTATCTTTACTTAAAAAGCATTATGGGAAGGTTCCGGAGGTCAGTTACAGCGTAGTAAGATTTATCACTGTTTACACTGGCACCCCAGCGCTGCAAGAGCAGCGCTGTTCTCTTTATTCCTCTCGTCGAGGTGGAGTACAGCCAGCGCTGTAGCCAGGGAGATACAGCGCTGTATGTGCCTTGCCAGTGTGGACGGGGAGTAAGTTACAGTGCTGTAAAGCCACCACCAGCGCTGCAACTCTCAAGTGTAGCCAAGCCCTGAGAGAAAGAATGAATGACTGCGGCAGAGTGAGAGGGACTGAGAATGACTGACTGTAGGCAAGGGAGGGGGGAGAAGTGGTTGAAAAAAGGGAGGGATAGGTTGGGATGAGAGGAGAGGAGGAGGACAAGGAAGAAAGGAAGCAAAAGGCAAAGTGAGAAAAAGGAGAAAACAGAGCCCTAGAGAATGGATAATCCGGAGAGAAGAGAAGGGCAACAAGAAGGGTGGGACGCAAGGCAAGTGTGAGAGGGACTGTGGGGAGCTAGCTGAGGGAGATAAACAGGGAAAAGGGAGAGGAACTTGAAAAGAGGGAGAGAGAGAGATGGTGGGAATCTGGGAGGGAGGGAGGGAGAGTCCCAGTGGGTGAGAAGAGGCAAGAACAGGTTAGAAAATAATAAAGAGGGAGGGAAACAGAAAATGGAAGTGAGAGGGGAGAGAAGAAAAGAAAAATGAAGTCCATGGTTGTGCACAGCTTGAGGGCTACAGAGAGTTGTGTAATTGGTCTCTAGTTCTCTCCCCACCGGAAGGATATTGGGTCCTACACTGGGAAATCCGGTTCCTGTGGATGTGAGACTCTATGTGAATGCAGAGCACTCCCCTGCACTTTGTGGTGTGTTTCAGATAGTATACCACGGAAATCCTTACGCGCCGCATAACTCCACAGCTTACCTTACCTATGAAAGAGGAGTTGAGATTGGATGTTGGGGCATGTGCATCAATGCAATTTCTTCATCGCTCTATTCCTGTAAGTACCCGGGAATGTACGCTGGCACTGTGTTTTAGAATGGGTTTGATACTGTACGTCGTTTCCCATGTTTTAAAAAACAAAAAAAATCTACGGTGTGCAGTGCTGTTGTAGCTGTGTTGGTCCCAGGACCAGGGGCGGCTCTAGGATTTACAGCACCCCAAGCAGGGCGGCACGCATGTCTCAGGCATGTCTGCGGGAGCTCCACCGGAGCCACGGGACCAGCGGACCCTCCGCAGACACGCCTGCGGGAGGTCCATCGGAGCCGCCTGCTGCCCTCCCGCGGGACGCCGCCCCAAGCGCGCGCTAGGCACGCTGGGGTCTGGAGCCGACATTAGAGAGACAAGGTGGGTGAGGTGATATCTTTTATTGGACTAACTTCTGTCGATGAGAGAGACTATTTACTGGTTTTTAATATTAAAACCTTTCAGAGATGTTACAAGGACCAGATCCACAAAGGGACCTTGGCGTGGCAATGCCTAACTTTTGGGCATCTAGCAAATCACAGGAACAAAAATGGGATCCACAAAGCCTGAGCCTGCAGACTCCCTATACAATGAATGGGGAGAGATAGGTGCCTTAAATTGTGGTTCAAAACAGCCAGCACACTAGGTGGGGAGACACCTTAGCTAGCTAATGGGAGATGCTGACAAGAAGGGGTCCTCACCTTTCTCTCAGAGATAGGCACCTGGTCCATGATTGGGACCCTCCTCTCCTAAAGTCAGGTGGCTTATGCACCTAACTCCACAGAAGAAAGGAGGAAGGGTGGTGCTGTTGCTACCCACTTTATAATTTTCAGCCTAGGGATGTGGAAGACCCAGGTTCAATCCCCCTTTCTGCCTAAGGCGGAGAAAGGATCTGAACAGGGGTCTCCCACCTCTCAGGAGAAGCGCTCTAATTACAGAGCTATGAGCTATTCTGATGTGGGGCATCCTCTTCCTCTCCAGTTTGAAGCTGTGCCTACCCTTTGTGCTCTGAGCCCAAGTTTTCATTCCACTGCAGCGGGACTACTCAGGAAATGAGGTACTATTTAACAGGAGAGGTGGCCCATAAGTATTAAAAATGACCCCAAAGGCGAATGCTGGAGGTAGAATGGATTTGCTGGGGATAGTTCTAAGGTTCTGTTTCACCTAGCAATCCTGCAGCTGTGGCCCATCTCTTCATGGCCTCTCCCCACCTGTGCTCCTCACAAGAGAAAGTCATCACAGTGTGTTGCAAGACCTTGCGATAAAAATGAATCTTGCCTTGCAATATCATTGTGTAAATGTGTTAGCTCAGGGCCAAAAATCTGCTTATTAGCCCTTGGCGTGGTGATAAGGGAATAATATATAATAAGCCGTTCAAAAAGCTTTCACTTTCTCTGTAGGCAGAAAAGTGAGTAGACTTTTGGAGGGCTGAGCTATGCATCTAATAAAAAGGCCTTATTGTAATCTTGTGTAGATCCTTTCCTTTTGGCTCTCAATCGCAGATATTTGTGTAATACCTCCTTCAACTCCAACAGGAATGTCTAAAACTGATGTCAAATGCTCTGGATGTCAAACAGTGGATCTGTTTGTCTTCATCCCAGCTTGTCAAAGAGATTCTCTTATAATTGAATGCTCAAAAGAAATACTATTGCAATTACTAGGTTGGGTTATGTTTAGACTCAACAGTTTCTCCCCCCACCTTTCTTTTCACAGACTTGCAAAAAGCTCTTCTGCCTTATATTGGATTAAAGGGACTTTATTTCATTGGATACCTGCTTTTTGGGATAGGCACTGGGTTTATTGGACTGTTTCCCAAGGTATATTCTACTCTGGCTCTGTGCTCGCTCTTTGGAGTCATGTCCAGCACGCTGTACACTGTCCCGTTCAACCTCATTGCAGAATATCACAGGGAGGAAGAGGTGAGTTTAATGTCTAGGTAAAGAAGGAATTGGTATTTTCCTTGTTTTGTTTTGTCCATTTTAACCGGAGAAGAGGATTTATTTTCATTTCAGATTATTTGTGGCAGCACAGTGCCATGGGGGGAGGTGGAGTTTCAAATGTACGGAGCTTCAAGAGTGTGGTGATAAACAATGCTAATATTGCAAATCATTTGTCATTATAAAGCACTTTTCACCTGAGATCTCAAAGAACGTGAGAAACATAAATGAAGCTTGTGCCAACCTTGTGAGAGAGGTAAGGACAGAATCAGTTTAGGGAACAGTGGCACAGAGGCTAAGTCCTGCAAGTCACTCAACTCAGGCAAACCCATGTGTCTGCGTGGAACCCCACTGACGCCAGTGGGTTTCTGCAAAGGGTGTTTGTCATGTTGTGGGGTGCAATCCAGACTAGTGAGGGATTATGTCACTGTAATTCTGGGTGCCTTAAATGGTCTGCTGCTGTGGCTCCCAGCATGGTCACCAATAGGCAGCAGACAAGCATTGCACTGAGTGTCTGTGTGTTAAGCAGCTCTGGTTCAGCAACCCTAATTCCAGAAGCCTACTGTGCTCTGGTCTCCACCAGCCTTGGTCACTACTAGCCAAGTGACTCCAACACACTCCCAGTCCCGACTTTGCAGAGCACCGGGTTTGGGGAAATGTCCAGCCCTTTCCTGGACCATTCAGAGAAATATTAAGGTTCATTTGCTCCTCTAAAGTGACAAACTGCCCAGCTTATCACTTTAACTGGAGTTAACAATCACTTCGATTCACACAAAACACTGGGTTGGCTTAGGTTACAAGTAAAACAAGTTTATTAACGAAAGGAGATAAGATTTTAAGTGATACCAAGTAGGAGGAATAAAGTTAGAAAGGGTTACAAATGAACTAAAGTGCTGTGCTGTGGCCAGCAGTTGGAAGCTGTGAGCTTCTAACCAAGGTTTGAAATCTAGAAGCCTCTGTTCATTGGCTGAGCCTTAGTCAGAGGGTGGGGCTGTCAGGAAGGCTGGGGCTTTATAAAGCAGTGAGCAAGCAACCAGGGAGCTTTGCAAACAGGGGCTGCTAGCAGTGAGTTTCGAGAGGGAGTTGGGAAAGGCAGTGGGAAGGGAGTGTGGTACACTTGCCATTCTTTAAAACCTTTAACCTAAACTATAATCAAAACTTCTTGATTTAAACAAAACCCCTCTCATTAACCAAGGGTAGCTGTAGGAGACAATGCAGGCAGAAGCCCAGCAGCAGAGTGGGGGCTATCCAGTTTATTGTGCTGAATGCAGCATGCAGGGGCGGCTCCAGGCCCCAGCACGCCAAGCGCATGAGCTTGGGGCGGCAAGCCGCGGGGGGCGCTCTGCCGGCGCCGTGAGGGCGGTAGGCAGGCTGCCCTCGGCCAGGGGCGGCTCTAGGCACCAGCAAAGCAAGCACCTGCTTGGGGCAGCCCATTTGCAGGGGCGGCAGGGATCCAGCATGGGAGCTGAGAACCAACAGGGGGCTCTGGGAGCTGTAGTTCCTTGGTTAGCTCCCTGCCTATAGAGCCAGCCCTGGAGCAGGGAAAGAACTGAGGCCACATAGGTAGTGGAAATATAACCTACAAGCTGTAGGTCCATCTTGTGCTTTAACCACTAGACTATGCTTCCTCATGAGCAGGAGGGGGAAACATTCAGCATTCTGAGAAAGGCATTTGTTTATCATCACGTGTTGTTTTTTAAACCCAGGTGTGGTACATATTTGAACAGTGTTTAGCACAAAGGGGCTCCACTCTCTGATTGGGGCTCCCAGAACTGCTATCATACCAATCAATAATCATATACAACGTACACAATCGGTTTTACAAGCTAGGTCTGTGCACAGCTCTGTTCCTGCAAGCAAGACTGAGGGCCAGATCCTCATCTTGTATAAATCAGTGAAGCTCTATTTACTTCAGTGGAGCTGGGCCAGTGTACACTAGCTGAGGATGCAGCTGAGTCCCTGCAGTATATAACCAAAACATGTAAGGAAATGTAAGTAGCTTAGTTAACTAAAAGTATTATACAAATGATTTGTTAAGTGGAATTTTATGCACTTCAGCATTAAATTATCTGAATAAAAAAAAATAAGGTATTTGTTATGCTAAAATAGAGATTTATAGGAAAATGAACCAGCCTGTAGTGATACAATGATTGTCCTGCCAGATCAAATTTATCCTTGCATTCTGCTCTGAGAGTGGTAGCACCAAATAATTTAGAGGAAGGTACAAGAAATCCCATAGTGGACAATTATGACATCCCCTGCCATGGGTGACAATTCTTCCTGACCTCTGTGAGAGGCTCATGCCTTGAAGCATGTGTGTCATCTCTTTAAAAACTGCTTTTATTCTGTATAGTATAAGCTTCTCATTATCCATACAAATGTTTGGAATCTGTGTGCAAGCCTGCACAGTGGGAAATACAAATCCAAAAGAAAACCTTGAAAGGACTTCATTTCTTATGCTCAATTATGTCATCTTACTCTGCACAGCAGGTGCCTCATGTCATGTAAGATAAGGTGTTAAGCTCTTTAAAGGAAAGTTCTCTCAAGTGTCTTAAGTTATTGAGAGACTCTGAAACATGAAAGATGAATAAGAATTTGGAAGACTTGATCTTTAGAAAAGTTTTCAATATAGGCTGGAACTGGAAACTTTGGGGAGATGAATAAATGAAATGCGAGCAAAGCGAATCATAATACAGTATATATGGCTGCAAGCAGTGCGTAGCTAGATTGAGTCAGTAAGAGAACAGCTACTATAAGAGCAAGTGAAACTGCAACCTGACACTTGAAAGATGACTTACAGAAAGCTCTTATTCCAATGAATCCTTGAAGGGTATTTTTAATGTGGTGGAACATTTCCCAGAATTGACTTTTAATTTTGCCAGTTAATTTCTCTGTTCTTGGCAGTGCAGATCAGCTGTCAATAAGTATTTTAGAAAGACTTAATAAGGGATGGGGATGAATCACAAAGCTAAATTGTGGGGGAGGAGAGGAAAGGGAAACTGAACCCAAAGTTTCAGGTTAGTCCATTATGGTGATAGGAACGAGATGCATAATGCAAATCTGGCTCTGGGCAGGTTCAGGGATGCTGGATTCAGACCCATCTGTCACTAGATGTAACTGAGTTAAAAGTTGTGCAAGTGGAAATGTGTAGTTCATATTTAATAAGCCAATGTCCTCAGAGAGATAATCAGAAGAGAACCAGTTGCTTCTGCTTTGATGCCTGCTTCTTGATTAACTCTGTTGGATGGTATGGTTTCACCAGTTCTGACACTAACAAAGTTAGTTTTAATCTCAAACCTTCTAAAATATGCAAGATAGAGTAACAAAAAAGCATCTCATAGTTGGCTGTATTTGTTCAAAAACTGATGTACCTGTCTTTGGAACCGTAGGCACATCATGGGAATAAGCACCGCCCAGTAAAACATTCACTATTTCAATAAAAACTATGAGTTGAGTCCAGAATCCCCCAGATGACTTGCTTTTTGCATGACGTAGTCAAAAATAAATGTGGTTGGATCATGTTATTCAAGAAAGGCAAAGAACAAAGATCAGACCTTTTTAATCAATGGGCTTTCTGTGAAAACGGAACTGCACCAGGATGTAAACTATTGGCCTCTCAATTCCACTTGCGTATTGAGCACAAAGCTCACTTGTTCCCTGTTATTTGAGTACAGTTATCTGTAGCTGATATGGAAGACACGTGTAGTGCTGAGAGTCACAGCCCCTAACTTTAGATGGGAATGAATGAGGAGGAGAAAGAGGTGGTGATGCCCACCCTATAACCCAGTGGTTTGAGCACTAGAGAATAATTCTCTCTGGCCCAATGACTATTTAAGTATTTATCCACAGTCATTGGGCTGGAGTGCAAGCAACTGAGGGAATGATTCTGTAGCCTGGTGGTTAGGACACCTATGTAGGAGACCCTGGGTCTAGTCCCTCTGCTCCAATCACTATTTAATCCAAAGTGGAGAGGAGAGACTGAGGCAATTGCACTTTAGACTCTCCCAGAACTCACTGGTTTGAGCATGCTCCTGAGAGGTGAGAGACCCACTGTGCTCCAATCCTCTTTTCCCTTCTGACAGAGGTGGCGGATTGAACTGGGTCTTCCACATTCCAGGCCAGTGCTTTATCCAGTGGGCTAAAAGTTATACGGTGCCCCCCCTTCACCCACTCCCTCAATTTTGAATGGGATCTGATCTGGTAGGCATGCTCAGAGGCCGCTGACAGGATTGGGCCCTGCTCCTCACTTAGATGGCCAAATGTGCCCTTCTTCCCCTGGTATGTGAATCGCTCTGGAGCAGTGGTCCCCAACCTTTTTGGCTGGCGGGCGCCAGCCGAAGGACCACTGTGGCGGTGGAGCACCCACCGAAATGCCGCCGAATTTCAGCGGCATTTCGGCAGCGACATCTCTCGATGACATTGCTTGTTGTCAACAAGTGACATCATCGAGAGGCATCCCTGCTGAAATTCGGGAGCGACGCTTCTCGATGACATCACTTGTCGACGGCGAGCGGCGTCATCGAGAGGCGTCCCCGCTGAAATTCGGGAGCGACGCCTCTCGATGACGTCACTTGTTGATGGCAAGCAGCATCATCGAGAGGCATCCCCGCCAAAATGCTGCTGCGGCATTTCAGCGGGTGCTCTCCTGGGGGCCAGGACGCGGGCGCATTAAGATGCCCCTGTGGGCACCGCGTTGGGGACCCCTATTCTAGAGCGTAGGTGGGAGATAGGCATCTGGGCATTTAGCATGGGGCAGCAGCGCACATGTCCAAAACGTAGTATCTAGGGAACTTTGGCAGTGGAAAGTTAGGCACCAAATGAGTGTAGGGACTTACAGGGATAGACGGCAACCAAGTGGGAGGCAGGGGTGGCTCTAGGCACCAGCAAAGCAAGCACCTGCTTGGGGCGGCCCATTTGCAGGGGCGGCAGGGATCCA
Organism: Mauremys mutica; assembly: GCF_020497125.1. Classification (NCBI taxonomy): domain Eukaryota; kingdom Metazoa; phylum Chordata; order Testudines; family Geoemydidae; genus Mauremys; species Mauremys mutica. The sequence continues at coordinate 22,951,865 of NC_059077.1, read as the reverse complement.
GCATGGGAGCTGAGAACCAACAGGGGGCTCTGGGAGCTGTAGTTCCTTGGTTAGCTTCCTGCCTATAGAGCCTATAGGCCTATGGAGCAGGGAAAGAACTACATTTCCCAGTATCCCCTTGGCCACTACCAACTGGAAAGGAAGGAGGGGGACCTCATGCGGCAGCGTGCTGTGAGTGGAGAGTTGCACTGGGAATGGTAGGGAGACCATATTTTAACATTTAAAAAACAGGACTGAACTGTCCAGGGGGAGCGAAGCCCCACCCTGCCACCATCCACTCCCTCTGACTGCCCCCCACAGAATCCCCAACCCATCCAACCCCCCACCCCGCTCCCTGTCCCCTGGTCACCCCCTCCCGGGACCCCTGCCCCTATCTAAGCGCCGCTGATCCTTGTCCCCTGATCGCCCCCTCCTGGGACCCCTGCCCCTAACTGCCCCCCAGGACCCCACCCCCTATCTAAGTGCCGCTGGTCCTTGTCCCCTGATTGCCCCCTCTCGGGACCCCTGCCCCTAACTGCCCCCCAGGACCCCACCCCCTATCTAAGCCTCCCTTCTCCTTGTCCCCAACTGCCCCCTCCTGAGACCCCCCAACTTCCTCCCTAGGTCCCCACCCCCTACCTGTCCCCTGACAAACCCCTGGGACTCCCATGCCTATCCAACCGCTGCCTGTCCCCTGACTGCCCCCCCCAAACCCCTGAGACATCCAACCCCCCCTTCTCCCTGCCCCTGACTGCCCCCCTGAACCTCCGCCCCATCCAACCCTCCCTGTCCCTTGACTGCCCCCCCCCCGGAACTCCCTACCCCTTCTCCAACCCCCCAGCCCCCTTACCATGCCACTCAGACCAGCGTGTCTGGCTCCGCGCAGCGCCAGACACGCTGCTGCATACATGCTGCCGTGCTCCCCGCCGGAGCCCACAGCCCCCCCCTCCACACCCACCCAGCACCTGCCTTCCAGATTTGAACACCTCAAAATTCAGGAGTGCTCAAGCTCAGTTTGGGCAGCTGTTACTTCATTTCTCCCAAATCAAATATACTGATCCACTGTAACTTGCTGTTGAAAAAGTAGGATAAAATTGAGCAAGAAATGCTTCCCAGTGGTTATTAGGACTGGAACTGCTATTTTCAACAGCCACTGCCTTTTGTTTGTTTGTTTGTTTGTTTGTTTGTTTAAAAGGAAGACAGTGATACTGCATTGGCAAATTCCCCATAGAAAGAAAGAGTGGAACGAAAGAATAATAAAGGCACCTCAACTTTTCCTCATTTATGGAGGACAGTCTTATAATATGCATCCAGATCTCCTCCAATCACACCAGCTGAAAATTGTTCCACTTTACTGCAGCTCTGTAACCATATGGGAACCAATCCTGTCTGTGTTTTGTGCACATCCAAAATTCCTGCTGAATGACCCACTCTGGGAGCGAGTTACCAGTGACCCAGGGCTGCGGCGGAAGGAAGGTGCAAGTGGGGGGGGCAGGAGGTGTGGGGGGGCACTGGTGTGGGGGAAGAGGGGAGCCCAGGGCTGGGGCGGCAGGGGGGTGGGGGAGGACACTGGTGGGGGGAAAAAGGGGAAGCCCAGCACTGGGGCAGCAGGGGGTGTGGGTGCGGGGAGGAGAGCCCAGGGGTGGGGCAGCAGGGAGTGCAGGGGGAAGCCCAGGGCCGAGATGAGCGGCAGCCAAAATTTTTTTTGCTTGGGGCGGCAAAAAACCTAGAGACGGCCCTCGTGGGAGGTCCAAGTCACCTCTACAGTGGGAATAGGCTGAAGAGTGTTGTGGGGAAACTGAGTCTGACCCTCCCCACAAGAGGGCTCTCCAGGATGATGAGTTATGTAGCAATTTCCCACAGTTTTTTTTTAAAATTGAGTCTGAGTAGCATTTTGAAATACAATATGAAAAGCACTTAAAGAAATCAACAAGCATACTTAACAGCACAGGGCGTTGTGTTCCCTGAGCTGGCTGCCTACCCACCACAAATCCTTTGTGTTTGGGAGTCTGCAAGAGGGGCAAAGTGAATCTATAAATTATCACTTAATTTTAGTTTCACGAAGAGAAGCAGAACAATTCGGTCACGATGCAGTCCACACATGAGAATTAAGACAAATCTTGTGTTTTGCTACTTAGAAATAAATGGATTTTATGGTTTTGAACCAGCTGTTTGACCCCCAGCGTTGATAACAGTATTTGTTATGCAGAAGATTTCTAGACTATAGATGGTTTTCAGATATGATGGGCTAAATCCAGCCTTGTGCTATGCTGGTGCACTGCAGGAGAAGGTAGGATGGCTGCTGTTCAGCATTAAGCACCAACTAGTGGCACGGTGAGGTTGTGGTATGGACTGCTCAGAGACCCACCAAAGTACACTCCTCACCATGGTACCCCATTACAAGGGATCCTGGGAGGGGGTGTGTGTATGGGTAGGATTCCTGTTGCTTAGGATACCTCACCTGATGCAAGTAAGGCTGTTGTTTTGACACTGAAACTTTTAAATAGGTTGGGGCCTAGTCTAGATATCCCTCTCTCCCATATGTTTACTGTGACCGCTGTGATCAGCCCAGGAAGCAGGGCAGTCTTGGTGCTTGGTTAGGGTGACCAGACAGCAAATGTAAAAAATTGGGACGGGGGTAAGGGGTAATAGGAGCCTATATAAGAAAAAGACCCAAAAATCGGGACTGTCCCTATAAAATCAGGACATCTGGTCACCCTATGCGTGGTCTTCTACGGTGGAATTCTCTTCCTGGCTTGGTTTGCCAGAGGCTGAATCTGCTGACCTTCAAGTCATGCTGCAATGTCCATTTTCCCCCCAGGCTGAGCGTGGCTATAGAGGAAGATGTGTTGGGAGAGAGTAATGGGACGGTTGAGGGTTGTGTGGGGATTTGGAGAGTTTGTCATTGTTTGTAAGGACTGTATCTGAATGATTGTTTTCATTCTGTAGCTACTACACATGCATCCAGAGCATGGGACTAGCACATCTTAGACACCAGAAGATTAAAGAGGGAGCAAGCAAGCCAGCATCCATTCCTGGCAGCAGCTATCTCATGATCTGGCAATAGCTGCATGTAGTACAATAGTTTCCCTTCAGAACACTGTAGTCTGGTGGTTAGAGCACTGATGTGAGACTCAAGACATAGGTTCTATTTCTGATTCTGCTGCTGGGTGACCTTAGGCAAGTCATTTTGCTGCTCTGTGCCTCCGTTTCCCCACCTGTAAAATGGGGAGAGTGACAGTGACTGCCTTTGTAAAGCATTTTGAAATCTACTGATGAAAAATTCTATACAAGAGCTAGGTATTATTATGTATTAATCAGTTGTCTCATTTGATTGGGTTTCATTTTATGCTTATTTGCAGAGTCAAAAGGAGCAGAATGGAAGAGAAGCTGAGGCCACTGGAAGAGGAAAGGGAATTGACTGCGCGGCTCTCACTTGCATGGTGCAGCTGGCACAGATCATTGTTGGAGTGGGCCTGGGGTTCTTGGTCAGTGCTGCGGGCAGTGTAATCGTGGTTGTGATTTGTGCATCTGCTGTGGCATTAACAGGCTGTTGCTTTGTTGCTTTTTTTGTTCAGTATGTGGAATAGAACCGTGCATAAATGAAGGAAGAAATCCCCATGGGAACATTGTCATTCTTGATCTGTATCCATTGGGTGCAGTTTCTACACTGATATTTTTATAGCATGCTCTTCTTTCATTGGCTGGAGTGGTTACAATTCCAGGGCATTATTTCTCCACAGAGTGGAAATACGTGGTAAAATTGGTGGCCTCACTTCTCAGGCTGTAAGATCTCTCCATGACTTTCCTTCCTCTGCCCCAATTTTGTGTTAACATGTAAGCCACTTTCATACATGGCAGGGTAATGCTCTTCATCATTAGTGGTAATGCTCATCATTAGCCAAGCTGGAGAAGAGAAGAGATGAAATGTGTGGCAAAAAGAATGTATCCAGTAAGAGTGAAAGCTGGGGTTACTGATCCCAAATTCCAAGGAGGTACTTTTAAGATGGGGGTTCTTAACCTGGGGTTGTGGTCCCAAGGAGGTGTCAAGGAGTCACACCCAGTGCTCAATTTGTTTCAGGCTGAGCCCTGGCACCTCTAGGCATGGCAGTTCATAGTTCCAGCACCTCTAGGCTTGGCACATCAGTTATGAAAGTAAAAAAAATTGCTTGAGCTCCAGCACCTAATTGCTTGAGCCCCAGGACATTCATTAGAGATTAAGCACTGGTCACAACCACTGTGTCTTTTCAGTATTGCCAAATGGGACAGGGGTTCCGGCTAGATGAGGAGCAGGCGTAGTATGGAAAAGTGGATTCTGGTGTGGAAAAGGTTGAGAAGTCCTGCTTTAAGGTATATCCCACTACTGGACAGCTTTATGTGGTATGTTGTGCTTATATAAATGTGAAAGAAAAACATAGAACAAGATTTTCAAACATGGATGCCTAGAGACGAGCTCCTAAGTCCATATTGAGGCACCTAAATAGGGAGTCGGTGGGAAGCTGTTGGGAGTTGAGCACCTTTGAAAATCTAGTCCCTTGTTTAAATGTCTAAAATTAGGCACCCATTTTTAAAAAATCTTGGCCAAAAATTCTAAAATTTGTGAGCCACCTAAAATGTTCAAATTGAGTTATATAGTACTTACCTTAACTGAAGGAATTCAGACCTGTTTGCTCTCCTCTTTTGCACAGAAGAATCTAACTTGATCAAATTCTTGTTTTGCTTCTTTCACAGCATTCGACAGAATATTATTGTAACTTAATTCAGTTCCACAAAGCATTACCATGAATTGTTCTATATCCACATGTCAAACCAATATATGAAATCCTATAGGCAAACCAGTCTACTTTTATTTGAGTACAGAGCTTGCATCTTTATTTTCATTAAAACACCAGAATTTGTTACAGGGAGCTTCTGAATCATTCCATCCAGATTCAAGTCAGTTTCAAATTGGACCATAAAAGATTAAGATTAAAGATATCTGAATGAGCTTTAGAGATCTGATTCTGTATTCCTGACTAAGTGGAGTCAAGTTCGGGATACTTAAGAAATACTGGACCAGACCTGTTATTAAGTTGTATTCCTGACTAAAATGTATCCAAAAGGAGCATTGAGCTGCTTGCTTCCAAAGTGCAGCATTTGTTTTTAAAGTGAAGTGTCTTTATTTGTGGTGTGCATCTCAGCCACTGAGAAAATAGTGTAGGACCTGTCCTTGGAGCAGAAGACTGTCTAGAATGGCATGTGGGCAGCTGACTGAGTGGGACTTTGATACCCCAGAAAGGGAAGACTATACAGGGAGCTGGCCAGAGGGCTGAGACCTGAAGAGAGAGAGCTGCGAGTCCTGAAGAGCAAGGAGTGGGGGAGGCGGTGTGAACAATGGTTGGAAGAGGGGCGTCGGACCTGAGTGGAGCTAATTCCCGGATCTAGCCACTAGGAGGCACCCAACACCTTGGAGGTCAATTATCAAACGTGTTTCCTTGACAACATTTGGGACTTCAGTGAAGACTCATACTGGGGAATTCCCGTCTCAGTCCTTGGGCATCTGCATAATGTACCTTCCCCCCACCCCCAACATTGTTCTCATCCCTCCTGAAAGCACAGCTCATGACAAACCCCCTGCATTGCATTGCTGCCCGTTAACCTCTCTCCCTTTTTACCTCTGCTGTGTGACTATGGAGAGAGAACACCAGTGGAATCAGGCTGGGGGGCTCAGAGGGTGGCTTGTCAGCTCTGCAGCATGTTCTCCCCTCCCACCTGATCTTCCTGAAGTCCATTTACCAATGCTGTTTTGCATTTGTGCTCCCATAGCCAGGGATGGGACAGAAATTAAAACACATCCTCTACTTCTTTAAGACTCCAGAATAATATTCCTGCAGAAGTGTCTCCTACACTAAAAGGCGTCCACCCAAAAATACAAATATCCTGATTAGAAAAATGGAAAAATTCCAGGTGTGTGCATCTTGTGGAAAAACACCTTTTAAATGGCACCAAAACCAATCTTAAATATTACAGGTCCTAAGCAGGAAACAAAGGTTCACTTCAGCACTTTGAAAATGTTACACATATTGAACATGTTCACTGTAGTACCATTCATTTCAAGGGTTCCACCAATTCTGCCCAGTTACTGCATTTAATAGCAGACTGATGGGTGCTTTTAACTGAATAACGTGGGCTATGAGGTCAAGAAGACATTGAGCTTGGTACTGGTCATCCAGTTTTACCCCAATATAAATAGGCTCCAATATATCAAGACCTGATGTAGAGTATAACCAAATAGAGAGAGAGAGAGAGAGAGAGAGAGTAGGCGTGTGTGTGTGTGTGTGTGTAGGCAGGCACCCTGTCCAGGTGTTTGTCTAACCCAGTTGTTCTCAACCCATGACCTGTGGGCTGCTTGTGGCCCAATCATCACACAGCTGTGGCCCATGTGACATCCTCAGGGCCATACAGGAAGAATATATATTTACACCTGGGGGAATTTTGTGCCACTGTGCATGTGCAGAATTCATGTCCGGTGCAGAATTTTTTTTCTGCAGAAAATACATTCTACCTGAGAAATGCTGCAGTTCTGCCTTTCACCCACCAGAGGCTGTTGTGGCACCAGAACAGCTAGCAGCTGGCTACATTTATCAGAGCACCCAGCCCATTGAGCCAGGTTAGAACAGACAGAATGGGGCACACGGGGCTGCTGGGGGTCACAGACTGGGTTCAGAATGGCTAGCTGAGGGGACAGACTAGGGTTTGGGCTCAGGAGCTAGTGGAGCGACAGCATTGAGTCAGGGGCTGAATGGGAGGGGGTGCTGCAGGGTCACATGGGGCAAGAGAAAGAGGGCTCCAGGGACACATGGGGAAGAGGGGCAGATGTGCCCAACTGAATGGGGGAGGCTCCACAATTCCCTGACAATCCCCCGCCTCAAACAAAACCCTGTTCCATACTTCTCCCACCTACCCTCCAGATTCACTTCCAGGCTCCTTTCCTCTCCCTCAGCTCCTCTGTTACTTCAACTCCCCCAAGCCTTTGCACTGCTTCTGAGGGATGCAAGAAATGCATTTCTGTATTGCAGTTTAAATGAATTACTCAAAGTTCTGTACTAATATGCCTAGTAATGAATCTATTTGTCATAAAAATATTTTGTTTTCTGTATTGTTACAGACATTTGCTGACAGGTATTTTGAAATAAATTACCAAAATAATTGAAGCTGGCATGATTGCATTTTGTTATTTTGACAAATAAAATATGCAGAATTTTAAAATATTCTGGGCAGAATTGTTGGGGTTTTGGTGCAGAATTTTTAATTTTTTGCACAGAATTCCCCCAGGAATAATATATTGTGTGGATGCATATGCAGCCCATAATGGTGAATAAGCTGAGAACCACTGGTCTAACCTGTCACTAGAAACCTCCAATGATGGAAATTCCATGATCTCTGTTGACAACCTATTTCAGTACTTAACTATTCTTAGAAAGTTTTTCCTCACATCTAACCTAAATCTCCCGTGCTGCAGATTAAGCCCATTACTTCTTGTCCTACCTTCAGTGGACATGGAGAACAATTGATCATCATCCTCTTTATAGCAACTCTTTTCCTATTTGAAGACTGTCATCAGGTCCCTCCCCATCCCTCAGTCTTCTTTTCTCAAAGCTATACATGCCCACTCCTTTTAAAATTTGTCTTCACAGTCATGTTATCTAAGCCCTTTATCATTTGTGTTGCTCTCCTCTGGACTCTCTAATTTGTCCACAGCTTTCCTGAAGTGTGTCACCCAAAACTGGACACACTACTACCGCTGAGGTCTCGCCAGGGCCAGCTAGTGTGAGACAATAACCTCTCAGGTCTTAGATACTACTCTCCTGTTACTACATCCTGGAATGGTATTTGCCTTTTTTGCAACTGTAAAATATTGACACTCATTCAATTTGTGATCCACTATAACCTCCAGATCTTCTTCAGTAGTACTATCACCTAAGCCAGTTATTCCCCACTTGGCATACCTGATTTTTTTCTTCCCAAATGAAATACTTTATTGAATGTCATTGTTGATGTCAGACCAGTTCTTCACATTGCACTTTTTATCCGTAGACCTCAAAGCACTTTACCGAGGTCGGTATCATTATCGCCATTTTTCAGATGGAGAAACTGAGGCATAGAAAGGGGAAGGGAGTTACCCAAGGTACCCCTGCAGGCCAGTGGCAGAGCTAGGAATAGAACCCAGGTCTCCTGAGTTCCACTGCTTTGCTTGATCCACTAGAATACAGTGCATTCTGTGATGAGTAACTACCCCAGCCTTAATGGAAATAGCGATGGCCTAAATGAATCAGAGCAGAAAACAAGGGTTAGCCTTGTTCGCTTTCCAGGCTGACACTTTGTTTCCTTTTTCTTTCCCTCAGGAAATACAATTTTATTTCCTGTTTCACAAACTAGCATGGGACTTGAATAAAAAAAATGCAATAAGGATATTTATTTGCTTGCTTAGAAGTGCTTTACAATATTAGTAATGTCATGCTCATTATCCCAATTTGCATCCTATTTTTCATAATCCCATTTGGTTCCCTTGAAAACAAGCCACTCAAGCAGCTTGTGTGAAATGCTTTCTTCTTGATTAAACATGCAGCTCGGGAAGCAAACAGAAAGTCTTAACTTTGGCAACGCTTGCAGAAAAAGCACACTGTCTCCCCAGCATTGATCCCTTCAGTCTTGTCAAAAGATGCTGGGGAAACAGTGGCTGTCAAGAGGAGACCTAGGGAGGGTATGCTTGGTGTTCCTGAGCTATTGTAGGCAGCTAGCTCAGTGGAGGAAAAGGATGATGGCCTTTGCTGTAAAACCACTTCGAGTGGCCTTTCTCAGTTTAAAGCTATCAAATATCACACACTTCTTTTCTCTTAAGTTTCTGGAACTTTTCATTTCACAGAACCTAACTGGTGCTTCTGTGTGTATCCATGGAGCAAAAATTTTGAAACACTCCTCCCAGCCTAAACTATTAAACTTTTCTTAATGCTGCAGCTTGCTACAATGTAACCAGTATAATACTGCACTTTTTAGTTATTGTTATATGGCTCTCCCGATTTTGTTTCTTTAGGAGAATTAAATCCTCCCCCATATATTAACATCTCCCTTGTGTATTAATTATATTGGGTCTACTCCCTTGTAAAACAAGTTAACATCTATGAAGAAAGACACAGGTCTGCTCCCTGTGTGTATTCAGAGTAATCAATGCTGACTGTAGAGGGAAAAATAAATGCTTACTGCTTTCCACTTTTGTTAGCCTGGCAGAACTGACACAGATAGATCTGGTTTGTCACTTTCAAGACAGGAGATCTTGTCTAAAAATTACCTTTTTGTGGGCACAATTATTTGTGAGCACAAGATTGTGCCTCTATAATGGGAGGCTGGGCTGTGGCTCTCTTAAAAATCAGGTGAATTCCTCCCACCCCAAAGCCTGAATGCTTGGTTGGTCTCCAGTGTCCAATGAGACAATACTTCTTAAGAATGTTGCGAATAGCTTCCCTTTTCAGCTTCTAGCTTGAAAAGTGTCCCACTCCCTTTTGTCTAATTCTGAAGGTTCATTATAAAAATACATCATCCTAGTCAAGAAAACTATGTGCCCCTTTCTGGTTTTAGAGTTCTTTGGCTAGCATCTCATGGTATAAAGCTGCAAATATGCTCAGAAAAATCTCTTCATATGTCTGAGGCTTAAAAGCCCAGTCACAAAGAGGAATTTTTGAGTTATCAGACACCAGAGATTTTAAAATAGTGCCTTTCCACTAACCTTCCCGATTGGTAAGCTGTCTTTCCCTATTTAGTACCTGGTGCCTCTGTCCTCTCTTTCACCTTCTATCCCCAAGTTAGCTTAAGATATTTTCCTGATATTTTCCCTGGGTAGCAGCTACCTATCACATTGGTCCTGAGTCTGCAATTGTTACTCTGGCAAAAGAAGTTGCTGGCTGAAGTTAGCATCGAGTACACAATAAGCTAAAAGTACTTCTAGCAACTGAATGTTACTGGTAAAGAAGTAAGGCAGCAAGCCGCATGCAGGGAACCCCCTAAACCTGTGCAAAGCCTTGCTGAAGTCAGTGCGTTCCAGGTGGGTGCAGGGATCTGCATTGACTTCAGTGTGGCTGTACATGAGCACAGGGACCTCACTGCAGAGTCAGGGCCTAAGTTTTGAATTTCAGAAAAACATTCACGGTATTGCTAACCTCAAGCATTCAAAAATTTTGAATCAGGCCTCTAAATATCATGAGATTTGCATAAAAATCATGATTTTTTAAAAAATAAATGTATTGTGGGTTCTTTTTGTCTTCAGCTTTCTCAGCCTTTAGGATGCTCTTGAGTCACATTTCATAATTTTCTCGACAACCATCAGGGCTAATTTTGTGTGTACATGTGTCTGAGATTCTCTTGACTCCAGGAGCTGGAGTTTTAAGAGAAACACCAAATAATGTGAGACTTGCCATAAAATCGCAAGAGTTGGCAACAATATGTTTAGAAAAGACACAATTGTCCCCAGGAGAAAGCACTTACACCTTTCATAGTAGAACCACACTAATATCTATAAAATGGGGTTAGACCTTTCCCTTTATGATTCCATATCGTGTGCCCTTATGTGTGATTCCAGCTATGAGTCTGCTTCCATATCCAGTCTGAGAAATGATCTGGATCAGTAACAAATTTTTCTCTTTAAGCTGGAGGGAAATATCTCTTAACAAAAGCTTTAAATCTAAGGACACAATCCAGCAAGTGGTTCCCTGTGGATCAACTTTGCACCCATTTTAATTCAGTGGGGCCCCATGTGGCTGTAGGAGTGTCTGCACAGGGAATCCCTTGGCCTAAAGGAGACAATAATGATGTAAGGAGTGGGGACAAGGGAACAACTAGATTTTTTCCTGCTGGAGAGAGTGCCAACACCTACTTGTCTCTCTAATATCCTGGGACTGACACAGCTACAACAACAGTGCATACAACACATACTAGGAGAAAGTTAAGTAATGTCACTACTGGAGAAATACTTCAAAGGGAAGGTAGGATATAAAATCTAAGGTCCTGGTTGCACTAAACATTTGGCTAGTTATGTGTGGCCAGACTATTTAGATGTTTAAAGATGCAGATATGTGCCTAGTGAGATTTCCAAAAGCACCTAGGCTACCATTAAAATCAATAGGAGTTATGCACCTAGGCATAAGAATGGCCATGCTGGGTCAGACCAATGGTCCATCTAGCTCAGTATCTGTGTTCTGATAGTAGCCAATGCTTCAGAGAGAATAAACAGAGCAGGCAATCATTGACTGATCCATCCCTGTCCTCCACTTCCAGCTTCTGGCAAACAGATGCTAGGGACGCTCACAGCATAGGGTTACATTCCTGACTATCTTGGCTGAGTCCCCCAGGAATGTTCTTAATATTTTTTTGAACCCTGTTATGGTTTTGGCCTTCACAACATTCCCTACCGAGTTCCACAGGTTGCCTGTGCGCTGTGTGAAAAAGTACTTCCTTTTGTTTGTTTTAAACCTGTTGCCTATTAATTTCATTGCATGACCCCATTTTTGTATTATGTAAAGGAGTAAATAACACCTCCTTATTCACACCAGTCAAGATTTTATCGATCTCTTTCATAGCCCCTCCTAGTCGTCTCTTCTCCAAGCTGAAAAGTCCCAGTCTTTTTAATCTTTTCTCATGCAGATGCTGTTCCAGATCCCTAATCATTTTGTGTTGTCCTTCTCTGTACCCTTTCCAATTGTAATACATCTTTTTTTAGATGGAGTGACCAGAACTGCACACAGGATTCCAGGTGTGGATATACCATGGACTTGTATAGAGGCACTATGATATTTTACTGTCTTACTATCTAACCCTTTCCTAATAGTTCCTAACATTCTGTTAGCTTTTTGACTGCTGTTGCACACAGAGCTACATGAACATTTTACTTTGAGTCGCAAGAGGATTTTTGTTATAAATCCAGACATGGGCATTTGGAGGAAACCAGTCAGTTCGGCATTCATGCAATGTATTTGAAGAATGTTGCGCAAACAACCTAAGAAATAGCCCAAAGCTGCTGAAGATGTATTCCTGCCCCCAGCCCCGTATCATGGAAGTTAGAGATGGAAGGACCCTCCTGAATCCAGTCCCTTTCTCTATCCATGCAGGATGATTTCCTACATGTTCTAAAGTTCTAGTGAGTGGACTCTTGGCACTTTCCTTGGGCAACAGTGTAATCAAGCTCACTGCTCTGACCAAAAAAAACCAGATTGTTTGAGCAGCTTCTACCCCATACTTGCTGTTTTATTCACTTACAATAGCTGTAGATTACCAAGTCCCCACTCAGTCATCTCCAGGGTCTTTGGATCTTCCCTCATCAATTTGTTCCTCCAAATAATTTTTGTTGCTTTCTGAACACTGTGCTATGTCTCTATCGCCGTGCTCAGGCTGAGAAGGATACCACCAAAGACGTCTCAGCTGTCTGGAGACAGAATAATGGTGCTTTGGTTCAAATGACTGACCCAGTTGCAGCCTGAGCACAGGAGCAAGTCTTAATTCTACGCTGGACTTCACAGGTATGTACAGCATGGGGCCAAATCCTGAAGGACTCTGTACCTCCCTGAGTAAAATTCCCTTTGAAGTCAATGCAAGGTTTTCCTGGACAAAAACTGAAGGCCTCATGCACTAATCTGTGTCCATAATGGAGGAAAATTGCCCCCCCCCCCGAATGCCATTTTATGGAATACTCTCACTCCCCCCCCCGCCCCCCTTTCCACCCACTTCAGTCTAACAGGAGTGAATTTCAGAGGAAATGTTTGCTGTAGGCTGAGCCCAAAGGTGAACCACAAACACTTAGGTCCTGGAATAAACTGCTGTGCAGTGTGTGGGGTATCCAATTTACAACTGTGTTACTTAGCTCAAGTTAATAACAGCAGCTTGAGTTACAACAGGAGCAAAACCTCTAGTCTAGAAGAATCCATAGAGAGAAGGAAATTCTACCACTCTAATCTGCTCCTTCCCTTCCTTCCCACCCCCACAGTACCCCTCTGTAAGCTCCTCCTGCACTTCCAGCTTCATGGAATTGTAGAGGTCAGAGCAGGGGCAGAAGGGGGCTCCTTCAGCTCCAAACCTCCAAACACACAGCAGTAAGAAATGCAATTTAATACCGTCTGACCTGGTGCTTTAGTCTCTCCCCCCCCCCTCAGCCCTGTGGAACTTTCTCTGGGTTCCAAGGGCTGCTGTGTAGGAACAGCACCTGGAAGCACAGATCCTACAAGAGCTAGTGTGGGGCCAAGCATAGAATGGAGACAACACCCGCACCCTGTCTTCTGTGGATCTCCTGAGATCAGTGTGGATCTCATGGTCGTGCTAAAGGAGTAGACCCCTCCATGCAGCAGAGGGACAAACCGGTTCCCCCAGATGAATGGATAAGTAGGAGACTTCACAAGCTGAAACTCCTGGAATTGGTCTTGTCCCTGTCATCCTGGCCACCCATCATTCTCACATGGGTTAGTATGTATTAATTGTGACAAGAGGCATGTAATGACCTCTTGTGGCACATCTTATATACAGAGCCCAATGGAGGGAAGCATCTTCAGCTATCTAAAATCCACAGCAGCAGATATGAACAAAAATGGACTCATGGAAATGCTGCCAAGTACCTCTATATTCACATTTGTCTGTATTTGGGGGGGAAAAAACAGATGAGTCATTTTATGATAACACTCTTTCCATTCCAGCAGTGTCTCTGGAGGATATTAAACAGAAACTACTAGAAGTAAACATTTTGAAATCAGCAGGTCCAGATAACTTGCATCCAGAAGTTTTAAGAGCGCTGCCTGAGGAGCTTGCTGCACCGTTAAAGTTGATTTTCAATAAGTCTGGAAGCCCTGGGGAAATTCTAGAAGACACAGGAAAGGTAATGTTGTGCCAATTTTTTAAAAGGTAAATGGGATAAGCCAGGTAATTATAGGCCTGTCAGCTTGATATTGATCCTGGGCAAGATAATGGGGCAGCTGGTAGGGGACTTGACTAATAAATTAAAAGAAGAGTAAAGTAATTAATGCAAATCAACAGGGGTTTATGGAAAATAGATTGTGTCAAACTAACCTGATATCTTTTCTTAGCCCTATGCTAGTTAACATTTGTATCAATTACCAGGAAGAAAACATAAAATCACTGATAAAGTTTGCAGATGACACAAAATATGGGGGAATGGTCAGTAATGAAGAGGACAGGTCACTGATACAGAGTGATCAGGATTGCTTGGTAAATTGGGTGCAAGCAACGTGGTTTAATATGGTTAAGTGTAAATATATACATCTAGGAACAAAGAACGTAGGCCATACTTACAGGATTGGGGGACTCTATCCTGGCAAGCAGTGACTCTGAAAAAGGTTTTGGGGTCAGGGTGGATAATCAGCTGACCACGACTTCCCAGTGTGACGCTGTGGACAAAAAAGCTAATGCAATCCTGGGATGAACAAACAGGGGAAGCTCGAGTAGGAGCAAAGAGGCTATTTTACCTTTATATTTGGCACTGTTGTGACCACTGCTGGAATATTGTGTACAGTTCTGGTACCCACAATACAAGAAATATATTGATAAATGGGAGAGAATTCAGAGAAGCACCACAAGAATGATTAAAGGATTAGAAAACATGCCTTGCAGCAGTGGTTCTCAACCAGGGGTATGTGGGTACACAGGGGTCTTCCAGGGGGACATCAATTCATCCAGATATTTGCTAGTTTTACAATAGACTACATAAAAAGCACCAGTGCAGTACAAACTAAAAATATCATACAATGACTTGTTTATACTGCTCTACATACTATACACTGAAATGTGAGAACAATATTTATATTCCAATTGATGTATTTTGTAATTCTATGGTAAAAATGAGAAAGTAAACAATTATTCAGTAACTTTTATGTCTGATTTTCTAAGCAAGCAGTTTAAGTTAAGTGAAACTTGGGATATGCAAGACAAATCAGACTCCTGAAAGGGGGGTACAGTAGTTTGGAAAGGTTGAGAACCACTGCCTTAGAGTGATAGGCTCAAACAGCTCAATCTATTTAGCTTAACAAAAAGAGACGATAAAGCCAGCTTGGTTGGCTGCATCCTATAAGTACCTACCTGGGGAATGATTGGATAATGGGCTCTTGAATCTAGCACAGAAAGTTATAACACAATCCAAGGGCTGGAAATTTTGAAGCTAGACAAATTCAGACTGGAAATATGGTGTAAATTTTTTTAACAGTGCGGTTAATTAACCATTGGAACAATTTATCAGGGCTCATGGCTGATTCATCATCGGTGACAATCTTTAAATCAAGATTAGCTGTTTCTCTAAAATATGTGTTCTAGGAATGATTTTGGGGAAGTTCTATTCCCTGTGTTCTACAGGAGGTCAGACTAGATGGTCACAACGGTGCCTTCTGGTTTTGGGCTCTGAATATTCAGCCCCTTTCAAAATGGCAGTGCAGTGGTTTAATTCCTTCTAAGCAATGGTCAGTTACAGATACAGTACCCCATTAACCACAAATGATCTACAACAGTGGCTGATGGTAGGACATAACATTTCACCGCTAGGGCAAAGTTTATAGTTACAGGTAATAAAATAGAAAAAGGACCCTCCCCTTTTCAGCAGTGCCCAGCTCCCAAACATCAGTTACTCCTGTTCTTGTTTATCAATGAGAATCATTTTTGCTTTGGCAACAGGCTAAGAGGCAACAGGCTAAGTGCTGCAGTGAACACCCCACGAACAGCCTTTTCTGGAGCTGTGCTAGAGCCAGAGCTATAGTTGCTTGCATTTATAGTGAGTTGTGCTTGGTGCCCCAGTTCAGTGCTGGGAGAGGACAAAAGAAGCCAGGTCCCCCGCAACCTGGCCTATGAGGTGACAGATAGAAAGTCCTGGCTTGCTTCCCACACACCTCAGCCACCTCCTCTGCAGCTAGGAGATTCACTGAGGAGGCAAGGGACACCCGGACGGTGCCTGGACGTGGCATCGCTCCAGCTGCAGTCTCACCGCTCAGTGCTCCCGCAACCTCCTCATACAAAGTCCGCAAGCGCCCTCCACTTCCCAGGCGTCCTCATCCCCTATTTAGTCCCCCCAGCCCCTCCACACACAGTAGCCTGGCCACAGGGAGCCTCAGTCTCCATATGCACCCCCAAGGCTGGGCCTTTTGGCAAAGCTGAGGGGAGAGCTGCAGTTTCATCCCCCATGGACCCTCCCTTCCCCCAACTTCTCCTTGAGCCAGGACACTCCCAGAGCCCATCCCCCACAGATCTCCCCGCTTCACCACTGGGACGGTCCACAGAGCCCATCCCCCACAGACCCCCTTCCATCCCTACCAGGGCCGGTCCAGTCTCCAGAGCCCATCCCCCCTCCATCCCTACCAGGGCCCATCTCCCACAGACCCCCCTTCCACCGCCCCCAGGGCTGGGCCACTCCCTGGAGCCCATCCCCGTGGGCATCGCTCCCAGGCCCCCCTGAGGCTCAGCAGCGCTGCTCGGCGGAGCTGCTGGGCAGCAGGTCCCAGCGGCCGCTGCACACCACCACGCCGGGCGGGTAGTAGAGGAGCTCGGGCTGGGGGGCGGCGGCGGCGGGCACCAGGGCGCGCAGCGCCTGCTCCTCGGGCTCGGGCTTGGTGGTGGCGGTGAAGGGGCGCGTGGCGGTGAGCGAGGGCGAGGCCAGGCGCCAGAGCAGGCGGCGCAGGGCGGCGCGGAACTCGCGGCGCAGCAGGCAGTAGAGCAGCGGGTTGAGGCAGCTGTTGCAGTGCGCCAGGCACACGCTGACGGGGAAGAGGTAGGCCTGCGAGAGGAAGTACTGCGGGCTGAAGGGCGCCACGTTGAGCTTGACCAGGACGCCCCAGGCGGTGAGCGCCTGGTTGGGCAGCCAGCAGAGGAAGAAGGAGAGCACCACCACCGTCACCGAGCGGGTCACCTTGGCCCGCCGCTTGGGCCCGCCGCAGGCCCGGCCCACGTGGCGCTCGCCCAGGAAGCGCAGCAGCAGCAGCGAGCAGAGGCTGATGACCGCCAGCGGCACCAGGAAGCCCAGCAGCACCTTCTGGGCCTGGTAGAGGCCCAGCCAGAACTGGGCGCTCTTGCCCCGGGCCTCGGGGAACTTGACCAGGCAGAGCTCCTCGTTGAAGACGGTGGCGGTGGTGGAGAAGATGGCGTGGGGCAGGGAGGCCAGCATGGCCGCGCCCCAGATGAGGAGGCAGAGCCACTTGGCCGAGCAGCACCCGGCGCCGCCCCGCCGGCTGCTCAGCGCCGAGGCCACGGAGTGGTAGCGGGCCACGCTCATGGCGGTGAGGAAGAAGACGCTGGCGTACATGTTCATGGCGGTCACGTAGGAGACGATCTTGCACATGGCCTTGCCGAAGAGCCAGGTGAAGTCCAGGGCGTTCTCCACCGCCCAGAAGGGCAGCGTCAGCACGAACTGGAAGTCGGTGAGCGCCAGGCTGGTCACGAAGAGGTCGATGGAGGATTTCTTCCAGCCCTGCTTGCTCTTCATCAGGTAGAGCACCAGCAGGTTGCCCACCAGCCCCAGGGCGCACACCACCGAGTAGACGCTGGAGATGACGATGCGCAGGACGGCAGAGCTGCCCCCCTGCAGCCCGTCGGCGCGCTCCAGGTTGATGCTCCTGAAGAGCTCCTGCAGGGACTCGTTGGTCCCGTTGCCGAAGTACCCGGCCAGGGAGGCTCCCTCCCCGGCTTCCTTCAGGCTGACGGCGAGCGAGCAGTAGCTGGGCTCGCACGGGGCGTCCATCCCATGGCAAGGGGGGGGCGGCTGGAGGGAGCGGGTCTCTCTCCACCTCTCCCGCCCAGAGGCTGCGATCAGGAGCTACGCTCCGGTGGCTGGCACGGGTCCCCCTCGCCCGCAAAGCACATGCTCGGCACGTAGTCCGGCCCGGGATGCAGCAGCGCAGCCAGCCACGAAGCCCAGCGCGGCGGCTGCCGCTTCAGGTGCCCAGCGCCGGCAGCGCCCGCAGGGAGGCGCTGGCAGGCGGCGCGCCCCTTCCCGTGCCCGCCGTGGGGCACATCAGGCTGAGCAGAACGAGCCCAGACCCCCAGGGAGCGGGCGGCGCTGCCCCAGGGAGACTCCAGCCCCGCCGGGCTGCGGTGGGACAAGGAGCCGCCTCTCGCTGGTCCCCGTCCTGGAGGCGCCCACCTGTGCTCCGCTGCCGCCGCCTCTCTAGGCGCGTCTGTCCTCCCCGCGGCTCCCAGCCCGCACTGCCTCCTCCCGTCGGCTCGCCCGGCTTATATTCACCTTCTGCCCCGCTTGAGCGGGCTGAGGTGCGTGCGCAGCGGCCGGAGCTCTCCGAGGTCCTTACAGGGGCCAACCCCGGCTGTGCTCAGTGCCCGCTCTCTCCGCCTGCCTGCCTGCCAGCCAGCGGCACATCCGCGGCCGCGGAGCGCGGCGGGCCCCCGAACCAAGGCGTGAACAGCTCACACTCCCCCCAAGCGCCCTCTCCGCTCACCTTCCCGGAGAATCCCCGCCCGGACTTGCCTTTCCCCAGCGCTGGAATTTCATACGTTGGAATTAGCTGCATTTAAAGAGTATCTGAGATCCAGAAGAAAAATGCAGCCCCTCCCCACTTTAAAAAGCCCTTCACCTCTATCCCCCACGCTTTAAGACGCACCGATCTTTTCTATTTATCCTAAAGCAGAACATGTCATGGGAAGTGGAAACCAACCCATCCTTCCGTTCTCTACACAGAATTTATAGGTATAGTGAAATGTATCTTGGTCTAAGGAAACTGGTAAGCTGCCCCTCCTATGTGCACCAAAACTTTTTTTAAATCTGTAGTCCAGTTGCAAGTTTGCATTTAGTTTAAACAAGCACAGAGCTTGTTTATCATTCAACTTGTCTGTGCCACAAACTGATGTACATCCGTATTCTTTGTTCTCTTGTGTAACTAATTCTGTTCCTAATGGGGTGCAATATTTATTTCCAGTATTATTTTGTTTACATGATATTTTACACCCACCGAAGACTTTTCAATCTACCAGAGTCCATAAATTCTTGTGGGTTTAGACAATGCAGTTTAATGAAAAGCTTGGCAAATGTTTTGGATTATTAACAAAACCAGCCTATCATTATCAAATGTTCCCGTAACGGGTGGATTCCTTGGAGGGATGTGGTATTTCATTTTGCTTAGCTACAGAATGAATCTAAAATTATTTGATCTTTCTTCCCCCTTCCTTTTTTTTGCGAGCAAGCAATACAACTCAAAAACGTCTCAGAATTATTTTTCTGTAATGAAAGGTAAATGTGTTAAAACCACAGATTAAATGACTAAATATTAAATGACTAAAAATCTTTCTCTCCTTAAAAATAAAGGTTGAACATAGTGGTAATCCTTATCTCTTAATTTAAAATGAGTTAGAGGAAAACAGTAAAGATGAACATTAGACACTAGGTCCTTGTAAGGTGGAAAGAATGCAGTAGAGGATTACTAAGGGAAACTGGACAGGGTAGGTGGTCCTGGTTTTGGGTCCTATTGTTCTCCGGCTGAAGTCCATCGGACATTTGCTGTTGACTTCAAAAAGCGCAGACCCTTTGATAGAAAATCCTTATGAATACTTTAACATTGGCCACTAGAGGGCTCTGGAGTTTCAGGGGAAAATAATGCATAACAAAATAAGGGTTTAGAGAAAATCAGCAGCCACAGACAAATCTTCTTACAGACACCAAGAGTTGACAAGAAGTTTACCTTTGACCAGAGCCCTTGAACTGAATAAAACTCTCATGTCCATATTTCATTGTTGTAGTCCCTGAGAGGGTGGGAAAAAGTTTAAGAGGAAGTAGCATCTAGTGTCACGCTTGAGCAACCTTCCCTTTTTATGTCAAATTTTCTCCCTACAAGACACAAATCAAACTACATCTCCCTCCCTCACTGCTAGCACTGCAGTCTCCCCCTGGTATTGGAAACCCAGCTCTGTTCTTTCTGTTTCATATGTCATCAGGAACAAGAAAAGATTCTGGAAAATAACTAAGCTGGCCATTTTGTTTGTGAACTGATATTGCACATGAGGCAGAATAAAATACGGCATGTTCTGTTGCAGGGTACATTGTCTCTGTTCTTGAGGTAGTAAAATATGTTTTAGTCAACAAACTAGACAAAAGATACTTTGGAAGTGAGTGGGTGGGGGGGTGGGGGGCGGGGAAGGGGGGTTAGGAACCCGGTCTGAACATGTTCAGTTATTTTTTTGACCAGAATCCATTCTAAATCAAACATCTGAAGAGCACAAGAGCAACTTAAACAAGTCAAGTATTATCCCCATCGTCTGTTAATGTTAACTGATTTGATCTGATTTACTTTTCTACACAGACATGTCTGTACCTTCTTACACTATGCCCCTTAGCCATGGAATGTCTTTCCCTAACTGAAGCATACTTAAGACCCACTTCTGTGCTGGTATCTGTAAAAAAAAAACAAAAAAAAACCCCAGCCAATAAATAAAGATTCAAGAGGCATATAAGGCGAACTGGCAGTGCTTTTAGACTCTTATTTTAAAAGTTTACAAGTGGATATATGTGTATAAAATAGTATAGATTGTGTCTCTGTCCACTCTTGGTGTACTGCCTGTCTCCTTAGGCCCTGACCCTGTATACTCTGAGTTGAAGAGTAGGGGCCTTAGCATGCAAATTCTTGAGGGAGAGTGACTGTGTGTTCATCTATGTACAGTGCCTAATATAATGTGGTTCCAATCTGCATTGGTGTCTCTGAGCACTACTAGAATGAAAATACTATATAATAAGATGCACTGGTATATGTTTCCCATCATTTAGGAACATCGGATATCCATGAACAGATTATGCAAATGATGTATCCAATTTTCTATCCATCTAGCCTGATTGGCAAGACTGAGACATGGACAGTCAGACCTAGTGGTCGAGCAGGAGTCAGGCTTAGTCAGGTACCAGGAGGTCAGAGTCCAAGATAGGCTAGTAGGCCCAGTCAGGAGGCAGGTGGGGTCAGGTTACTGGTAGGTCAGAGTCCAAGTTAGACCAAAGGGAAAACTGAGAGTCAGGGGCCAGGAGACAGGCAGTGTCAGATTACTGGGAGATTGAGGTTGGGCACCAGGTTACAGACAGTAATCAAATGGCGAAGTTGAGGACAAACCAAGGTTGGAAGCTGGAGTCTACGGTCTGTCGCAAGCAAGGTCTGGAGTAGAGATGGGCAGGTAGTCTGTGTCGTTGCTCAGACAGCTCCTCTTCACGGCTTCCTGGTTTAAGTACTGGTACCAGCCAAGCAGTGGGCTACGAGGGGCTGCCACTGAGGTCCTGCGGGCTGGTACTTACTGCCAAGCCCAGCCTCACAAGGTTGTCCTGCAGGAGCCTAGCCAAACCCTTGTGTGGCGATGCAGAGATGTCAGAACCCTCATGCTCCTGGGTTCCAGCCCTACAGGTTCTAACCTAGATAATCAAAACCTCTCTGTAATGTACTTGATCAATTATTCACTGCTGCATATTGGGGGAAATTATTTCCTGACATCCGTGGTACTATTCTGACATTGTCAAGCATGACGTTTTATTACCTTGCCTTAACATTGGCCAAAGGTTATTGCCCACAAAATTATCCAGCACCCTTTAAAACTCAGTTACCATGTGTGACCCTTTGACCTTCTAGAGTATAGAATTCCACAGTCTGAGGACATGCTGTGTAAAGAAGTGCTTCCTTTTATTTCTTTTACATATATACAGATATACTGGCATTAGAAAAGGTTTAGAGAAGGGCAACTAAAAAGATTAGGGGTTTGGAACGGGTCCCATATGAGGAGAGATTAAAGAGGCTAGGACTTTTCAGCCTGGAAAAGAGGAGACTAAGCGGGGGATATGATAGAGGTATATAAAATCATGAGTGATGTGGAGAAAGTGAATAAGGAAAAGTTATTTACTTGTTCCCATAATATAAGAACTAGGGGCCACCAAATGAAATTAATGGGTAGCAGGTTTAAAACAAATAAAAGGAAGTTCTTCTTCATACTGCACACAGTCAACTTGTGGAACTCCTTGCCTGAGGAGGTTGTGAAGGCTAGGACTATAACAGGGTTTAAAAGAGAACTGGATAAATTCATGGAGGTTAAGTCCATTAATGGCTATTAACCAGGATGGGTAAGGAATGGTGTCCCTAGCCTCTGTTTGTCAGAAGGTGGTGTTGAATGGCAGGAGAGAGATCACTTGATCATTACCTGTTAGGTTCACTCCCTCTGGGGCACCTGGATTGGCCACTGTCGGTAGACAGGATACTGGGCTGGATGGACCTTTGGTCTGACCCAGTGCAGCCATTCTTATGTTCTTATGTTACATCTCTTCACCCTCTCCCATGGTCAGTGGGATGGAGCTACATCCAGGTAATATTCTTCATTATTAAAAACTTAATTTGCATATTTTAGTCAGAAGAATCCTAAAGTACTTCACCGATTAGGCACCACCAAAATTAAGCCATTTCCAGGGTAAAAGCCAGTAGGTGTTTAACAGTGTTTCATAGTATTGTAGGACAGGAAATGAAGAATGCTAACTCCTATAGTGGAAACTGAAGAAGAACATTATATACGGAAGGTGGAAATGCCTAGGTCTGAATATGGCCACAGCAAGTCTGATCTTGTGAAAAGTCAAGGTCTCCTTTCCGGCATGCAGATCCTTTAGTCCTATATCCAGGGCATTGTTTCAGAGCTTAGTCAAAATTAAGAGTACAACAAACAAGTCTCTTCATTTTCTTAAGAGTTGTTCAATTTTCCCTTTAGTTAACCTTCCCCCCACCCATTTGCAAGTAGCAGTCAAGGTGTCATCTTTATTTGGGCCAGTTAACATCTTCCACAGCCAATATGAATGCCAGGAACTAGTAGGACACAGTACGCAAAATTGGATTTTTTACCATGCTCCCTGAAGATTTAAAGCCCTATTCTGAGCACACAGATCTTCGGTAAGCCCAATTTTCACATAATTTAAATGGGAAAAAGACAGAAATTGTCTCTTGTGTGAAATGAGTTTTATTCCACTTGCATATTTTCCTGCCAAACATACTTGGTTGGTACACTATAGAGACTAAACTGTAATGGAGTTCCAAAACAAGGAGGGGACATAGAACACCGGGGCTGGGTGGGGAATTATTAAGAAGAAAGATGTAAGTATTCATAATGCTAGCCAGTCAAATAAGGCATGTGGGAGTCGTGCTAACTGAATATGAGCTAAAGCATCTCTTGGCAGCACTGACATTTCTGCATATAAGGATGGCTGTCTTAACCGGTTACACAGACTTTATGTTTGTCCTCTGTACAGGTTTCACCCCAACAGACTTCCTTTAGCCTCAGGTACTTCTGTCTTCTGCTTTCATCTCTTTTTGACCTTGGAGAAGCATTTTTAGAACAAGTGAAAGGAACATGCTAGAGTTGGAAGAATAATTAAAAAACTGAATAATTTATTTGAAAGTAGTGAATGAATTATTTGTGAATACATTAATCAACCCATTTCTCTACCTGGGGGAAAATTTGTTAAAAAAATCATCACATTTAATTGAAAAAATATTGCAAAATTCATTAGATAAATTATTTCCTGATTATTATTCTACCCTGTCCAGAAGACACTACTCTTCATTTACTCTTCACATGCAGGAATGCAATTCAGGACCTTTCAGAACATGTAACATTTTTTTTTCTTTTTGGTAGTGTTTCTTTTTCATCAGAATATCAGTGTAGTTTGTAGTAACATGTGCATAACTGGTCTAGTCTATTTTGTACTTGTCAGGCTGAGTGAAGATCAGACATATGTAAACTCTTTTCAGTAATCAAAGGTGCCACTGCATAAACCTGTTAGCCCCTAATCCTACAAACAAGCTTAATTTGATACATGTAAGTAGTCCCATAAATGTTCCTGTGCATAAAAAATTGCAGAATCCGGGTCAGGGTCTGAAACAGTCCAAGCCCCCTGACACACAGGGAATGTTGCAAAGCATATCCATGTACTAAGGCTTTTGGAAAGGGAGAGAGTTGGTGGAAATGAGGCTTGTTTGAGGGCGCAGTAGTCTATAGGGGGCCGTTCAGCTAGTGACGGAAGATAAGCAGCTGGTTTTATTATTTAGCTCCCAAACCTAAGTCCAAGGCACCTAACGTGCTTTTTGGTCCATATTTTATAAAGCTAAAGTAATTAATCTCTGGACTACCCCCATTCAGTCAGATCCTCAGTGGATGTCAATCAGCATAGTTCCACTGAAGCCAATGGTGCTTACACTGATTTCCACAAGCTGAAGAATTTGGCTCATTCACATCAGTGGAATTACACCAGAGATTATTTTTGTCCATTGTACGCTTTAAAATTGGCTTTCAAATATGCTTTAAATATGTTTGTTTAATATAGTCATTTTCATCCTATTTATCCTGAAGGATTCCTACTATTTTCCACTTCCTTTTGGACCTCCTCCAAAGACAGGGTATTTATTATTATAATTGCTCATAATTACTTGTCATTATATTTAAATACAAAAAATTAACAGGCCAGGCCACCCTGAGACTGCTTATTGTGACATTTTTATAGCTGTGAAGGATTGCTTTCCTCCCATTATTGAAGAAAAAAGTAATAACATTAAAGGTCTTGAATGGACTTAATTAAAAAGAGTAATTACCATAGGTTGCTCAGATGGGATCTGAATAATTCAAGGCTTTATTTTCTCCATAGAATTCTGCTCTATGAGTAACTCCTTTAACAGCGATTTCCCTAGCATTTATTTATTTAAAGGAACGGGACCTTTTTTATTTCTATGACTCTCTACTCTGGCTTCTTTGAGAAGCTTTGATCTCTCTGCCTTGACTGTACTAAGGCAATAATTGTTAACAGCTGAAGTTTTACCACTCATCTGTATGTTAAAACTCCACTTTCCCCCCTCCCCCTATTGAGGGCCAGAAGTTTAAGTGGGACTTGGTGCAATAAGTCTCGGCACAAGAATGCATTTCACCCCCAAAAACCCCTTTTTTGGGGTATAGAAAGGAGATGTACATAAGATGTTCAATACAAAACCTCTCTCCAAGATGAGACGGCAATCAGCATATCCCAGGAAATGGATTCTTGGTGAACTTTAAAGGACACTGGCAGTAAAGCTTGGCAGAAAGTTTTATTTGAATATTTAATTTTTAAATTAATTTACTTTGGTTACACTCACGCCCCTTTTGTCTCTGCTTTATAGGAACATTCATGTAAACAAGTTTTAATGGCATAAATCTTCCTGGGTGGCTAATGTCACAGTTACCTGTTGTAATATGAATTGGAAACACGAGTTAAATTTGCAAGTATGAATAATATTGTCAGCTGGGGTTTCATATTCATCCAAGCAGAGAACACAAATAACACAATGTGTTTTAACTTAGTTGTAACCATGTACAACTAACCAACAATGCTTGAAAAGTGATGGAGGATTAGCTGATTACTGAGTTACAAAACCTCACTGAATATTTTCTTTTTTCCCATTCATTTGTTATTTGAATGTGCTCACAGATATTTCATGAGCAGAACACGAGGCTAACTTTTTTTGCACATAAATTATTAATTGTGCAAATTTGTAAATCGTTTACTCAGCCCTGAGAGTATTTAGAATCATCACAGATTAGTTACCAATGTCCTTTCCAATGTCCTTCATGAACAGTGCTGAAACAGAAGACAGAAAGGGAAGAGCTCTACCAGTGTCCATCATCTGCAATTGCCAGATGTTGATTGTGCTGAATAAACAGTAGTATCCCCAACTAAGAACAAGGAAAACAAGATTAAAAAATATCATGCCCAAAGTTTCTCTCTAAATGGATCTCAAAGAAGAATAACTGCATTTGATTGGGGAGCGATAGCTCAGTCATTTAAGCATTGGCCTGCTTAAACCCAGGGTTATAAGTTCAATCCTTGAGGAGGCCATTTAGGGAACTAGGGTAAAAAAATCTGTCTGGGGACTGGTCCTGCTTTGAACATGGGGTTAGACTAAATGACCGCCTGAGGTCCCTTCCAACCCTGATATTCTATGATTATCCAGATAATCTGTTATATAGCCCTTGTGATAGAAAGGGGCAGGGCCGGCTACAGAGCCCAGCGCACCAAGTGCGCACTTGGGGCAGCATTTTGCCGGGAGGGCGACAGGCGGCTCCGGCGGACCTCCCGCAGGCATGACTGCGGAGGGTCCGCTGGTCCGCGGCTCCGGTGGACCTCCCACAGGCATGACTGCGGAGGGTCCGCTGGTCCGTGGCTCCGGTGGAGCATCCGCAGGCACGCCTGCGGGAGGTCCACCAGAGCCGTGGGACCAGCGGACCCTCCACAGGCACGTCTGCAAGAGGTGCCGTGGGACCGGCGACCGCCAGAGCGCCCCGCATGGCGCGCCGCCCTGCTTGGGGCGGCAGAATTCCTAGAGCCGCCCCTGGAAAGGGGCTATCTACCTCTTCACTACAATTAGGGCCAGCATTGAAGTATATGGGAATCTTCCCACTAATTCTGATGTTCACTTTGTAGTAGCTCCTCCCTATTGAACAATAGAAGTGACAGTGGTTCTTTGTCCAGTCTAATTTTAAATGTCTCCAAGGATGGGGCTTCTACCACTTTCCTTGGGTGACTCTCCCAGCCCTATAGATTTTACTAAAAGAAGTTTGAACTGACATTCAACCTACATTTCCCTTACTTGTTTTCACCCTGTTTCTTCTGGGAGAGCAATTCCTTTCCCTCCACAGTTTTTACACCCTCCAAATCTGTAGACCGTTACCAGATTCCACCCTCCCACACTTTAATTATCACCTAGCCATGCTATTCATATTTAACTGTTTTAATCTTTTCTCATGACCAATGGACTCCACTCACACCCTGGATCACTTTCGTTGCTCTTTTCTGACCTCCCTTCCGTATGTCTATGTTTGTTTAATTCTGAGTTTCCCAAAACTGCACTTACTTTGTCGTAATCATACAGTGTATCTTATGGATCCCTCTACATTTTCTGTACTTTACAATTTCTGTTGGATTATAAAATTTGAAGGACTTTTTTTCTAGTGTGAAAGGGTTTTCCTGCATTAACAAAGACCCCAGGCTCTTAGGTTTAGCTCTTCCAGAACAAGGGGTCAGGCATTAACTCCTAATCACTGGAATTTGCATTTCGTTATGTGTGACTGACATTGTAAAAATTAGAATTTTTTTTTACAGCCACAGAAATAGGGTGACCAGATGTCCCAATTTTATAGGGACAGTCCTGATTTTTGGATCTTTTTCTTGTATAAGCTCCTATTACCCCCCATTTTCACACTTGCTGTCTGGTCACCCTACACAAAAATGACCTCTTAAAAAGTGTTTCTTTGGTTTCTCAAATCATTGCACTTTCCAGATTCACTATGATAGCTCTTGTCTTGGCTCAGAGAGCACCACATTGTACTCTTCTCTTTGTTTGGGTTGTATTTCTCAGTCCATTTCCCCCACCACAGAATCTCTTATAACTTCCACCTGCCAGTTTCTTCTATATCTAGTCTCAGCACCTGATGGTTCTTCTTGACTCCTGATTGCTCTTCCTTCTTGTCTCCATGAAGGTCCTTACTCCTGATTCTGTAGGTTCACTGCCCCTTGATCATCATCCAGGATGATATATGGTATAGGCTTGTAAGCCCTGTGGCCTGAAGCCTAGGAGAGAAGAGAGCTAGCTGAGTGAGCTCTCTGCTGGAATCTATTGGAGAGCAAGGGGAATTGACTGAGTGAGGCAGTACCTCATTTAAATGTCAGCTGTGCTCTCGAGGATACCTCATTTACATATCAAATACGTCCTTTGCTGTCATCTGGTGGAGAGCCAGGGGAGTCAAATCAGCAAGGCAATATCTCATTTACATGTTAACTGTGGATAGATTCCAGACATTGGGGTAGAATTCAGCTAAGTTTTGTACTTGGGGCTGATATTTTAGAGATAACTGTGTTAGAAACCACCTGGGCAAAGCCTGGACAATAACTGGGTTCGGGGTCACCCTGATGATGTTTACTGAGATTGAGTAAGAGACTCTGGACAGAATGAGGGTTTAAAGGAAAAGAGATTGAATGTTCCTGGTTTCTTGCTGGGAACACCTTTCTGGGTGATAGGAGTCTGGTGAGTTCCTTGTGCCACTGATCACCTTGTACCTAACAACAGCTGAGCTGAGAACTAGTTGCCTTATTTAAACAGAGCTCAGCAGTGATTCTAGTCATCAGGTAGTGGAAAGTGGACAAGAAAGCCTAGTAGCAGTTCTAGTCACCTGGCCAGCAGAGGGCAGTGCAAAGGCTTCAGCAGGATAGCAGCAGACTGAGGGCAGTTGTGTGGACTGTGCTCAGCAGAGGAGTTTGAACATCAGTGTACACTGGCTTAAAGACTCTGGTGAGGCCTCCCTGTCCTAGCTGCTTAAATCATTCTGTTAGGACAGGTGGTAGAGCCTCAGAGTTGCCTAAGAATAATAGAACATCAGGGTTGGAAGGGACCTCAGGAGGTCATCTAGTCCAAACCCCAAGAAGCAGGGACCCCGGAGTCACAAACTGAGTGGGAGTCTCGGTGGCAGAAAACCTGCTTTAGCCACTCAGGGTCCAATTGTTCAGGAAAAGGACCCATACACCCTGTGGTAGCAGGCGGCAGAAAGTATTACATTGCAAAGTTTGTCCAAGTTCACCCTGTCCTGTACCTTTCCTTTCCCCAATAAAGTTCTTTTGTTGAGACCTCTGTCGACTGTGCTTGCAAGTGGGGACAGATGAGCCAGAGTGGATATAGGTTCCCAGATTACTGGGTGAGGGCTCAAGCCAAAGTTAAGCAAATTGTAGAGAATCCCCTAGAAGAAGGACCCGGCCCTTGCTGCTGCCAATACCATTGGCACAAGGGTTGCAGGCTGCATGAACTGGAATGTGATCTTTGCTTCCAGCACGTTTGTTCACATGCTACCCTCAGGTTCAAAATTCTTACCTTGTATTTTTTCCTAAGCCTTTGTTTAACGTGCATCATATCCATCCAGTATCTAGAGTGCTGTCTTAACTATAGATGACTTGTCTTCTCTAATGGCAACATCTCTGTTTAGGTTACCATCATCCTTTCTCTTCCTGTACTGATAAATAGCTTGTGCAGGTTTTGTCTATCTCTGCAACTATTGCTTGCAATCAGAATTCCACAGCTTTCACAGGTCATCACAGTCTGAATGCTTTTTGTCAAAAACAGTAAAGCAAAGTATTTAAACATAATGCCAAACCAAAAGAAGCCACACAGATACTCCACTCATCTACAGAGAGGTACAACATTATACAGAGGTATATAATTAATCACAAGTAATACAACAGAAATACAATATAAGAACATAATCAGTCAAAAATCAACACAGGGTAATAATACATGGGGAATAATGAAATTACACTACCAAGGGCAAGACCGAGAGATACATATGACTTCACATGGAGAAAGGGACTGAAGTTTTGGAAATGTTCACACTGCCCGGGGCGGGGGGGGAAGGGCTAGCAGTCCTTTATTTTCTCTGGGACAAGGGGCCAAACTTCTTGCAATCCATCAAAAGCCCTCTTTCAGCAATGGGGCATTTCATGATTTGCTTCCAACTTCAGCCATATCCTTTCTTTGATGGATGCTCCTTGTGATCTCAGGTGAATGATATTGGTTGAGTGTTAGCCTCTGTCGTGTTTCATCTCTCAGCATGTGAGCAAGTATTTCTTGCCCATCGGACTTGCTCATGAATTTGGATATGCTTTTCCTTTTACATTCTTCTGGCAATTAATGAATTTTCTCCTTCGAGGCTAGCGCTCTCAGGCAAGCTCCTGTTGCTTCTTACTCAGCCTTGTTTTCAAGCTAATGACTCACTTTTCACTGCCTCATTGCTGGCTGATTCTCAAACAAAACACGCTTTTTAGTCTCTCCCATCTTCAAAGATCCATGCCTTTCCCTACTGCTTCCTTCGACAATTCATGACTCCCCCTCTTCTCTCTTCCTAGTCAGAGCTTTTTTATTAGAATGAGAGAACCCTGAAAAAGGCTGGTTTGCAGTTTCAGTGCTCAAGTGGGGGATGTATATGTGTCTATTATACTTAACAGGTCTACAAATACAGCATGAGAAGTGCACAATTTGGACAATGTTAACTAGCTAATTTGCAGCACCTCTCCAATCCCTTACTAAGAAGCTAGTCTGTCGGAAGTACTTACATGACCCCCATTTCTAAGGTGTTGGGGCACCTCACAGTCTCTAACATATTTATGCTCACAACACCCTGTGAGGTAGGGAAGTGCTGTTTTCCCCATGTGACAGTTGAGGAACTGAGAGACTTTCCCAAGCAGAGCCATGCTTTGGAGGGCCCTGTGGGCCAGTGCGATTGCCCGGCGTGGTCAGTCCTGGAAATGACGGATTCTTCACTTCTTCCCCTGGCCCTGCACCCCCTAGGGATGGCCCTGTGCCCAAGTCACATAGGAAATCTGTGGTGGAGCAGAGAGTTCTATCCTCTATCCTTTATCCTTTATCGTGCTAACTTCTGGACCATGCTTCCTTTTCTAGTCCTTGCTTCTGCTTACCTTGCTGTCCTCTTGCACTTTAGATCATTTACTTCAGTGCAGTCTTCTCTTTTCTCCAATCAAATAATTCTAGAATAATAATGGGGACATGTTTGGAATGTTTCCTCCAACAGTCTGTACGTGCTGTCAGAACACTGAGTGCTGCAAACTGCATCAGGCCCCTGTGAAGCAGGTAGATATTACTGAAGTCCTTTTGGAGATGAGTAAATAACGGGATACGCTGGTTAAATGAAATTTTCAATGTTGCAAAGCAAATTAGTGGCAGAACTGCAAACAGAATCTTCAATGGTTTTTGACTCCCAGGCCCCTGTAGTCATCATTATACCACACAATATTTCATTATTAGTATTTTATTTTATTAATAATGTTTATTACAGTAATGCCTAAGGGCCAACCAAACACAGAGTAGAAGATGGTCTCTGCCCCAAGGAGCTTACAGTCTAAATACATTATTTATATATAACAGATCAGAAACCACAGGCACTGAAACCAAGGGTGCCACCGCACTCCCTGACTTGAAGTGGTTTCCATCACATAAAGGGTTTACAGTTTGGTTCAATGGCTCCCAGCACTCCCCCCCCCCGCCACAAATTGTTCCAGCTCCCCTGTCAGGAGCTATGTATTAAAATAAAGAAATGACATTATAGTGAACAAACCTTCTCAAGAGTGCTGCTGATAATCATATACTATATAATATTGCAGTTCTCCTATGTAGCCTCATTGTGTATTTCCATTAACTAGCAAAATACACATTAAGACTCATTAATCAAGTATCAGTTTTCCTTTGTAAACATGTCTTGTTTCTCATGACTGCAAGGAGCTGCATTTCCTACTGGCTTGAAAGCTTGCATTTTAACACATTCCTAAGGCCTGATTCTCTGGAGCTTTATTAGACAGCTAAACTGAGGTGACTATTTTCCTCTCAGTTGGCTTTGCCTGTTTCACACCGACTGAAATAAGTGATAATGAGACCTGAAGCAGAGCTCTGTGTGAGTTTCAGAGTGTGTCTCTCTCCCCAACAGAAGCTGCTCCAATGAAAGATGTTCCCTCACCCACCTTGTCTCCCTAATAAGCGATAATAAGCATAAGTTGCCAGAAAATCATTAAGCACCATATTGCACCATCAGTGTTCGGCAGAAGCGCCCATTAAAATTAATGAGGAGTTCTGCCTGGAAATGAATGGCATAGTATAGCCTTAAAGCTGTGCCTTGGGTAAGTGTGTGTATAGGTAGACGGGGCAACGTGGCAAAACTATAATCCAGATAAAAATGATATGAAATTGTAGTGAAGTTTAAGAGTAGATATCAATGAAGGGTAAAACAAATGACAAGAGTGTTACAATTGTCCCTAAAACAAGCATTACAAACCCAGGGAATTCAGAGTGAAGGTTAAACCAAAAAGAAACCCAAAGATGCTAAGACACCCAGACAACCTTAGCTTTGCCCTCTAGTGCCACCAGGAGGATAAAACATGAAAAAAAACAGTCTATAAAATCAGTTTAATCTAATCTGGGTTCATAAACACAAAATGTCTTAATAAGAGTTGTATGGTTATTGCATGACATCACTAGAGAGCAGAGTGAAGGGAATCCTACAAGGGCTGCTAGGAATTACTGTTTTCGAGGGCATCTGAGAGTTATAGGCCACTGCAGCAAGGCATGCTGGGACAATTATATAAGCAGCTCCCTTCCCTGTAGAAGAAGCCAGACTGTGGAGGGATCTATAGACAGGGAAATATAGTATGTCTGAGTCCTGTGGTTTTGATGTGGAAAAGAACCCATAGAAGGAGCACCTTATTTTACTTTGAATCTTGTTGCAAGGCAGGACAGGGGGAAAGTAACCTCTGGGAGGGGAAGTTTTGTTTATTAAAAGGGACTTTGGGCCTTCCCTGCCCACTCCCACCCTACACTTCCAAAGGACCAGGAAAAGGCAAAGCCCTGGAAATGGAAGATTGACGATGTAAAGAGAACTCAAGGGATGTGGAGGTATTTCTGTTTGTCAGCCGGCCACACTGATGTGCAAACTCTAGTGGGATCATTTCACCTAGCAATGAAATGCTGCCACTTCTGGGGTGAAATGAGCAGCTATTTCACACAGCACTGCCCAAAAGCTTCCATAGGGGAAGGGAAGACTCCCCTGTTCAGATGGGTATTGACACAGCACCCTAATGGGTACTATGTGCTTTACAGACATGGGCCCTGCCCTGTGGAGTTTATAATCTGACTTGGACATAAGCACTGGAGGAAACACAAAAATAGAGGAAGGCCGTGCAGGGAAGGAGGAGGGGAAGACGTGGGCTGCATCTACAAGAGAATGAAATTGCTTTCTGCTTCTGCAAACACCTTGATTTGATGTATCTCTCACAATGTGTTACAGTTCTAGTCCGGAATGCTTGCTGTGTTCTTGGAGTGTAAGGAGTCAGGATGCAAGCACTGGCATCAGAATTCAGTTGGAACACCCTCCCCTCACAACAACAGGATGGGAACTGGTTGCTCACCTGGCAGAATAGGTGCATGGGAGAGGGGTAGCACTGAGTGAATCTCAGGCAGAGAGACTGTGGCAGGGGGTGCCGTAGGTGGGGCTATTACAGCTTGGGGGCTGGAACCAGGCACACCCAAGGGAGAGTGGAGCCCAGTCGGTGCTCAGGGGCAGGCAGGTAGTGCATGGGGAGTTGGAGTTGGTGTATTCAGGGGACAGTGGGTATAAAGTGGGAACTGAAGGCATCCGAGGAAGCATGTAGGGACAGGCTCAGTGCTCCCAGGACAGAGCTAGTGCAGCCTGGCCTCACTGCATAGACGGCTTTGGACCTCCCTCCAGGGACAGACCCACTCAGCCCTTGTCCCAGATTTTCTCCGTCAGGGGACAAATTAACTGCTGGAGGGTTTGAAGTTCGAGCTGGGCTGCATGGGAACTGACGCTAACATTGCTGTTTGTAAAAACAACGAGGAGTCCTTGTGGCACCTTAGAGACTAACAAATGTATTTGGGCATAAGTTTTTGTGGGCTACAGCCCACTAATGAAGGATTCCCTGGAAGCAACTTCCTAGCTGAACCCTCCTTCCTGCCCTTGCAGAAATCAGACACCAGAACTCCTAATCACTCCCCTTTTCAGGAAAAGCTTCTCTGCTCTTTCTCTGTGAGGAAGCGCCTCTCTCTCTCTCTCTGCATTAGTTTCCCTTGGCCATGCACCTTTACAGTTTTCTTTCCAGCTAGGACTTTGCTGAATATACTCAGTTGATTTCCCCCAGCTAAAACATGCCATGTGTGCAGAGAAACTGGATTGCCAATTTTTCCTTTTGGGTCCAGTTCCTTCTCATGCAAGCGCTCTGCTATGGTAGAAATCCTCCACCGGGCAGATTTTTCTTTCCAGACAAGAGGCAAGGTCAGTGGCTTCTCTCATTTTAATTAAAGTTATGCTTAATAGATGCAAACTTGGTGTCCTTTCTCCCCCCCACCTCTGATGTAAATAAACCAGGGTCACCAAGATCTAAGTAAATATATTCAGTTTATTCTTTTGTCTGGAGTAGTCTCCCCATCTGTATTTACACAATGTTTCAGTTATAGAATCTAACTTCCATGGAGCTTTGTGACTGTTTTACTTTCCCCAGATCAGCGTTGCTGCTTCTCACTGACTGCAAACCTTACAGTGTTGTGCTAGTTACTCCCCCCCCCCAGTGCAGAAATGTCTCCCTGGTTACAATAGCTCAAACCTTTTGGAGTCTGAACTTGCAGCTCTGTACTTGCAATGCTCCTGTGGCAGATAACTTGATTTTAAAGTTGAGGTCAATGAAGCACCGTGCAGACAACTCAGACTGTCATGTTGTTGCCTTCTGGAAACAATTAGGCTATATTGCAGTTCAAAATTTCATTGCTGAAATCTATATTCATTATAAATTTACTCTTAACAGGCCTGTAAATACCCACCTCATTTCTCATTACAAAATGTAGGCAGTTCAGAATCCCGGAAATAGACTATTTCTTCTTAGTAGCAATTCTATAATGTTATGTTGTGATACAGCAACACAAAATTGGCTTAAGGACCCTTCCAGCATGACTGAACCACTGAAAACTACTCTCTGGGAGCAGTTTTACAATCAGTTTTGCACCCACCTTATAGTAGATCCATCTAGGTTGCATTTCCCTAGTTTGTTTATGAGAAGGTCATCCGAGACAGTATCAAAAGCTTTACTTTTATACTCCAAAGCTTTTATCATTTCAGAACTCACATACATGAAAGGGAAACTTGTGGGGGAGGGGCTGATTTCCCACACCATTCCACAGGCATAAGGGGGTGCTGTGCAGTGGAAAATCAGGCCTGACTACTTCAACAGCTTTTCATTTGGGCTTTTTACACTCTCCCTCCTTAACACCAACATTAAAAGCTTAAAAACATTTATCCCATTCACATCCTTTCACATTTCAAACACAACATCAATTCTCTACCCTACAGAGAGAGAGAGAGAGAGAGAACCAAGTGCTCTTTCCTGAAGTTTTATAAGTTTTCATATTTGTATTGGTGGATTTAATTTACACAACCAGAGATTTAGAATTCACAGGACACCACTGTTAGATTATAACAGCTTGAGCTGATCAAAATATGGCCTAAATTACTCTGAGGTGAGCCCACTCTTGGTCCCACTAACCTCCAGAGCACAACTTCCATGTACATCAGTGGGAACAAGAATGAGCGCACTGTCACTGTTATCAGACTCAAGAAGGGGGAAGAAATTCACAGCATTCTTGCCTCTCACTAATATCCAATACTATGCAACAGCTTCTACCTATTATTTAGTACTCAAATTGTGGTAACAGCCAGAGGCTCCAATCATCATTCAGGGCTGTATTAGCAGGAGTGTTGTAAGCAAGACATGAGAAGTAATTCTGCTCTACTCCACGCTGATTAGGCCTCAACTGGAGTATTGTATGCAGTTTTGAGTGCCACATTTCAGGAAAGATGTGGACAAATTGGAGAAAGTCCAGAGAAGAGCAACAAAAATGATTGAAAGGTCTAGAAAACATGACCTATGAAGGAAGATTGAAAAAACTGGGTTTGTTTAGTCTGGAAAAGAGAAGACTGAGAGGAGACATGATAACAGTTTTCAAATACATAAAAGGTTGTTACAAGGAGGAGGGAGAAGAATTGTTATGCTTAACCTCTGAGGATATGACAACAAGCAATGGGCTTAAGTTGCAACAAAGGAGGTTTAGGCTGGACATTAGGAAAAGCTTTCTAACTGTCAGGGTGGTTAAGCCCTGGAATAAATTGTCTAGGGGACAATCTAGAATCTTGATCACTGGAGATTTTTAAGAGCAGGTTAGACAAACACCTGTCAGGAATGGCCTAGATAATACTTATTCCTGCCATGAGTGCAGGGGACTGGACAAGATGACCTCTCAAGGACCCTCCTAGTCCTTTGATTCTATGATTCTATGAAAAGCTAAAATTTCCCCATTGCTTTTTTTCCCAGAGCACTTTATCCGGACGCTGCAAGAATACCATGTGGTTGGTCCTGCAAAAGTAGATGCAAGCGGTCATTTTCTCTCTTACAGTTTACACCATCACACCTCAGATGCCAGGAGGAAAAGAGACTTCAGTAGAAAGGAAAACCTTGTGTATTATAAAATTAACCACAAGGAGAAGGAGCTGTTTTTTAACTTGACTGTCCATCGAGGATTCCTTTCTGGTAACTATGTATTGGAAAGGAGATACGGGAACCACACTGGTGCAAAGATTGTACCTTACACAGGAACCTCATGTCACCTCATTGGTACAGTCTTGCAGCCAAATTCTGGGAAAGGACCAGCAGCCATCAGCACTTGCAATGGAATGGTAAGTGATGTAGTCTTGCGTCGTGGTTCCATGCTGATTTTGATCTCTTTGGAAGTGAGCTAGAGGTGTGCATGCGTTTGGTTAAAAACACTAGATGAACTAGTCTGAATAAAATAACCTGCATTGATGTATCACTTGAATGAGAACCGGACTGAATTGTCACACAAACTTTAAACCAAATCTAAAGCTTTTTTTTTTTTGTGGGGTGAGAAAGGTACAAAAGTTCGCAACTTTTTAAAATCCCCATTTCTCTACACACTCTAGTTTGGACGAGGTCTGGGAGGTGAAGTGCTTATTCTTGTTGGACAATATTTTTAGCACCACTGAAGTTCAGATGCACTGGAAACTTTATGAGAGCTTATAATGGGGTTTCTAGTTCAATGTCCATACTGCAAAGATTCAACTGAACTTTAGTTCGGCTTTTGGCTGTTTATTAGGTGAGCAAAGCAAGGGCTTATGCTCAACTGGAAGGCATTTCTCTGTCTGCCTGTAATGCGATAACTTTTGAATGCTACATCCTACCAATTCCAAAATTTCAGGGAGTATTCTAGGCAGCAGTGGGAAGAATCCTATTCATTTTGGTGAAAAATGGAAAACCACAAGCTGGACGTGGGGGGGCACGTGGAGCTCCTTGGATCTGGTTAGCAGAGCCAGCAGCTTCCACCATCTCTGGACTTGTCTATAGGTCAAAGAACTGGCTGACTCCCCATCTCTACTCTGCCCATTGTTTCAATAGAGTGAACACCTTGAGAGGCTTCTCCCTCTCAGTCAGAAAATGAGAATGGTGCAGGGAAAGGGCGGAGTAGGGAGGAATGAGGGGACACATAGAGGCCCTAACATGGTAGAGGAGAAAGGAAATGGGGTGGGGTGCACAGAGAGCTGCTGACATATGAGGAGAATGGGAGAAAGTGGGGTATTCAGAGTTTCTGGTATGACGGGAGAGGGAAAGTGGGGTGCACAGAGAGCTCCTGTCATGAAGGAAGGGGTGTGGGTTGTTGGGAGTCCCTGAAATAGAGGGGAATGGGAGGCTGGCACACTGTGCGCTTGTGGGGGGAATGGAGGGCTGCAAAGAGTCCATGGTCTTTGCAATGAGCTTGATCTACAGAAGCAACGGTGTGCAACCATCTGGCACCTGTGAGCTTCTTGATCTTTCTGGATAACACATGAAAGCTTTTGAAAATGGACAAATAAATTGTTATATTTTTCCCATTCACTTTGGTGGCAGCTGGGTGTCTGCATCCTAGTGCAGAATTTAATCTGCAAGGGTTTAAATGATTTGAGACTGGGAAATCAAATGGGCAGTGGAATAAGATTCCTCAGGACGGTTTGGTTTACTGAAAGACAACAATGGTAGCCAGAACTTTGTGCAATGTGTCTTAGTCTGCAATGGCCCGCAGAACAAGAGACCAGAGTTTACTCTCAAGCCTGAATTCTCTCATGTCTGCAGAATGCATTGTGCCAAGATAAACATCTGTGAAGAATTCCCTCCCCCTTCCCCAGTCTGTCGATATGTAAAGAAATTCCTTGCTATTCCAAAGCTTTAGAAACCCCTGTGGGCTTCTAAAATATCCTGGACACACATGAAAATTGGTCTCCTGCAGATGAAATTGGGGCCCTTGGAGTAGCACATGATAGAGTACTGAAAAACAACAGCTGTACTCTTCTTAAAGATACGTTTTCCAACATTATATGTTTCAATAAGATACAGACTATTACTCAATGAAAAGGCAGAGATTGATGTCTGTAGGACTGTCAAAGTCAAAGTCCTTTTGGAGCATTTTAGAAATATAAAGCGAAAATTAGGCTATAGAGAAGAGTGTCTCGGATGAAAAGGTAGTCAAAAGCAATTAGTTTCTTTTGATGAATGGTCTTTTGCCTCCACAGCAATTTTATATTAATATCCATGAGATGTAGAACTTGAGTGAAATGTTCATTCTTTTAGGGCTTGAATACCGATTTCCTTCCAAATATTCTGTCTACAGCAACATGCTAAGACATACTTTTGTGTGCATTTTTAAAAGATTCAGTATATAAACGTATGCTAAATTTTCAAAAGGTTCTAAGTCATGTATAAGCCCAAGTCTCATTAAAACTCAATGGGATTTAGGTGTTTTTGAAAAATTGTATTCTAATGCATTATTCTCTTGCATACTGGGGTGTGAGTAAGGTTCTCAAGTTAATGCCATGTCAGGAAACACAGACTTTTGCCCATGAACTCTGTGTCTGATTCTTCCATTCTTACACTGAATAGTAACCTACTCCACCAGTAGTTCCACTGAGCAATGTGAGGTAAGGTTGACAGCGTGAGGTCTTTAGTTTTGAGAACTAAAGCAGCATGAAGAAGTTTTAGGTTTTGGAACTTTAAGGTTTATCAGAATTTGTTGTCATGGTTTCTAAATTTTTGACTGAATATGTTCTTTGGTTATGAAGCCTCCTGTTTCGGGAATACATTTTCTGTTGTGTGATGTTGTGGGGTTTTTGTTTAGTTTTTTTATATTTTTTTGCTTACTGAATTAGTCATGAACCTGTATTATACTGGGCTGAGTTTAGATAACATTTATGAATTACAGGGTTGCTTAGCACCACATTGTACACATTAGCGCGTTGACACTTACTTTGTTTAAATTGTAGAATTAGTGGGAGTTCAGAGAAGGGTGGTAAGAATGATTTGAGTCATGGAAAAGCTCTCATATGAACAGAGATTGAAAGGTTGTTTACCTTAGAAAGAAGTCAAATAAGAGACAACATGATAAAAGTGTATAAAATAATTGAATGATACATAGAAAGGTTGGGAGCTTTGTGTGATAAAATGGAAAGATCAAGGGGACAGTCAATGACATTAAAAGGTGGCAAATTCAAAACTGATAGTTACAAATACTGGCACCTATCTCCTACCTAAGCCCCAGGGCAATCTACAGACCAGAGGAATATGGGCACAGGAGCTCCTAGCTTGCGTTTTGGGCCAGATCCAGTAAGTGTGTTCAGAGGCCATATAGCTCCATACAAAACTGCCAGGTCAGGGTTGGAGGGGAAGAAGGAGCTAACTTCCCACGTAACCCTTTAGCCCAGTGGTTAGGGTACTCACCCAGGTCATGGGAGAAGCCTGGTTTAAGTCCCGCATCTATTTGAGAGGGAGAAGGAATCTGAAGAGGATTCTCCCACCTCTCAGGTGAGTGCTCCAACCACTGGACTAGGGGGGTCTCTGTCAATCTCTTTTATTGAAGTTGTTCCATGTTAATTGAATAATTAACTATTAATTGGGCTAGAAAAGGAGTGAGTCATTCTGTAGCCCGTTGGTTAGGCCATTCACCAAGAGGTGGGAGATCTCTGTTCATATCCTTTCTCCTCATCAGACAGAGGGAGCACTTGAACTAGGGGCCTCCCACGTCACAGCTGAGTAGCCTACCACTGGGCTAAGGGCAAGAAGAGGAGCCTTAGCTATTTACCTGGCCAGGATAAAAATGTTTTCAGCCCCCTCCTCCCCAGGGCCCAAGCCAAAAACAAACAGAACTTGAGTATCACAGAGGCCTCTGGAAGATGGCACCCAGGGTGACTGCCCTGCTTGCCCACCCCTAGAACTGGCCCTGGTTTAAGGGTTAGGAGGGAGGCTCCTCCCCCGGCAACTTTGAATGGAGCTAGGCAAGCACCTAACTCATTCTTGCCTGAAACAACTAAGCTGCCTGATGCTGGGAGAGGGGTTCCTGGTTGTGGATTGCTAGCAGAGATAGGCATCTCCCTGCAGCCTGACTCAGGCACTGAACTCTGAGAGAGGCATCTTCCATTGTCAGCATCTTCCATTGCTAGCTTAGGCAGCTCCCCACCTAGTATGCTGCCTTTTGTGAATTGGATTCTTAGGCGCCTATCTCTCCTCATGCATTGCAAAGGGAGTCTAGGAGCCTAACTTGGACTTTGTGATCTCAGTGTTGTTCCTGTGATCTTCTAGGTGCCTCAAAGTTAGATGTTGTGATGCTCAGCATTGCAACGCCTAAGTCCCCTTGTGCCTCTGGGCCGTAGGCACTCTGGAAAATTTTACTCCTCATCCAAAAGTACTGCCGAGCAAACTACCTATGACTCAATTTATACTTCCGAAGGCCAGAGCCATGACTTGTATCTTTGGGAGGAAAGGGTCAAGGGTGTAGGTGACTAAGCCACTGTCTGGCTAGAATAACATTTTAGGTTTCAGATGAGTTGAAT
This sequence comes from Mauremys mutica, assembly GCF_020497125.1. Taxonomy (NCBI): domain Eukaryota; kingdom Metazoa; phylum Chordata; order Testudines; family Geoemydidae; genus Mauremys; species Mauremys mutica. The sequence continues at coordinate 22,911,368 of NC_059077.1, read as the reverse complement.
ACTGAACAGCAATACCAGTGGTGCTCTTTGCCTGCCAATGTTCTGGGTAGCTTGGCAAGACAAATGAGAACTTAGAGTAGTAGTAGTTCATCACTGACGCAATTCTCATCTATGGCTTCGCATATGACTCTAAAGTCAGAACCCTGATGCACAGAGTCGGCCACACGGAGGGCATGGGAAGTCTTTCTCCATGATGTTTGATGATGTGGCTTTGTGGAGCCTTTCACATGCAGCCTGGTCATGATTTCATCGATCCCGCTTGAACCTGCTGCATGCTAATCTTGTCAAAGACCATCAGTCAGTCCTGTTCTGTGCCGTTTGCTCGAGTTTTTTAAGATTGATGCCAGCCCAGTGGAGACTGCTCTTCCAGTTATCTTTGAAGCACTTATAAGGATGGCCCTTCTTTCTTTTGCCCTGCCTCAGCTCCCCAGACAGGATCTGTTTTGGGTGGCAGTGGTCTTCCATTCTGATGACGTCCAGTCAAATTCTGCTCTCAGTACCATTTCATTGATGCTGTTGTGTTTGTTCTCTCAAGGACCTTCATACTGGTCACAGTAGTGAGTGGTAGTGGCCTCCTTCCGAGGCTGACAGGGAGGAATCACTCCCCTCCCCCTGGTGGGTGGAGCCAGGCTGGTCCCGCCCCACACGCTGGAAGCAGAGGGGTGGAACAGGAAGTATAAGAGGCGGGGCCTTCAGCTCAGTTGGGCTAGAGCAAGGGAAGGAGGCAGATGCCTCTGCCTTGCTGCTGTCTCCTGGGCCAGGGACTGATCTGTGCCAACCCCTGCCCCTGAAGGAGAACTCCAAGGGAAGGGAGCTGCTGGGACTGCATCATCTGAATATCCTGGGGAGTTGCCAGGCGAGTATCCCAAGGAGCAACTGGGACTGTTGGCTCCGGAGTATCCCGAGGATATTGAGGACCTGCAAGCAACCAAGCCCTGTGAACAGGTAGGGGTAAGAAGTACCCAGGGAAACCAGACATTCATTCGGCTGTGTTGCTGAAACCACAGTCAGTATGTTTTGGTAGGATCCCTGCTGACCCAGTGGCAGGACCACCTGCTATTGGTAGGACCCTGGGCTGGGACCCAGTGGAGTAGGGTGGCCCCAGGTACCCCTATTCCCTACTGTGAACCCCACCCCGGGGGTGGTGGCTTACTTACCCAAGGCCAGACAGCCTGTGCTTGTTTGCTGTCTGCCTCAGCCAGGAAGCTGGGTTGTATAGACCACTACTGCTCTGCCCTTCCCAGAGGTCTTGAGCCTGCCTGTGTTTGCTGTCTGCCCCAGTCAGGGTGCTGGGCTATTGACTGCTGCTGCTAGACTCTTTATTGACACATGGCCAGTTGACAGGGGATTAGCAAGCTAGGTGGCGTAGCGAGGAATAGTGACCTCCCTCCGAGGCTGACAGGGAGGAACCACTAAAAGCCACTACTGTCACTCCGTCCTGCCAGCAAATGCTTATTATTGAGTGGCGGGAGCACATGTGAAATTGCTCAAGCTGTTTAATGTGCTGTCCATAAAGAGTCCATGTCTCAGAACTATACAGAAGAGATGTTAGGACCACTGCACTGTAGATCTTCGATTTGGTGGAGAGACAATTAATGTGTTAGGTAAGGACTTTTGTTCAGAGTTGGCCAAGGGCCTGGCCGGCTTTACTGATTCTGGAGGCAATTTCCTTATCAAGGAAATAAACAACAAAAATAGAGCAAATAAACGACAAAAATAGATACTTGTTGTCTAGTTAGGACAGTCTTTATTAAATGGAGTAAGGCATCATTCGACTACAGTGCCAGAGCCATAAGGAAACTCCTGATCTCTACCCAGCTAACACCAGTGTTTCTTACTCATGAACTTTGCCTCTAGAAGAACTTACTTTCGTATCAGGTCTTTTTAACTTTCAGTTCATTTTTGTAAGTTACTGTTTTTCCGAGTTTCAGATAATAATGTAATGTCAGAGCAAATCCTCACCACACTGAGCACAGATGTTCCTGGATTTATGTCCTGTCATAAAGATCATACAGATGCAGTATAGATGGAAATAGAGAACGTGTAAGGAGTAGATTTTCAGCTCCCCTGTGTTTCTTTTACTTTGAAGCTTATTTCTGCATCCATTTAAAATGATGTATGCTACCACTCTTTCATGTAACAATGACATTGCTATTACTATTCATTTTTATTCATTACATTTTGGGAGGTTTTTTTATTGCTTCATAAAAAAGTGGATATAGACATAAACCATCTGCTGCTGGGAGATCAATTTTCTAGTAATTTACAGAGGGCACCTATTGAGTGAATCATATTAAGAGCCTCGATAAAGGTAGCAGGGTTCTCTAATTACCTGTGTATATGAAACAACTTTCTGCCTGATTGCTGGCAGTGTTCCTCCAGGATGACAATATATTGCTTGTTTTTTACCAGAATGCCATCATGCTTTCTCTGTTTACACTATATAGCAACGGAGAAATGTGGAAAGTCCTAAGAACTTTGTTATACTTTACATTACAATGTTCATATATAGCATCTTTTGTACACTCTGTATCCCAAAATGGCTTACAGAGTGGAATAACTCCCCCTCGGACTTATTTTCCCCACTCCTCCCTTAGGATGTATAAGCAGTGGAGAAAGTCTTCAGATGAAATTTACAGAGATGAAGAATTGATGAGGGAAGGATTTTTTCCCCAGGAAGACACTTCCAGATGACAGGAGTAAGTGAGGAGAGAAGATTTTTCTTACCAATTATGAAATGGGCCAGATGACCAGAGAGAGCAGGGAAGAGAAAGATTTGTGACATAGTCTGCAGTAAATCCACAGAGGGTCTAAAAAATTAGTGTGACAATTTTGAACTGGACAGTTCAATGAAGGGAGAGACAGTGGAAGCATTGGAGGGCAGGTGTGTGTGACATGGTTTTGTTTGCATAAGTGAATTGTGATGGTTTACACATTAATAGGTTTGTTATACAAATTTGACCTTCTTGATTTCTGAGCTCTTACAGTCATCAAATGATTTCCTGAATTGTTGTGGATGGGAAGCATGGACTAAATAACAATCCTAAATTTTCTAGCTTCACAGTTCAGAGGTTTGTGCTAGGGGGAAAAATCTTGAGAGTCAGATCCCAGGTGTTCTCATGAGTTGATATTCCAGAATTGTTTTTATATTTAACTGAAACCAGTGCTGCTACTGTTTCACATCTTGACTCTAGCCTATCTATGGCCTGACAGATAATACCTTGGGGGGGGGGGGGGAGGGTTAAATAGCTGTAGTTCTTTTCTAGAGCTAAAGCAATGGATTTTCTCAAAAGTTACTCCAGAAATGCAGAACCAGGTTCTGAACAGCTAGAAAGAAATGTCACTGGAGACCCAAGTTAACTCTCTCTTCCACTCCCCTGCCCCCAAACCTCTCACAGATTTCTAATTTAGTTAAAGGGTTCTTGTTCAACCCACATTACACAGAAACCAACTATGCCAAATACAAATATTCATTCTTGTGCCTGTGGAATGCTCTGTGGTGGCTTCTGGTCAACAAACTGCTGTCACTTCCTCTTCTGAGCCTGGCCCAGCCCCTTTTAAGGTTCTGAGTCTCACCAGGCTCAGCTACACCCGATAGCTAAGACGTAAGGTGTAATAGAGCAGTGCTGGACCAAGAAGGCCCAGCCCCTCAGCAGCTGCAAAGCATGTTCCAAATGGAGGGCTGCTAAAAAGGGAGACACCGACAGGGAAATGGGGAGAGTGAAGGAGAGGCAGGCAGGCATGCGTGCATGATTTTCTGGGAAGAGTCTGGACTGTGGATAAGACCCAACTGGGAGGCCAGACCCTGACCGCCTTTTCCTCCCCCTCCTTCCCTCTGACAAAGGGGAGCAGGTAGACGCTGGAAAGTGAGCTGGGAAGACTGCTTGGACTATTGAGACTGTAGGAGCAGCAGCCCTCTGTTGAGAGAGAAGCTGAATGCCACAACCACCCCCCTCAAACTGAAGAGAGAACAGGAAGACACAGGAAGTGGCCAGCCCAGGGGAAGCTGGTCTGTTGTACCACCTAGAGGTTCAGTGCCTTCATCACAAGATCAACCTTCTTCCCACACTAAATATATACACCTCTACCCCAATATAACACTGTCCTCGAGAGCCAAAAAATCTTACCACATTATAGGTGAAACCGCGTTATGTCAAACTTACTTTGATCCGCCGGCGCGCGCAGCCCCACCCCCCCGTAGCACTGCTTTACCACGTTATAGCCGAATTTGTGTTATATCAGGCCGCGTTATATTGGGGTAAAGGTGTATATGATCACCGAGCACTCTTTGGTGCGGTTCACTTTTTCTTTGTTTTAATACAATTATGGTAACTATCTAATCTATTTAGTAATTTACCAATAGTACCTTTGTTCCAAATGTTAGTTTATTGTTATAGAGAATGTTTCACACTTAGCAACATAGTATGAAGTGCAAAAAGATTATTGTGTATCCTGGGGTAAAATAACTGCGATGCAGTTGCCTTGGTAATCATTTATTTGACATCTGGGCAAGACTATACACACACATGCACACACACTATAGCACTGTCAGTCCTGCCTACACATTGGTAATCAACACCTTCTTTGATTGGGGTTTCTTTGTCTGTGAAGATTCCTTTGCTATGAAATGTATGCTAATGGTAAATCTGTTTCTGGGAAATGCTAATGATTTCCTCTTTTCACAGATGAGTAAACATTTGACAACAAATCATATACCAGAGCCGAGGTCCCATTGTCCTCCCCACCGAATGTTACCCTTGTGACCACCTCAATTTGAATTCACCCGTGCTCACTGATAATGGAACTTCATGGCCACAGAGTACATTTGAAAACGAAAAGAGCAGACACTGCTGTGTCGGAACAAATCCTTATTTAACAGACACTGTCAAAGAGCCAAATCCTCTCCCCAGTGCTGGGCCTGAGGAAATGGACTGTGTTCTCCAATCAACCACACACACTCCCTCCCCCCGAGGTGCCTTTCCTCTCCATTTCAGCTTCACCTGAAATAAGACCAGATAACATAGTGCCAAACCTTTCAAAAGTGATCAGCTCCCTGCTGTTCCCATTGAGAGTAATGCCCCAGTTGTGGGTGCTGAGCAGTTCTGAAAACCCGCCCCCCTCTCACTTTATTTCTCATTATTAAGGAGTACAGTGACCATTATAATCAGTCCTCTCACCCAGACAGAACTACTTTTGCAAAGGTTATTTTTCTGCTTGATCACAAACACTTTCCCATGCTCCTTGAGGGAACTGCTCCTTACACTTTTAAGAATGGGCCAAAACCTGGAGAAGTTTTTTTTGGCTTCTGTCCAAATCTTCCCATTCCATTAAAATGAAATTTATTTAAACTGAGTCTCCCACCTCCTCACGTGACATTTCTGTACCCATTGTATTAACTGGTAGATCCTGGTTGTCCAGGGAAGGCCAGCACATCTCCCCATTCTGTTTGTGCACTTTGTTTAGATTTCATTAGCACCTGTAGGACAGCAGCAACCTTGATTTGCTGAGTCGAGGAAAAAGGACATAAGTGATTATCTGTGAGAGCCAGAATTTACCTGGAGAAAGTCTGAAAAATGCCACCCTAGAGGGCATGAGGCCCCCTGCAAACTCTCTTCTTTTGCAGATGTGAATGTTTCCAGGCCAGGACACAGGAAGCCTTTAAACTGAGTCTTGTGCTGCTTTAAAAAAAAAAAAGGAAAGGAAAGGGAACCCCTCTATATATCTGCCATGTATTTTCTGTTGTCAATTAGACACACTATATATAGAAAAACTTACTCTTAGAAAGAAATCCCATACAATATGGAGTTTCCTGTGCATGTGTTTTTTATCCTGCCTTCCATGTGGCCAGTTTTCTCCTTTTGTAGACGGTAGCTGTGTGTCTCTGTTGCTTGGTTTCTAGAGATGTTTCTTTTAGTGTGTTAATAGATATGAAGAAGTTACCTTCTTGTTGTTTAGAACTGTAGGATCACTATTCACTGCAGGTTTTTTCTATTTAACATTTTCTTGGGAGTTCATTCCTTTCCTTAGTGCCCAAACCCCAGCTTTACTCATAACTCCAAGGGCTCCAGTGATGTCTGTCTCCCATCTGTCTGCAGGAACACCGCAGCTGACAGTCCGGATGAACCTCTTTGGAGTTCTCAGTACTGTATGTGTGAGTTCATCTGCCTTTGCTGACTCTGTAACATGACTCCAGTTGTGAGATGTCACCTTTGACCAATATCAAGTGGTTAGCCCAAAATTCTAGCATTTCAATAGAACTATTAGTGTGGGTGGATTAAAATAAATATATTAGTAGTAAACTGCAAGTGCAGTAGAACATTGCACCTGGGTCCTGCAAAATAGCATCATTTTTTTCTTTCTGCAAATACTGAAAGTTTATTTTTATATGGGGCTTGGAGACATCCTGTCCTCTCAGTGGCTTAATCTACTCCTGATCGTGCTTTAATTGCTTTAATTGTCTTCGTAGTAACATCCCAAAGTACCCCAATTGAAATGAAAATGTAGAAAAACATCCAAAATATTTAATAAATTTCAGTTGGTGTTCTATTGTTTAACAATACAATTAAAACTGCGATTAATCACAATTAATTTTGTAGAGTTAATCGCATGAGCTAACTTCGATTAATTGACAGCCCTAAAAAAACCCACATTTTATAGCATAGGCCTGAGTTTCTTGAGAGTGTCCACTTAACTGGAGGAGATGTGAGTGTGTGTATGTGTTCCCTCTCCTCTCCTCTAGAAGTTTCATTAATTTAGGTGCAATAAATTGTGACGAAGCTACTAAAGGCATTTCTCCTGCACAGTCTTGTCTAGAAAAGACTGTCTGAGATCCTGTAAGTATTTGGCGGTGTGGCTACAGGATGTTTATCTTCCTTTTGTAAATGAACTGGCTCTGTGTTAGCCTGAGGTTTGCAGCTGGTCTGAGTTCCTATGACTGGGAGGATTGTAATGGCTGAGGTATAAAACTGGATGCTTCTCTCATTAGAACAGTGTGTAGCAAAAGGAGCAGAATAAGAGACAATCAAATAAAAAAAATAACCAGCTACAGTTAATATATTACATATAAGGGAGACTTCAAAACATAAATACCATGCAGACTGCCATGAACAGATTCTGTTGATAAATTGGATAGTCAATTGTTTGACCACACTTTGGTTCATTCTGCTATGTACGCGAGACACCAACTTACCAATATTGGTCAGGTTTATTGCTAAAAGTCAGTAATAGTATAGTACATGAAAAAGGTTCAACATGATACCAGTGTCTGGGAAGCCATCTTGTGCAGCATTGATAAATTCCCCTTACACAGAAGGTGTGCTCCCAAAGTTACACATTTCAGCTACAACTATTTTTAGGCTGATTTATACAAGCTATAAAACTTCTTACATGTCACTAACATCTAACCCATCGGTTTGCACCAGTTCCTTAACTTGTTGTTCTGTACCTTCCTTATCTAGGTATTGGTCCACAAAGCATCTCCCTAGCTTGTACTAAGACACAGAACAAATGTATCTTGATTTTTGACAAGTTTCCTATTTGCTTATGGCAAATGCTGAGTTGTAGTACTGCAGGGTGTTGTGGGATATAGCTTAGCATGAGTGAACAGAACTCTGGGAAAAACATAGGCTAGGTCAGCTCTTATAACTGCCAGGCATTGTATAATGTGGTATGTACTAACCTAACATATGTTGGCTAACAATTCCTATGCAACATGGGGTACGTCTAGACTACCCGCCATATCGGCGGGTAGCGATCGATTTCTCGGGGATCGATATATCGCGTCTCATCTAGATGCAAGATATCGATCCCTGAAAGCGCTCCCATTGACTCCTGCCATAAATAAACAGATCAGGGTTAAGGTCTCTTTTCCCTGGAAAGGGTTAACAAGCTCAGTAACCTGAGAAACACCTGACCAGAGGACCAATCAAGGAACAGGATAATTTCAAATCTCTGTGGAGGGAAGCCTTTGTCTGTGTTCCTTGTTTGCTCTGAGCTCTCTTTGGATCTAAGAGAGGTCAGTCATGTCTCCAAGTTCTCCTGGAGTAGTTTCTACTATTTAATAGTAAGTATTAATTAGAAAGGCGTATTAGTCTTTTGAGTTGCTTTCTATATTTGCAATTGTGTGTTTTGCTGAAGGAAATTCTTTATTCCTGTTTGCTGTTACTTTGCTTTCACTGAGAAAGAAAGGGGGAGGGGGAATTCTCTCCAGAGATTGATAAGTTTAGACCCTGTATTGTTCCATCTTGGTTACAGAGACAGTGACTTTTCTTTTTATTCTTTAATAAATTCTTTTCTATTAAGGACTTGGTTGATCTTTCTTTGGGTGGATTCTCAGGGAAAGGGGATGGGGAGGAAGCAGGGGGGAATGGTTTATTTCTCCTGGGTGTAAGAACTCCATGGATTTGGGGCTCTTGGAATCCCCTAGGATTTTGGGAAGGACTGTGTCTCAATCCACATACCTGATTGAGTGGTGGCAGCTTTCACTAGATCTAAACTAGGATTTTAGTTTAGAGGGAAACCAGTGCAGGTCCCCACATTGGAACCCAACAGCTCCAAGTGGGGGTGAGACCTATGGCAACTCCGGAACTCCACCAGCGTGAACGGCGGTAGCGGAGTTGACAGGGGGAGCCACGGACGTCGATCCCGCACCGTGAGGGCGAGAGGTAAATCGATCTAAGATACTTCGACTTCAGCTACACTATTCACGTAGCTGAAGTTGCGTATCTTAGATCGATCCCCCCCCCCAGTGTAGACCAGCCCATGATTATATGGTACTCAGTCAGAGAGCTAAATGAATCTTAGTAATTCACGCAAATATCTTTTTCATTCAGGATCATATCAGGCAAACTGGCTAAGTCTCTGGGAACAATGGCTACTTGTTTTGGTGAGACCAACTGCCAAATACTTTAGCTTCCTTTTGTAAAAACTCTGGCTCATTAGGTATATGCATGTTTCCGTAATGGTAACAGAAGCACGCCTGCTAAGTAATACTGATGGGTGACAGCTAGTTGGTCTATCAGGGTTGAAACTGCATCCGCTGGTAGTATTTCATCTTTGGTTTAATCTGCTGCTGTCTGCTGCTACTGAAAATTCTGGCAGACAAAATGTCTCCTGAGTACCAGGTACTTATTTCAATTTAAAAGAACAGTTCATTTAAAAATTCCAAACATTGCAATAACCCCCCAAGCCTATTTAATTAACACCTATTTATATTTTTGCTACCTTCTCCGAGGCACTAATGTTTCTGTTGCTTTGTTTCTGGATGTGTGTACGGGAACTGAATCCAAATCAGTATAAAAGGACAAAGATGCCCTTGTGACACATAGTAACCCATGCACATATCTATGCCAGCTTCGTGATGGTGTGTGGATTATCTGAGTAGGCTAGTGCCTGTGTTTATGGCCTGTAATTCCTAGGTGTGCAGAAATGAATTCACAGCAAATTATTATTCAGTGTTCTTGCAGTCATGTTCGTCCCAGGCTATCAGAGACACGAGGTGGCTGAGGTAATACTTTTTACTGGATCAGCTTTTGTTGGTGAGAGAGACAAGCTATCAAACTACACAGAGATCTCTGTGTAGCTCAAAAACGTGTGTCTCTCACACCAACAGAAGTTGCTCCAATATTAAAAGATATTACCTCACCCACCTTGTCTCTAATAGTATTTTAGTCATTTTGCAACCCAAAATAGGTCAGATGTATGACTGGACTATATCAGGCATAATTTAGTGGCTGATTTATGATTTGTAGTCAGAAGCAATTCCTTAAAAATGACACGAACTAGATTCTATCTGCTAAAATTTGTTAACTGGAATTTCCAAAGTGCTTTTTCTGACAAACATTTGTTGTCACTGCAGATCTTATCAAAGCTATTGGAGTCTCTACTAGTAATTGATTTTAAAACAATCAAAAGTCCTCAAATATTTCATTAAGCTGAAAATCCTGTTGACCCCACATGTTAAGGTACCAGTATTTTAAGGAGGACAGCACTATCTGTATTTGATCTGTTGCTAGATGTTAGTATCATAAGATACCACTCTCTGAAATCTTAGGCCTTGATAGGCGAAGCATGCTAGAATTTAGGGGACCCGGAGATGTTTTCATTCATTAAAACAGATTTCATTTTGGTGCCATTGACTCTGCTTCACTAATCTCAGCACTATGCTGAGCAGCTATCTGTCCCTACTCAAGCTACTTATAGGACATATATTGAATATCTTTGTTCATATATGTGTGCAAAGTGCCTTATGCAATGGAGCCTCCGATCCTGGTTAGGGCTTTACACGCTCGTGGAATACAAGTTTTTAATAATCTGAACAATCAGATGTAAATTTAACCTGGACTATTAGGAGTTAAAGTCATGTTCTATATTAATGAAAAAGGAATTCCCTGTCCTGTGCTTTCAGTAAGGTCTCTGGGTTGACCACAATAATTTGGTCAATAACCATTCCTTAAATGGTTACGTCTACCTCTAGTTTCAGAAATGAGCAATACATCCTCCTATGTGGTTACATTTGTAGCATTGTTCAGAAATGCACACACACAATCTAAAATGAGCACAGCATCCTTAGGCCAGGAGGAGTAAAACTCCACTGCCAAGGAACTGCTGTGGTCACTCTGGGACACAAGTCAGGAGAATGGCAGTGCACTGTGCTATTAGAATTACTATATAAGGTCTCGATAGTGGTCCAGCCTGTGTGCCGCACAAGACGTCCTTATTCCCTCGCACTGGGGCCCTCGACTACTGCTGCTTGCACACAGGAAGTAACAGGTGGACAGGAGAGAGGAGAACCCTGACTCCACCCCCACAGTGCACCTGTACATCAGAGAGCGAATAGTACAACAGACGTATCAGAATTTACTCTCTCCCAGAGCAACAGGGAGACAGGGAAAGAGACTGCACCTGAAAGAGTTACAATCTCCACCTAGAGACTGCACAGCAATGCCCTGCCCCTGACCGTGGGTTAGTCTGCCAGTTGGAACTAGCCCTCTATGAATGTAGCGGAACATAATCCAGAGGCTAGCCATAAATTGACACTGGCATACATTTTCCAGTCCGCAGTAGAACGACTCTCTCCGCTGTGGAGGTGAGGTAAAGGAAGGCAAGTGTCAGAAACGCTGTCATTGTCGCTCTTCTTATTCAGAAATAAGCTCCGGCCATGGCGAGCTCTACACGTGTTGCCAAATTATAGCGACACGCCTTGGGCATGTAGCAGTGACAGGGACAATATATTATGGAAATGCTCAGTACTGTCTGGGGCTTCATCACCTGTCCATTCCTGATACAGTTACACACAGCATCTCACTATGGGCCTGTCCCTTAGAGTAGAACCCTTCATTTCTGGCTTCTACCAGAAGCCTTCAAAAAATTCTCTGGTATTGAAAAATCCAGTATTCAGATTTTTTTTCTGATTTCTATCCTGATTTTGTACCTGCTCAACCCTTCCTCCACCCCCAGCTCCAACTGCAGACTCCCTGCTGGATGGCACAGCATGGCTGCACACGGGAGGGTAATTGCTGGTTGGTGGTTGCTGCAGCTACATTGTGGGAGAAGGAGATGGACAGGCAGTCAGCTGAGACTGTGGAGTGTTGCAGTGTCAGGCTGCAGAGAGTACTGGTTCCCTCCTGACCCCAGCCCTTCAGCACAGCCCCAGGGCACAGAGGCCTGTACACTTCCCGCCAACCCCTCTCCACTTCTGGGCAGGCACCCTTTTCCCCTGTGAGGATGTGTGCTCTGGGACGCATCACTGCCTGGAGAAGAACCTCAGGGCACAGAGCCCTGTCTGCTTTGCCCACCAGACAGAGCCCCCTCATGCCCCCAGGCAGGGAACAGGACATGCTGCTGGCATATCTGTATCTCAGTGACTGGGAGCTGCTTTCTTCTGGCTCCCAGCCTCTGTGTCCCACCTCTGTGACAGGAAAGCTGGTGATTTTGTGCTGAGGGTTCTGTTCAAGTACTCCTTCTTTGTCTGTTCTCTCCAGCGTCCTTCAGGGGATAGTCACCCAATTTTGGTTGCTGGAGGAAGCCCTTTCTGAGCCCTCGTGAAAAAAGCCTTGGACATTTTGAAAAAATTGGTGCAAACTACGATAACCCAGGACTCTTGGAATTTACACAGAAACTCCTTTTATCAAGCATAACTGCACAAGTCACCAGCACTAAACTGTTTTTGTTTTAAAAAGAAGTTTTATTATTGTAATGGGGATTAGAGAGAATGGTTCCTAAACAATTTAATTTTCTCTATTTGCTGTTTTATTTTTCTGCACCCCCTTTCCCCAGTATTTAACCCTGTTATTGACCTGGAAACTGTTCAATTAGTTTTTTGCATTGATTTTCATGCCTTTTTAAATAAACACTCACCAATGCCTGAAAACAAACAAACAAGAGCACCATAGGGCCTTACCCAGAGTGTAATGCAGTTTTTCCTTGGCACTTTTTAAAAAAATGGAAAAATCCCAATTTCTGCTGATTAGTGGAAATGCATTTCTTGCTCTCCCTTGTATTTCGGACTCCGGGATAGAAAGTGACTTATTCATCATTTCAGTTTTTTCTCTGGTAAAGCAGTTGCACAGTTGTTCCCCTCTGGGTTTGCATTGTACTTTTTGTTCTAATTTCCACCTGTAGTTCATTGTCACTAATTTGCAGCTGTCTGGTACTGTCTCAGATTAGTGTTGTGTTTCATACTTTCTAACCGAATGTAGCATGGGTCTGGATCAGAAATTGCACTTGGCTCTGTTTATCCATAAGATATGAAAACAAATGCAAGAAGCAGAAATAGAGTTGTTCCTGCCCTTTAGTATCACACTTGTAAGATATGCAGGACTCTGAGCCTTGTGTTCTATGTACTCTATTAGAACTGTCATATAAACAGCACTTCTGACAAACTTCAGCGTGTCTGTGGTAAGGGTGCTGATCAGTCTGGCTGGAGGGTGGTGATGAAATACATCAGTGAATAAGATGGGCCCCATCAGCCAGGCCCACAGGAAGGGAAAGGCACATGGCAATGCCCAGGAGGTGAATTGTGCAGGCTTCACAGCCTTTGTGACATCATAGAAGGGAATGTTTATTGGTCTTGAAGAAGTAGCTGAAGGCAAGGCCTCCTCATACTGTCAAGCATGTAGGTCCACAAGGAATCCTGGCCACAACCCTGCGCATGTCAGACCTGACCTGTAGTCCCACTTGGCAGCCTGGCGTGTAGTTGCTTTGCTGTAATCACCTCTCAGTCCTTGGCTGTGCACTAACCCTCCCTGGGCAGAATCATGGATCGAATATTAATGCTGTAAGGATCAGTTTTAACTTCTAGGGTATCAGATTATATAACAACTGCCCTGGTAATTGTTATAGTTCAGTTACACTTTTCACTTGTATGTATATGAAAACTGATTACTCTCTTACTAGTTCATGTCACTAACCCACCATTATTATGATTGACCATCATTATCTCTATTGCAGTAGTGCCCAGAGGATCGAGGCCCATTTGCACTAGACACTGTACTAACATGTAGGAAGACATGGAAACTGCCTGAAAAAGTGAAGGTCTGGAACTTTCAAAGGTACAGTCAAACCTCACAATAACGCGCCCCTCCAGAACTCGAAATTGCATATAACGCGATCATAAGCTGGGCTCCCCTAATACCAGTGGTCCCCAACGCCATGGTGCCCGCCGGGACATTGATATCCCCCCTCCTAGTGCCCAGCAGGGGAGAGAAGCTGTGGCCCCGCGCCTGCCGGGGACAGAGAACTCCAAGGCTGCGGGCACCAGTGCTCACTGTCCCCGGCAGGTGCAGGGCCGCAGCTTCTCTCCAGCTTCAAGAGGAGCCGTGGCCCCGCACCTGCCGGGGACAGAGAGCACTGGCCCCGCAGCCTCAGTGTTCTCTGTCCCCAGCAGGCGCGGGGCCGCGGCTTCTCTCCCCTGCTGGGCACTAGGCAATAGGGCACTAGGCACTAGGCGGCGCACATCAATGCGCCGCGTTGGGGACCACTGACTGAAACTGACCGGCTTGAAACTCCACTATACCGCGACCCCGCATTTATCGCAATGGAATTTTTTGGACCCCAAACATCGTGTTATAGCGGGGTTTCACTGTATTTACACTGAAATTACAGTAAATTAGGAGCCTAAACACTTTTGAGGATTTGGGCCTTACAGGCTCTGGGCCTGATCCTGTAAACATGTACCCAGGTGAGTAACTTTTTATAATCAATAGAAGTACTAATACTCATGGTTACTCACGTGCATAAGTGTTTGTTTGAATATATGTCCTCTCCAGTTTTCATATTTTGTTGAATATGTAAAATAATAAATCGGGAACATAAAAATCCTTGTGTTAACTATACGCTGTAGGAGATCATAATGTAGTAGAGCAGTGATATCAACCTTTCCATACTTCACTCCCCTTTACCATATAGGGATACCCCAGCCAGGACTCCTATCCTTTGTAGCCTCCCCAGAACTGTTTGCCACCTTTCTGGGGGTCATGACTCCCCAGGCTGAGAATCCCTGTCGTAGACTAATATCCATATGTTGTTTGCTGAGGAGAGGTATCAGAAGTAATGCACTGCTCTCAAAAGAAACAAATAATTCCTATTAAACAGAATGTAATGTGTATTTTGTCACAAAACAACACCTTACCTCTGACCTAAATGACCTCCTGAGTAATCTCGGGAATATACACAACACACACAACGCACAACACACAATCCCTTTGAAAAAGAAACATAAATATACATGGGATGCATTATTTTATACAGGATAAGAATAATGTGTTTATTATGTGAGCTGTGTAAGATTTAGGGTGTCTTCAACTAGCATATTCTTGCTTTTGGATGCTTGGGTTTGCCGCTCAGTAACCTAATTGTTTTAAAGACGTAATTTTGGAATTTACTGTGATTTCCATCTGAAATAAAATATTGACTGGTTGACATGTGAACTCCTCACTGGAAAACATAGTGAAAATCCAGAGGAACGTTATGATCTATGCTCTTTGGGGCAGGCACCATCTTCCAGGTCTGTGTTAGTACAGTGCCTAGCACAATGGGGCCCTGGCCCATGACTGGGGAGCCCCCATGCTGCTGCAGTACAAATAATAATGAAATGCTACAGTTGACAGCCCTGCAGCTCTGGCAGGGGAAGGTGGGATTCTTCTCCACTGACCCAGGGGATCTTTTCAGAGCAGAATCAAAGGTTAGTGCTGGGTATCTGGTTGTTCAGGGAGGCCCTTTTCATGGGAGTCCCACCAGGTTCCATCCCCTCTGTTCTGCTTGTGGTGGAAGAGACAGGACTCAGCGGGGTGTCATTACTACACAGAGATTTCAACTTGTTTTCAAGTTCCCTCTACCTCACTTGCTTCCAGACTAATTCATCAATTAATTGATGAATCATTAATTGGGATGATTTAGTTGGGTTTGGTCCTGCTTTGAGCAGGGGGTTGGACTAGATGACCTCCTGAGGTCCCTTCCAACCCTGAGATTCTATGATTCTAAGTCCTGTGCTGTCCGTATCCTCACACAGGGTCTGACTTGGACTAAACAATCTTGGCAAGGACTTCTGACTATACCACATCTCAAATTAATGCGGGTGGGAATTGATCTCTAAATTTCAGAGCACTTTCAGACTCATGCTTTCGGCCCATGAGGATTTTCCTGGAGCCTTATCTCCTTCCTCCTTAGAACTCCTAACTGAAAAGGAAATACATATTCCTAACCTAGGGCTATATTACAGCATAGCCTCTGAGTGGTGCTTGCTGACTGGTTACTGCTGTGTCTATTACTTGTTCAATTAGCCACAAGTGGACTGGTTAGGGCATAATAGCAGCCATTTGTCAGGCGGGGGCAGACAGATTTATTGTCTTTGAAACAAGCTGGAGAGATGAAACTGCAACTATTTCTTCTGTCAGGTAAGAGTCAGTCTTTGTAGCTGGGGGGGAAAAAGGACATGAATAAAATAAGACTCTCTGCTGAGAAATGCTAGTTTCTTCTCCTAGCATAAGCCAAGCTGAAGATCCAATATGCCACTCAGTTATCCTGTTAACTCTGTTAAATGGGGATGTCTTTTTTTTCAAATGAGGAAATGAATTACATTCTGCTCTGGGGAAGGGTTGGAAAGTCTGAGCACAACAGCGATTTAAAGGAAAGAAAACATGGGCCATCCATCTGTCTCTCTTTCTGTCTCATAGGAAGGAAATCTCAGTGCAGGAATATAAATTAAAGGGCAACATCCCCAGGGTCTTTGAGAATGGAGCTAAAGCTCTTAGCCTGTTCCTTTAACAACCTGGATCCTAAAGACTGGCAAGAAACCCCATTCTCTGCCATGCACGTCCCAGAGAGCCCTTTCTTCTTAGCCTGCCAGATGACAGAGTAAACAGTCTTTCAAAAAGACCATTCAGAGAGGCCTGTATAAATAGAATTATTATTAAAAATGGCGACATACCGTTCCCAGAAAGGGAGTGCAAATCTAAACAGGGAACAGTACACTTATTTGGGGAGTGTAAATTAAGTGTAATGTACTGGCTGACTACAGAGCCATTACTTGGTGTAATTACTACTGGGCAGCATGCCAGGTTCTTTGGGGGCGGAGGCCACTAAGAGCTGTCCCCTTTCAAGAACACATGGAGCCAGCTCCTCCGCTGGAGCTACACTGACTTACCTCAGCTGAGGATCTGGCCTGCTGGGCCTCGGGGCTAGGGTGGGAAGCTTGTTGTGTTGGATCCATTCCCTTTGGCCATGTTCATATAATGAACATGTTTCCTTTCCGCAAATAGGGACCAAATGCTTGTATTTTATGCCTGTGAACATTTTCTTATGTGGGATTTGCTGTTCCATGTGGAATTAGTACAATGACATGTCTTATGCCAGCAAGACATCTCTTGTTTAAAGAGCTGGAAAAATAGTGATGTGTTTTGAAATATAAACTGGCTGAGCTTATTATGGTCTAGTATTCTTTGGAAACTGAAGCCTAACTAATTTAAGGGCATTATTCTTGCTTTGACAAGTGCTTAAGCATTTCTCATTGCTATGAATCCCTGTTCTTTGAACAATGAAGTCACATCAATTGTGGTTAGAAACATCTTTTTGTGGAGGATGGGGAAGGAGAATGTGTTTCAGTCGAGAGACTACAGTGCAAAGCCCTAAGATAGTTCTAGCACACTACAAGTGCTTCACAAAGCGTATAAACAGATAAGGTCCTGGAGGAGTTTACAATCCAAATCAGAAAAATCCATGGAATAACAATTAAATTATGGAGATATACCTATCTCCTAGAACTGGAAGGGACCCCAAAGGGTCATTGTGTCCAGCCCCCTGCCTTCACTAGCAGGACTAAGTACTGATTTTTGCCCCAGATGGTCCCCTCAAAGATTAAACCCACAACCCTGGGTTTAGCAGGCCAATGCTCAAACCACTAAGCTATCCCTTCCCCCAGGCACAATAGTGGGATAAACTTCTCTGTAAACTGTAGGACTGGGAGGCGGAAGAGCTGGCTTTCAGTGGTGGCAGAGACTATCTTCATTAGCATAGGAAAGTCACTGTGAACCCATCTGCAGTAAAACAGTCTAGTTACCAAGACTTTAGTTGCATTAGCTTACTCCTCCTTCAAAGGGCTAAAGCAAACTCAGATTACTTTAAGTGAGTGAGTGTGTTTTAACGTCACACCTTTTAGTTAATTTGTCTTAAATTTCCTGAATATCCCCACAGGGATGAGCCCTCCTGGGTAGGATCAATGCAGTTCACTAGCCCACAAGGGGCTTAGCAGTACAGTGTTTCACTCTAGTGTCAGAATTTGGTATGAGTCCAACACCTAGGACTTAAATAGATGACTTTCTGGCCCAGAGGTGAGACTGCTATCAAGTAAGCTGACATAACATCCTAAAAAAAGATAACAAAGGAGGCCAGAGGAGCAGAAACAGGGAGAGAGAACTCAAATAAGAAAAAAAAGTGCAGCTGTGTTGATCCACACAGCAATGGCCTTCTTGGCAGTTCAATAGTCTGGAATCTATCACACCCAGACAGTGAGCTCTCTGTGGTGTTTTGAGTGAAATACAGTAAGCATGGCACACTTATAGTGGGATAAGTCTATTTTGGGGAATACTGTAACACCAATAGACTCCAGTTGTTAGCAGATAGGATTGAACGTGGGAATCTCTGGAGGTAATGGTATGAGCCTCTACTGCATGAGCTAAAGGCCACATAGCTCTTAGCTAAGGCTGTAGCAGACTCATTAATCTCGAAGTGGTCTTGGTGTCACTCGTGAGGCCAGAACACCACACCCAGGAGGTGTGTGGGTTACATATGCAAAGCAGACTCCGTTGCCATTGGGTTGGATTCGGCAATGCACAAACTTAGGATCCTTGCAGCAGAATTTTAGAAGTCCTGTAAGAGCTCCCTGAGTGTCCTTTCAGGGCTCTGCTGTCCAGGAGTTCCCCTGGCCCCCTCAGTCTAAGGTTGGGCTTTGTGGAGGATTCCACAGCTTTGCATTTATGGAATTTGCCACTGAATCAACCTTTTCCCCTCCAGTTACCTCAGAAAATGTTGTTCTGGCCACACAAATCCTATATTTTCTGATCATTTTCTCCCAGCTGCTGATCCTCTGTCTCCCATGCAAGGAGAATTAAATGTTTGACTGAGCCCGAAGTAGGGAAACATCTCTTGGTGAGGGGTGAGACTACGCTCAATAAGACCTGTTTGCCAAAATCTTCTCCCAGACCTCAAACTTAATAGCGGGTTTGCCTCTCCCCATACCAGCCTCCTCTCCCAGGGTAGACACAAGCATGGGGTGTGGGGGGGTCTAGCTGAGGAAAAGGGATGTAAGGAGGATCAGAGCAGTGGCAAGTGAAGGATGGATAGCACAGACTATGGGTGGGCTGCAGGTGTGAGAGGAACTGCAGCAGAACAAAGCAAAAGGGTAATAAATGTTGGAGGGAGGGGTTTATTGGGAGAACTAGAATAGCAAACACTAGATTCAGGGAGGGAAGCATGTGGCAACACATTATTTCTGGGAAGCCTTTCAACAATTGTATTAAATTGTGTAAAGCTTGCCCTGTTCTGAGATGAGACGAGCTCATGCGAGTGCCTCTTTATTGGCCTATTTTAGATAGATAGCAATTGAAAACAGGGACCCTGTCTTCCACTCTGTGGCCTTCAGCACCAAGGAAACTGACAGAACTTAATAAAAAATGCTTTCAAGTATTTATTGTTACATAATCACTTCATGGGGCACTCTTTAGAATTGCTGGATGTAAAACAAAATCACATGTTGTTGGGTAATTTTGCAATCCAAGAAACATTGCTGCAGCAATCAGCAGGGATTTGCTGGAGAATTCAGCTCTGGCATACTGTGGAATATACAGAGCCCTCCTCACACAGTAACATTTCGATCCACGTTTAAAAATAAATATGAAACCCCCTTCTCTGCTCGTTTGCTAGATGTTATTTTTCTGGGAATGTTGTTTGTTGAGATTGTAGCATTGTCGTTTCCAGCCAGCACTCCTTCTTACCTCTACCTAATAGTAATAACTAGTATCTCCCTGACATGAGTACGAGTATAACTTCGTCATCAGATTCCTTTCTTCTTTGCTGAAATGGGGCAGTGGATCTTTCTTTCACCCGTTAGTTTTTTAGTACTGTCATTGTGCACAAGGTTGTACAGAGGAAAACTTAGTCCCACTCCCAAGAAATGTATATGCTAAATTCTGTAATTTACTGTTTAGAGAAGTACTTTCTTAAGGTTCTGTTGGGCCTGGAAAAGGCTCTCACAATTATCTTCCTCCTGAGAAGTTTTTTGGAAAATATGACAGGTGACAAACTGTTTATTTTCTGGCTCAGACTCCATTCCGTGTCAGCTCCCATAGTTTTTAGTCACATGGCATAGGAAATGCATATTACGAGGCCTCTCTTCTTTTTCCTTCCAAAGGCTGATTCTTGCTCCATGGGCTGTGGGAAGAGGCAAACTGGAGGCTGATAGCAAGGGTTCTTCGCTGTGTGTGTGTCTGACAAAGTCACAGGAAATATTCTTGAAGTGGTTCCAGATCTGTCTTTCACAGACAGCTCTGTGGAAAGAGTACCCATTTTCTTCTGCAACAAGTGTAAATTTAATGGAAGGCTTGTAACATAGTGCTTTAATGCTGCATTTCTATTTGTGTTTTATTACATCATTTAGGACCAAAAGTTAGCTCAGAGGGATAGTTTCATCCAATAGTTAGAATAGAAAACCAGGGGTGAGGACTATTGGTTTATTTTCCCACCTGTTACTGACTCTGACAAACTGGGCAAACCGGTAAATGTGTGCCTCAGTTTCTCTATCTGTAAAATGGGTGTAATAGTTCCCTATGTTATAGGGATATTGTAAAGCTAGTTTAATGTTAGTAAATAATTTGAGAACTGTAGATTGGCAGTGCCTTTAAATGCAAAATATGTTTGGTTTTACAGATTTTTCAAGCTGATGTTACTCTTTACAAACACTGATAAACATAGCACATTAACAGATCTGCAATATGTCCCCCTAAGGATCCAGGATATGGTGAGAACAGAGATTTTTGTCAAAGACTAAGAAAAATAAACATATCTGAGCAATAAGTCTTGCAACAAATGCAAAAAAAGCAGTGGAAAATTTCACAAAGGGCCAGATTCTGCCGCCTTTGCTCTCAATGAATAGTTCCCTACTACGAGAGCTAGTCAGAAATTCT
This sequence comes from Mauremys mutica, assembly GCF_020497125.1. Lineage (NCBI taxonomy): Eukaryota > Metazoa > Chordata > Testudines > Geoemydidae > Mauremys > Mauremys mutica. The sequence continues at coordinate 22,890,693 of NC_059077.1, read as the reverse complement.
TCAATGGAACTTTTTGCTCTGAGAATGATGGTTCATCAAAACTGAACATTTTGCAGAGAGTGTTAGACTTTGATGACGTTGCAACAGGACCTGGGCTGCCATGGCTACCATGGTGCTTCCAAGCCCCCAGCTCCTCCACAGCTTGCCAGGCAGGCTGTCAAAGAGCTGGAAGCACCAGGACGTGCAGACTCCCAGCTCCCCTTCCTATGACCAGATGGGTAGCTGTGAGCATGGAAACATTGAGAGAGCCAGGTTCCAGGCTCACAAGCCCTTGCTCTCAGGGGTCATTGCTCCAGGGCAGCCTGCCTCGAAACTTGGGTTCCATTTCTTTTTGCAGAGTATTTCCAAATCAGAATAAAACCTAATTTCAAATCTTCTAACCCTATGATAAAACCACCGGGGGCAGCTAGTCTAACCCCCTGCCAAGATGCAGCGTCAAACTGCATTGTGAAGCAGAATTACCATTCTCCACACAGCTCTACTTGCTACATATATAGTACCATTGAAATCAGTTTGACCTCTGAGGAAGTCGGATGCTATTTGGTGTGAGTAAGGATGACAGAATCTGGCCTCAGAATCGTAGCATCAAATTCCTTTCACATACTATATACTGCCAAGCATCTATCTGATGGTAACAATTTTAAGTCACTGGACTAAATTTAAACTACCAAGCTACAGGTGGCAGACTCTTATTATTTTAGGTACTTGTATGGTCCTCATTACTGTTGCATCTGAGCACCTCCCAGGCTTATCCTCACAATACTCCTGTGTGGTAGGGCAGTGCTATTATCCCCATTTTACAGATGGGGAACTGAGGCACAGAGATTAAGTGACTTGGTCAGGGTCACACAATGAAGTCTGATGGAGCAGCTAGGGTATGGAACACAGGTCTTTCAAATGTCAGGCTAACACCCTAACCACTGAATTATCCTTCTTCTCTCTTTCTGGAACTATTGAGCCTATGTTCCTGATCCATGATAAAGATTACAGAGCTAGGATTACAGCACCATGTCAGTTCCCTCCTCACTGACTGTCAGAAGACACACTAGGAAACAAATGCACCTGTAGCACAGAATTTTATTATGTATTATGCAAAATACCTACTTAACTTTATGGTGGTTGTAGAAAGATCAATAGTACATGGTAATTTCCACCATCTTGTGTTTAAAAGTCTGAATTTAATTACATTTAACTTTTTATGGCAGATGTTTGCATCTGAATAATCCAGACAAACACATTTAAATGTTCAGTGAATTTTCACACGCACCATCGGACCAGGTGCTCAAAGACTGCAGATCTGGGATTGCAATCATCAGGGGAGGGAGACAGAGGAAAATCACTGGTTTTCTCAAAGCAGCCATTCTGTATTTCTCTTTCCATCTATGATGGTTTGAGGGACAGGGCCGATTTCAAAAAGGCATTTTTAACTTGGGAGTCATTCCTGGAGAATAAGTACATGACCATTTTAGATTTAATTATTGTCAAAAATAGATGATGGCAACTCCCCAAACCCAAACAGTTAGATGGAAAGAGATTAATGACTGGAACAGTTCACACTCTTAGTCATGTCATTCTCAGTAGCTGTACAGAGCTCGCAGTAGCAGATGTAAACTCTGACTTTTCACAGTAGGCGACACAGATGTTCTCGAGTGCCCACTGGAGAGCAGAATGAATATCAGGCAGAACTAAGATAAGACAGGAAAATGAAGAGTGGGGCCTTTGGTACAATCTATTTTTATGCAGCTAGTCAGTACTTACCAAACAACATAAGTAGCTAGATGCCTGGTGTTAGCTCATTTGTGGTGGCGGGGTAATGCATTACATGTCTAACTCCATACTGTGCAATTAGAGCAAAGATTAACTTTTTTTCTCTCTTTTTCTTCCCCCTTGTACATATTTTCATTTTGTTTTGTCACACATACACGTGGCTTCAGAGTGTTACAGTTTTATGGTTGTGTTTGTATAGAATGGGAATTCTTGTCCGGTTTATAAAAAGTCTATAATAAAAACCCAGGGAACTGCCACTGAGGGGAACTTCTGTGCAGGAGTCTGATGAGGGCTGAGTCTTGCCTGGGTCCTGAGTGAACTCTGTTTACAAGTCTCATTACAGTTTCTCATGACCACCTGAGCAATTCAGAGAACCACCCCATGAAATGACACAATGAAACATGATTGGCAATTTCTTCTTATGAGGTTCAGGACAGAAGTAAGGAGCGTTAGCAGAGCTGCATGGAGGAACAAGTACAGTGCCCACATGCACTATTGCCAGTGCTCTTAGTCCCCGATTTATATGAGCATGAAAGCTAACGGTTCCAAACAGTGATGAAGCTACTACAACTCCTTCTGTATTTTTTATTGTCTCATTCTGCTTTTAGGCTGTGCTAGGATCCACCTTCTTAGCATGGACCAAATCCAAAGGTCCTTACCTTTCTCTCCATCCCTATGCAGGCAGAACGCTCATTGACTTAATAGGAGGCTTTGACCAAGTTAGGACTTCAGAATTTACTCCCTTAACTTGAGTGTTTGTGGCCCTTCAGCATATGATATTATACTTGAATTACCTCTCCCTTTCTTATTTGGAGAGAAAAACAATTTATTTTCCTCAGATACCTGGACTGTTGGTCACGATCACATGCCAACCAGCACTGCATGTTTCCTGCATGATACTATAGAGCAATCAGGCACTGAAGTGATTCCTAATGTTTCCTGAAAATCTTCACTGTGTATGTCTGCATCAGTTACATCTGTACTGTCTAAAATGAGAACCCGAGTGTCTATTTGTAACATCATGATGATGATTTATTTAGTATTGTTAATTATTTATTTTGCTTAGTAAGAGGTCATAGCTTAAAGTGAAAATTGCCGTGTGATTAAAAACATGTGATCTTGAATTACTCTTTTTGCAAGGTGACAGGTTTCAGAGTGGTAGCTGTGTTAGTCTGTATCAGCAAAAAGAACGAGGAGTCCTTGTGGCACCTTAGAAACTAACAAATTTATTTAGGCATAAGCTTTCATGGGCTAAAACCCACTTCATCAGATGCATGCAGTGGAAAATACAGTAGGAAGAGGTATATATACACAGAGAACATGAAAAAATGCCACTGGGTTGTTTCTGTGTTTTGTTTTTGGCTGTTCTCCAGTTCATCTGAGCCTTGCTAATAGCTCTTCAACAATCAAGTTCTGCAATAGCTAACCTGTGTAACAGTGTGATTTTACTATGGTACATTGTTGTCTTTCCGTCCCCACTGCTTTCCTATTTAATTGTTATATGAACTTGTTGAGCCTTGTTTTAAACAATTTTGGGGCAGGTACTGTATCTTCCTTTGTGTTTCTGGCTTGGCCTACAGTCCACCTGAATATTATTTTGATAGGTGTTTTAAGGAGTGAAAACAAAAGTACAGCGGCATGTTAAAATGCAATGTGGGTGAGATTTGTATCTTGATATGGATGGTTGGGGATTGGCATAGGTTGAAAATAAGTGTATAAAAGTATTAAATGAGTGGTGAGGTATTGTTACCTTCCCCCAATTTATCATGGGGTTTTATTTTCTGGGAGCTCTTTATACTCCCTTTTTACTTCATAAACCATGTAGCATTTTTAAAAGAAAGTGAATCTGCATGAAATGGGTGGGGGAGGGTATTATTAATCTAGTGAGTTAGGGCCAGATTCTGCTCTTAGTGTGAAGCTGAAGTAACAGCATTGGAGGCAATGAGCCAGATCCTCATCTGGTATAAATAGCATAGCTCTGTTGGAGTCAGTGGTACTACACCGATTTATACCGCCAAGGATCTGGCCCAACGGAGTCTAAGGGAATCTAAGTTGCTGTAACTATGTGCCAATAGGCAGGAAAAGAAACACTTAGCAGGAAAAGCAACTAGTAGGACAGGTTGACTGCAAGTTAAAATAAATCTAGAGATAATGTGTGAAGGATTGTATGTTGCATGTCAGTAAGTGAATGTGAGTCTACAGGAGTCTAATGCACAGGTGCGGCAGAAGATCTCTTCTTCGGTTATCCCTTGATGCGAGGATTATGTCTGCCAAGGGGGTTCATTGGTGAGTTTTTAAGTGGCCGAGGAGCCCAATTCTTGCCCTGCAGATTTTCCCACAGAAGTGACAGGTGTAATCTTGGAGGAGACATAGTTGTTGGCTGGAGTGTTGTGCCCTTTCTTTCCTCCTTTGTCGCTTCTCTGTCTCATAAGCACATCTGTTCTCCTCAAAGTGAGCTGTGGCTCAGTGTATGGTGTGGTGCTGCTGTGTTCTGTTCCGCACCAAGTCCTCCCAGTTTGTTGCATTGATTCCTCCATTTTTAAGGTGTACTTTCAGCATGTCTTTGAAACACTTCCACTGCCCTTCGGGACCCCTTCTTCCCTTAACGAGAGAAGAGTACTTGCTTTGGGAGGTGAGTGTCAGGCATACGTACATAGTGGCCAGCCCAGAGGAGTTGGTATTTCATGACCTGCGCTTCTATACTGCTGATGTTGGCTGCAGAGAGAGTGCTGATGTTAGTGCGTTGGTCTTCCCGGCTGATCCTGAGAATCCTCCTGAGGCAGCACTGCTGGAACCACTCCAGCCACTTGAGATGTTGTCTGTAGGTTACCCAGGTCTCACACCCATAGAAAAGGGTGGGGATGACAACTGCCTTGTAAACCAAAATCTTGGTACCTGTTTGCAGATCCCTATCATTGAAGACTCATCTGAGTGGTCTTCCAAAGTATGTGCTGGCACAGCAGATCCTGTTTTCAATTTCTGCATCAATGCTGGCTGTTTGGGTGAGGTGGCTGCCAATGTAAATGGTCCACATTTTCCAGGGGTTCTCAGCTGATGGTGATTTGTGGAGTATGAAGAGTAGTTTGTGCAGGTGAGGGCTGGTAGAGTACCTTGGTTTTCCTGATGTTGAGAGAGAGAGAGAGACTAAGGCTGTGATAGGCATCTGCAAAAAGATTTAGGGTGCTTTGCAGGTCATCCTCTGTGTGTGCAAGAATGACACAGTCATCTGCATACTGAAGGTCAGTGATGTCAATTCTCATGATCTTAGATTTTGTTTGGAGATGTCGAAGATTGAGGAGTTGGCCATCCATACGATACTCGGTCCTGATTCAGTCAGGAAGGTGGTCACGAATGAGAATCAGGATCACGGCAAGGTAAATGGAGAAGAGTGTTGAATCAATGACACAACCCTGCTTGACACCAGTGCGAATGGTGAATGGTTTGGTCTCTGAGCCGTTGCACAAAATGGTGGCAGTCATCCCATCATGGAGTAGTCTAATGATGGAAATGGATTTCTGTGGACAGCCAAACCTCCATAGCACCTTTCATAGGGCATCACGATTGATAGTCAACACTCTTGTACTATTGCAAACACATTCTACGCGGAGTAGCTATTTGGAGTGGAAGATTTGACAGGTTATGGTGACTTTTTAAAGAAGAATTGAAATGAGCTCCAAGTAGGTTTCAGCTGGAAAGTCCACCCCTTTCATGTAGGTTCACATAAATCTGTATTTGAGTTAAAAAGCATCTCTCAAAAGAACTGGCTGATGAATACCATGAACAGTTCCTGGTGTTGCTCTCTGCACTTCTCCTGAATCCTGGGGTAGAAGATACACCAATTTAGGCTCCCTTAGCTTCATCTCTGTATTTTTCTTTGTTACATTCATCTCCAACAGCAAACAAATATAGGCCCGATTAACTGACTTGAAAAGGAGCATACCAAGCATTACAGTGTGTTTGGTACCAGATGGTAAGGTACATGCACATGACATACATCATGCATGACATACAATTGCTGTCATCTGATAACATTCAGGTTGCTGGAATGATGCCTAAGGGTCTGATTTTCATAGGGGCTGAGCACTGACAATTCTATCTGAAGGGTACTCAGCAACTCTGAAAAATTGAGCCATCAGATGTCTATTAGTACCCAAGAGTCCTTTATTTTTATCAGTTTAAAGAACAAAATCCCAAATCCTCCATGCAGTGCGAAATAACACAGATGACATGCGAAGCAACCTTAAATTGGGCTGGTTAGCATTGTTTCCTGGAAAATGAATAATCTTCTTAAATGCATCTCTGAGCAATAGGATTTGTATCAGAGGATGTTGTCTGCAATGTTTGTAATAAAATCTGAATACATCACTAGAGTTCTTGTGTGAGGATGGGCAAGAAAAGCAGCAATGGGCATAATTGAAACAATCAGTCTTCATGCATATGCTCGGAGGGAGGCCTCTTACGCTATGCTGTTGTTCCTGTTGCCTGGGGAATTTTTAAATTGGGTAAAAATGAAGCTGGAAGAATGCTAATCTCTTAAACCCAATCACAAATGATGCTGCTAGGAGTTCTTCTTCCCCCGCCCCCCTCCTCAGAGTCTGGTTAAAAGGGTGTTGTCTGTGCTAAGCTTGGGCCGGTTCTTTCGAGAGATGCTTTTTAACTCAAATACAGATTTATGTGAACCTACATGAAAGGGGTGGACTTTCCAGCTGAAACCTCCTTGGAGCTCATTTCAATTCTTCTTTAAAAAGTCACCATAACCTGTCAAATCTTCCACTTCAAATAGCTACTCCGCGTAGAATGTGTTTGCAATAGTACAACCTGTACCTATAGTTGCCTAAAATTACACTGCCCAATGAGCCTGAAATAACCTCACAAAAAATCTGTGCCCAGACCCTTCTCTTGTCTCTTGCAAAAAGACAGCTAAAAGACGCAGCTATTGCGTGATGTGTGTCACACCATACTTGTGCTATTTCGTACTCTGCACAATACCCACTCTTACTCTCAGATGATAAGTACTCTGGGCTAGGGACTTTATTGCTTCTGGAGCATTTTCATTTGGTACATGGTGCTATATGTTTTTATAGTGCTGCATCAATGACAATAAACTAAAAGCTCTATCCCAGACACCCCGTTCTCCCCCACTCTCCCAAAAAAAGGGAAGTGAAGGCTGAGAGTGCTTATTAGTCATTTGAGGGTAAAAATTTGGAACTATACAAACACCCTTCAAAAGCCAGGAAATTCTGGTAAAGCTAAAAGAAAGCCAAACACTCTAACTCCCTTGCAGCTTTCAGCAATGAAGACAAGGAGGAGAGAGAGCTGGTTTATGTAAACCTTGCTGGTGTGCAGTAAAGGTTCCTAGTGTGCATTAATGTAGTGCTGTTTGAAACAGTGCTATGTTAAAGTGCCTTAGGTAACATTACAAAGAGAACATAAGAATGGCCATACTGGGTTAGACAAATGTCCATCTAGCCCCCTATCCTGTTTTCCAACAGTGGCCAATGCCAGGTGCTTCAGAGGGAATGAACAGAACAGGCAATTATCGAGTTATCCATCACCTGTCGCCTATTCCCAGCTTTTGGCAAACAGAGGCTAGGGACACTTCAGAGTATAGTTTTGCATCCCTGCCCATCCTGGCTAATAGTTATTGATGGACCTATGCTCCATGAACTTATCTAGGTCTTTTTTGAACCCTGTTATAGTTTTGGCTTGCCCAACATCCTCTGGCAAAGAGTTCCACAAGTTGACTGTGTGTTGTGTGAAGAAATACTTCCTTTTGTTTTAAATCTGCTACTTATTAATTTAAAATTAACTTATTAATTTGGTGGCCCCTAGTTCTTGTGTTATGGGAAGGAGTAAATAACACTTCCTTATTTACTTTCTCCACATCGGTCATGATTTTATAGACCTCTATCATATCCCCCCTTAGTCGTCCCTTTTCCAAGCTGAAAAGTCCCAGTCTTATTAATGTCTCCTCATATGGAAGTTGTTCCATACCCCTAATTTTTGTTTCCCTCTTCTGTACCTTTTCCAAGTCTAATATATCTTTTCTGAGATGGGGTAACCAGATCTGCACGCAGTAGTCAAGATGTGGGCATATCATGGATTTATATAGAGGCTATTTTCTGTCTTCTTATCCATCCTTTTCCTAATGATTCCCAACATTCTGTTCGCTTTTTTGACTGCTGCTGCACATCGAGTGGATGTTTTCAGAGAACTATCCACAACAACTCCAAGATCTTTCTTGAGTGGTAACAGCTAATTTAGACCCCATCATTTTATATGGTGTCAAGTATCAGGGGGTAGCCATGTTAGTCTGTATCCACAAAACCAACAAGGAGCCTGGTGGCACCTTAAAGACTAACAGGTTTATTTGGGCATAAGCTTTCATGGGTAAAAAACCTCAGAAAAAGTGAGGTTTTTTACCCACGAAAGCTTATGCCCAAATAAATCTGTTAGTCTTTAAGGTGCCAGTGGACTCCTTGTTGTTTTCATCATTTTGTATGTATCGGGATTGTTTTCCAATGTGCATTACTTTGCATTTATCAACACTGAATTTCATTTGCTATTTTGTTGCCCAGTCAGCCAGTCACTCCCCAGAGATTACTCATTGCAGTTTATCCATAAATGTAATGAGTCATGTATATTACATACATGGCTCATTACAGTATATCTAAAGGGAGAACCCTGAAATCCCCTGATTTTTTTTTTTTTACATCTAGATAGAAGTCAAAAATTGCTAAACATCCTGTGAGCTGACATGTTATAAAACTGACTTCCACATTTTCCTGGTATGGACAAGCACGCTGTGTCCACAATTAGTTGGTTTGGGTCAAAGGGGAGTTGGTTGGTTGGTTTGTTTTTTAGGTTAAAAATATAAATATTGATATCAGTAATTCCTGAGTACAATTGGAGTGAAACAGGTCTTATTTGTCCATAGTTTTGGTTCAGCTCTATTAACATCAACTTTAGTTTGTCTGTCTTCCTGTTTTGTGTAAACTTCAACCAGTTTGCATATCTGAGTTATGGGTTCTTTTTCCTCTCTCTAAACAACTTTAATCTGTGCAGCTTTCTAAATGAATATTAATGAATTACTCGAGTTTGTTAGTCAAGCGGACTAATTATTTTTCTGGGTTTATTGTTGGTGTGAACACATTCTGTGTGTATTTACAAAAACACACTATGCCTTCTTAGAGGATTAGCTATCTATATTTTATTGGATTTGCCAGCAGCTGTGTAATGTATCTTCTTTAGTCATGAAAGAGAACAATCTCCTGTGTGTCTCCTTCAAGATGCAATCAGCCTGCACTAACCCAACAAATAAAGTTTTTAAAAATCCAAAACTGATTTTAGGGCTTAGATAGATGAATTCAACAAGCCATTTCTGACCCACTTCAATGTATTATTTTTAAGTTCTTGCATGAAAAATGCTACAAAATGATTTATGTAAATGTAAAGTCAGTGTAATGGGGCATACTGGCCCTTTAAAAATAGAGAGGGCCAGGGAATTGGAATGAAAAAAGACCCAATTAATAGCTAGGCAGTGGAAGAGAGGAATTGCTTCCAGATAATTAGGAGCTGGGGGGAGGGGGGGAAGGCCCAGGATACTCTTTTTTAAGGCCTGAGATCAGGAGCCCTGTAGTGTTGGGTGGGGCAGGGCTCCCTTCTCTTCTAGCCAATTGGGATGAGCTCTCTGGAGGAGGGCAGTACATAGGTTGCCTTCTCTCTCAAAACCAAGGAGACACTGGCAAGAGAAGGAAACTAGAGTTAGAACGCTAAACTCCAGGGAGAGACAGCTATGAGAGGAGACCCTGTGATGGGGAAGAGCTCTCTATGGATGTCAGAAGAGCCAGAGATAAGTGTGCAGCTTTGGAATGCAGTGAGGGATTTTATTGATCAAAATGTTACAGTCAGATATTGCCGAGTGCCAACTCTTGTTAATGGCCATCCCTTTATGTGCATTCTGAAGATATAAAAGATTGCAAAATATTAATTCATTCTTATATCACTCCTGTGAGAAGTAGCCAAATCTTGGAAATACTATATCCTACCACAAAGCTAGGCAAATTATTGATACCTATTATATATTACTTATGAAAACCTACAATAGAAACCATAAAGTTGCAAACTTATGCATTAATAAGTTAGGAAATGCCAAAATTACAGGTGCCTGCACAACCTTCATTGGGCCTCTGTGCACATATGCGTTATGGACAGGCAAACTTAATTCAGATGTCTCTTACCTTTTCAGTGCTTGAATTTGCAATCTAAGTAATGTTCTTTTAATGTAGGGGTGTGTGTGTGTGATTTCCTGGGTTTAAAAAAACCCAAAACTGAACACGTCCCCAAAATTCCATCCTGTGGCATTATATTGACAACTGCATGGTTAATGAACAGGGCTGGAACTGTTAGATCCACCTCACAGACCTCTTGTCTCTTGAGCCAACAGAGCAACTGATAGCAATAGTAAGTTGCCAGCCTCTGTGGATGGGCCACTGGGTGGGGGTTGGGGGGGGGGGTTGAGACACATTTTTGTCAGTGGGTTTCAAACAAATATTTGCTGACTGAAGAGGAAGGGTGAGATTCTGGAATCTTTTATTCCATTCCAGTTGTTGGAAGCACCTGGCATTGGCCACTGTCGGAAGACAGGATACTGGGCTGGATGGACCATTGGTCTGACCCAGTATGGCTGTTCTTATGAGTAGAATATTCCCTAGTGGGTACAGATCCTTCTTTCCCTGTTCTGCCTACCCCACCCCAAGGCTCAGCCATTTTATCCCTGACCCAGTCTGGTTTCTTTCCCTCCTTCCCCATCCAGCTCCTTGTCCCAGTCATCTCGCACAGCCAGTCCCAGTGTCCCCCTCCAAGCTTCATGTCCAAATCCCAGTTGGTTTTCTCCCACACACGTGTTTCCTATTCCCAGGCTCTCTCCCTAAACTCCTCATCCTAGTCTACTCCTTGCCCAGCCAGACCTAGTCTTCCCCTCATCCCTACATTCTGTGGGCTCACTCTCTCCCTTTCCCCAGTCCCAATCCCTACCAGCTCATAATCCCTGTATCTGCCTTTACCCCAAATTCATTGTCCCAATCTTCTCCCTCTGCCACCGCTGATCCAATTCTTGTCCCCTCTACATCCTCCATTAGGTTGCTTCTTTCTCCAGGCTGCTTATGTGCCAGCAGGGGAACCACTGAGAGCACAGGAGAGACAGTCTCCATTCCTGTGCTCAGCGCCACAGTGGCCTGCAGCAGCTAAAAGCAGCAATTACAGAGAAAGTCTTCCAGCCCTGCAACCCTGGGATGAAGCATGCTCAGCACAGATAGAATCTTCAGAGAATTCAGCTGCTAAACTCTAACAGGTCTGTACTGAGCATGTACAAACTGAGATTCTCAAAGATTTGTACTGGCCAAATCTGTGTGGTTTTTCTTGGGAATGCCAAAAGAAACATGCCTGACATCCGTATAATGAAATAAAAATAACTGTAGCTATGCATCACAGTTCTCAGGGCTCAGTGATTCCTCATGTCTGAGCTCTGGTCACCTGGTGGGATGGGAGGATTGGTTGAGATCTGGTTGTGGCTCTCTGGTGCTGTGCACCCTGGCTCTTGTAGTTAAAGCAACCAACAGGCTACTGTTACTTATGCTCTTGGAGGATAGGTATCAAAGTGGAGTTATGCCATACACCCTCATTCCCTCTTTTTCCCCCTGCACTGGATGGCAAAGCAGCACAAATGGACGGGAGAATCTAGTCCTATGCATCATCCTATGGTTACATCTCTGAACATGAAAGGAAAATAATCAGGAAACCGTTATTTATATTGTGGAAGTTCCTAGGAACTCCTGTCAAGGACCAGGATCCCAATACACTAGGTGCTGTACAACCAGAGAACAAAATGTCAGCCCCTTTCCTAAAGAACTCACAAGCTAGCTAGTGTTCCATGTACTATCAATAAATTTATTAATATATGTTCCAGAATTGTTGAGCAATTCTTATAAATTAGTTTAGATAATCAGGGGAAAAATATAATTCTTACAACAATTCTTTTTATTGGTTTTAAAACTTGGCTGAATAAGCAAAATTTATACAGAAATAGCCCTCAGCACAGTTCCATGAAGCAAAACCTTGATGTCAATGCCATATTAGGTATAACTGCAATCTGTAAAACATTTGCTGGAATGATTACACACAAGGACAGGAATCTGTAGCACAAGCATGGCTAGAAGCATGTAGCTGTAATGCAAACAGTTAGTCAGCATTGAACTGGGCAGCACAGCATTCATTTTAATCCCGATTCGGATCCCCTTGCTCAGACTGTAGTCCCATTTGAGGAGGAAGATGCTACTCAGTCTGAGGAAGAAAATCAGAATCGGGATGAAAATTAATGCAAATGTTAACTAATTGTTTGCCTTAATGAATGTATTTGAATGAAGGGGAAGAGCTTGGATACTATCATCATAATAAAACCTGTGGCATATACATAGCAGAAAATCTCTTTATTCGGGTTATATGAAAGTGATTACCACCCATACCATCCCTTGGAGATAATGCTATGGACACTTGTTGGCTTTGGGTTACCATTGGACAAGGAGTTCTAGTTCACCAAGTCTTGTTAGCTCTTCAACTTAGGAGACAGTCAGAAATCCAAGGCACGCTCTAGTAGCATGTCAGACCTTGGGATGATGTCAGTATTGGCACTGATGATATAGAATGGTAGGCACAATATATGTGAACAAGGTACAGTTTATAATGAATGGCACGGAAGTGATTAGAGCAGGATGAGAGTGGCTTAGCTGTCATATGCTGCAGAGTGGCATTTCCCAAACTTTCTCGGAAAGTGAAACCAATCCTACTCGCTTTACAGTCCCCCTATGCATTATTAAAGGCCTATTGTGAGCCAGGGACCTCTTGGTTCCAGCTGGCAGAGGGCACAGGAGCACATAAGGGTTACAGGGATCCCCTGGGTCTCGTATCTACATACTAGTTCACCAAAGAGCGTCATGTAAGGTCTTTACTGAAAGCATGTGTCACACTGGTCATCATGATCATTGTGAAATATATATGCAAATAATATGTGAGTTATGTACATACACTGAAAATTATGTTCTTAAGGTCTGTGACTTGGAGCTGGTTACCAGAAGGTGATAAGCATATCCTACCTCAACAAAACGTGTTTATCTACCAGTCTGGCTATATGTAAATTGGGTATTGGATACTTCACAATGAATGCCTATTTCCTGTCTCAGCAAAATGCTCATCAAGTGACTACAAAGTCTCCAGGATAATTCTAGATAGGAAAAAACAAGCAACAGGAGTTTCTTTTTTTTTTACAAGTGATGGTAATGGATTGTTGGAACTATATCTGGGACAAGCTGCCAGATGGCTTGTCTTGTGAACTGGAGATCACAGCCGGTTTGGCTGTTTGAGCCTGAGAGAGAAACTTTAGGTGAGCTAACCTTTATGAGACAGGAGAATGTCTTGTTAGTTGATTTTATGCTCTAGAAAGCATGTTATGATTTTATTTTATATGTAACCATTTGTTACCATTAATTCTTCTCATAAGGGACCGGGTCTGGCCTAGTGATCACTACTGGGCTGAGGTCTGCCCATCAGAGATAGGAATCGCTGGGCCGGAGTTGGAGGAATTGCAAGACCAGGTCCCATAAACAAGAGTCAGGGTCAGTCAGGCTGGGGTTGGAGACCTGAGATCAGCGGTAGTGCCAGATCAGAAGTGAGAGGCAGGAATCACGGTCAGAGTCAGGAGACGGGGAGATCAGGCAAAGTCTGGCACTGCAGCAAGCCAAGTCTGTGTTGTTGACCAGACAACTTCCTGGGGCAATCTTTTGAGTTAAGTAGGGGCACTTGGCCAATCAGATCGCTGCAGGATACTGTTGCTCTGGGTCTCTTGGGCGGTACTTCCTGTGGCACCCTCTCTTCATAGTGCTCCCTAGCTGTGCCTCTGCACAGTGGTAATGTGGGAACATCAGCTAACCCAGGCTCTGCAGACCTGGGTTCTGGTCCTTAGGCTTCTTAGATCTGTCCTTTTTATTAAATAAACATCCTGGTTTTACCATAGACACATCTAAGTACAGTGTATTAAGCAGAACTGTGATCTACGATGTGCCTGGTAAGCTGGGATGTACTGTTCCTTTGGGAGCAGAGGATCTGAGAATTCTGGGTAGGACCACTGGATTGGAGTTGGGCGCTTCAGGGGACGCTCAGAGAATTTGGAGGTTGAAGTGTACCTATTGTCAATCTGTAAAGAGAGAGCAGGGCCTGTGCATGCTCGGAAGGCCATGCTTGTGTCACCAGAGGCTGGTGGAATTGAGGAACTGACCCACAGCAGGCACAGAAAAGGCTTTCTCATGCTAAGAGCAGGTGGTAGCAAAGTGCCTCATAACCTTGTGTACCCCCAGGAAGCATCACACCTACCCATCTTAATCTAATCATCTTGGGCCCTTGCCCCCTCAGCTAGTCCTTTACACACTCTGGGGGGGCATGTTCACACTTTGGGAAACATTGCTATAGAGCTTTATACCAACAGAGACCCTCTCCTTTCTTACATGCTTTGAAAAGCAATGAAATAGTTAACAAGGTGGGCATTTAATGTATGCCCCTCAGCATTTGAGTTGAAATGAATGGGAAAGATCACACCACAGAACTATTGCTCCAGATTCTCTTCAAATGGAGGCATATGTTGCTTCATTGGTCACACACTGAGGATTTCCTTCACAACCAGAACAGCTAAAGACTAGCTTTATAAAACAATGAAAGCCTTTGGAGGGTAATTGAAAGGTGGGGTCTGCACTCCTGACTAATCCTTCATGCCTCCCGGGGGATGCATCCTACACTTTGGGAATTGGTACTGTATGACATTGGTACGATCAGCTGTAAATCAAGTTTCCCATCACTTGGCAAGGAAGGGAGGTTTGAGGGGTTTATAATGAGCATTGTCTATTTCAGTTTGTAAAAATAACAGTAACTGGTTGAAATCATTTCTAAGGTAAGTTCATGTAGTGTTTACTAACTTGCCATGGACATTAATTGAATCAAGATTGTTCATTTGATTACATTTGTATTTTGTTGTCTTCTGTTGCACTGTGGTCATTAGCAAAGCAACGCAGCTAGGCTCGCCCTTGGAATGGAATGGTGGAACAGAGATTCTTGTGCATTGACTGCAGCAGATATGGTGGCGTATAGGAATAGTGGGTGGGGGAATAGCACTTTCTGGACAAATGATATTTTTACCAGAAAATATTTACATAGATATATAAGAATTGCTATAGTGGATCAGACCTATAGCCCATCTCTAGTCCAGCATGTTGTCTTCAGCAGTGGGCAGCACCACTTATTGCTGTGGGATGCTGTATCATAATATTAATAAAGATCACAGAGGAGAGACCCATAGAAGTCTAGCTAGGTATCCAGAAGACTGGACTGATACTGCAAATTTAGAGGTTTACTTGCAGCTGTTCATAAATTGCTCAGGTACTGGGATTTTACTGTGCGTGTGTTTTAGTGAAACAGACTTTACACTTTGTTTCCCAAGGGCCACAGTTTTAAATGCATGATTAGTGAGAAGAAGAGTTACTGCAACTGAAAATATCCAGAGACTGAAAACATTCTGATTCTTTATCCCATTCCTGCACCCTCATTAGCAATGTATTCATCCAATGGAAGCTGGCCTCCACCATGCTTTCTTGTCCTTGGGCAGCAATATCTGGGTTGTGTAGTCTGAGCTCTACATTCTCTGTAAATGGAGACTCTCTGGTATGGGTTTCAAAACTTCACAGTAAAATAGGGGAGGTCACTTAAAAGCATCCTGCAGTACTCCCGAGTTTGATAAATGACAACACAGATATAACAGAGTCATCTGTGTTTGGTGAGAAGACCTGATTTAAGTGGAACCCAGATGAATCTAAGGGTATGTCTACACTACCTGCCGTATTGGTGGGCAGCAATCATCCAGCGGGGATCGATTTATCGTGTCTAGTCTACACAAATGAATAGGGAGAAAAACAAAAATAAAATGTCTTCTTAAGAATAAATCAAAATAAGAGCTCTTCCCACATCTGGCTAAACTAAGCATAGCTTATGTGGTCAAACAGATGACTGAAACACTATTAGTTGGTGGCAGTTCAGTCCATTCTGTAGCAATTAATATGTAGCCACAAAAGAGTTCATTGTTTATAGGAGTCACTGAATAGTGTTTCTATCAGGGACCAGACCAGAGCAGGAGTCAGGCCTAGTGGTCAGAATCTGAAAGCCAGAGATCAAGGTCAAAGCAGAGTCAGAGCGAGGGATTGGAGCTGAAGATCAGAACCAAAGTAAGAGTCTGAATGCCAGAGCCAGGGGTCGAAACAGAGTCAAAACTAGTAACCAGACCTGAGGCTCAGACCCAGATTACCTGGAGTCAGGGAAGGCAAGAACAGGGCTGGTTCCAAGGCAGAAGCATGGCTGGGCTAGGACTGGAACAAAGCTATGTGCAGATTGGGGTCTAAACTGGAGTGAGGCAGGGTGCAGGGCAGGGACTAGGCTGGAGCCATGGAGGAGAAAAGCAGGAGCAGGTTTTGGAGTGAGACAAGCACAGGGAGGCAAAGGCTGCTGCTGGGCTTAAGAACTGGCCTAGTAAGTGTCCTCAGCCAATCAGGCAGGGCAGTCCGTCTGGCAGTCTAGCTGGCTTGCTAGGCTATCAGGAGACTGAGCAAGTACAGCTGCAGGCAAGAAGTGACGAGTGTGTGGGGGATGCAGGGTCATGTGCCCCCCCTCAGATTTCTTGGGATGCCTCTGGCAGGGATGCCCAGCAGTGAGGAGGCAGCACTCCCCCTGGCAGCGACACTCTCCCTGTGTCCCTGCAGCCAGGGGAGGGAGGAAGCAGCAGGGTGACTGGTTGCTGGCTGAGCTCCCCCACCATATGGGGCTGCTTTGCCTCCCAGCAATGCTGCCTGTTTTGCAGGCCATCCAGTGAGTGAGTCAAGGGGTGGAGGCTGAGACAGTGTGTGGGTTTCCAGCAGCAAGGAAGGTGAAGCAGGCCCATGTGGTGGGGAAGGAGCTCAGCTGTTGCCAGGGGGAGTGTGGCCTCCTTGCTGCTGTGTGTCCATGCCAGAGGCATCCTGAGAAATCTAAGGGAGCCCATGACCCCTCCAGAACCTTTAATTTGTGCCTCCCCCTACTTGCCACAGTTACGCGTTGCCTCTGGCTGCAGGGCCTTACTCCTGACAGTAAGCCTGCCTCCCCTTCCTGGAACCGCAAGGCCTGGTTTCTGTGAAGTGCCTGCAACAGATCCAGGGCAAGGATGTGACTTGCCAGTTCCAGGATCATTCATCTGGGCCGTAAACTTTCCAGTCCACCAACTACTGGAGTTGTCCTAACTCATCAGCAGTCAAGGATTTGCCAAAATATATACTCCTGGGACTGTTACAAGTGGAGACGGCGGGCTGGAGTGGTACAGGAGGGGGTTCTCTGTGTACAGCTTTAGAACGGAAACATGACATATAGAATGGATCTTGGGACTTGGGTAATTGCAATCTGCATGTTACTGGGTCTGTGGTTCAATCTTGAAAGGTCCCAGATATTGATGGTCCAAGTCTGGCCAAGGTGCGAATTGATTTAAGATTGTGGGTGGACAGCTGGACCTTGTCAGAGTGACATTTATATGCTTCCTTAGCTGCTTTTAAGTGCTCCTTGAGTTGTTTGTGTACTTTGTGGAGGTGAGTAGCTAGATCTGTGACAGCAGGTACTGGGGAGTTTGTGGAGCTGTCTGAATGAAAGCGGGGGTGAAAACTGTAGGTTTTTTTTAAAGCGCATTGCTGGGTGGAGGCATGTGTGACATTTCTGTAGCCAAATTTGGCATATGGGAGCAGAGATAACCAGTTGTCTTGATGATAGTCCAAGAAGCAGTGTAGCTACTGACCGCTCCATCGGTCCAATAGTATGTGGATGGTGTGTAGATGAGAGGAGGGGCTCAATCTCTAGAAGTTTTAGAAATTCCTGCCAGAACTGGGAAACAAAATGAGAATCGTGGTCTGACATGCTGCCTGAGGGCAATACGTGAGGACAAAAGATGTTTTCCAGGAAGAGGAGAGCCGTTTCCTGGCCAGTAGGGATGGTACAACAGGGGACAAGGTGTGGCATTTCGATTAAGAGGTTGACCGTGACTAGGATCATTTCTGTCTCTGGGAACGTGGCACAGTAAAGTTGAGGGATATACTATCCCGTGGTTGAGGTGGGACGGCAATGGCTGGAGAAGGCAGACTGGCTTAGAGCGGGGGCACTTGGTCTGGGCACACAGGTCACAGGACACAGGATCTGATGTAGCTCTTGACTAAGATGGGCAAGCCTGGCCACAAGAAACACCTTGTGATTAGGCTCCGGGTGTGGAGGTGGCTGAAGTGCCCTGCAAGGGTACATTATGACATAACTTAAGAACCTGCAGCTTTCGTTGCCCTTCTGTGATGTGGATATGGTCCTCATGGTAGAGGAGCCTATCTTGGAAACTGAACCCAGGGGCTGGTGAGGCATTGGCATTCTCCAGAGTCTGGTGGAGCTGAGCAGTGAAGCGGTTGTTGAATAACAAAGCATGAATTGGCTCCTTTTGGCTGTGGTCTATTGTGCCATTAATGAAGTTGGATGCCTTTTGAATCACAGAAGGCATTTTTCTCATCCTGTTCCTAGTACTTGGCCTTACAGGAGGGGTGTCAGCTCCTGGGTGAGAGATGACTATGAAATCAAATGCGGCAAAGACAAGAGACCTGCAGATCAGCCATTGGTTGCGGTGTCTGGCCATTTGAAGATTCTCCAGATTCTTGTGATCTCTGGGTACTTGGACAGGGAGACTTACCCCCTCCAGTAGATGACACCGTTCCGCAAATGCTGCCTTGATAGCTATTTGTTCCTTGTTCTGTATATCATAATTCTCTTCTGCCAGGGATGGTGTGTAAAAGTAATAGGCATATGGATGAAGTTGACTGTCAGTACCCATCAGGCAGCTAAGTTGACTTGTTAGGCTGTCAGGAGACTGAGCAGAAACAGCTGAGGGATTTACCCCTGACAGTTTCCAAGCACAGTCACCTTTGGAGACTCTGGCAGACTTATTGCTGTCATACAGCAGGTTTCTGTGGATGATTGCAGCAGCATAGTTTCTTTCTTTTGTACTCAGTAATCTGATGGCATTTGCTCTCTCTCTCTCTTTTTATACTTTACATACAGAAGCAGGATGCCTTGCTAATTAACTGGTGTCTCTACGGTTGAGGGCATTTTTGGCAGCACCCGGACAACTTCATTTTAATGTATGGTAGTCACTGAACCATTGGATCTGTTCAAGAACTCGTCCTATCATCACTCCAATCAACCAGAGTAAATTTCCCACTGACATGACATGATTTTTGCACTAAATTAGATTTAGATAGAATATCCAGGAAGCAGCTCATGAAATATGGTTTGTACAAGAGTTTGAATCACAGAATAAACAAGACCATTACAATGCAATAAAAAACATTTCAAGGGTTATCAGTCAGGGCATAAACCGATGGCCAGCTGGGGCTGGGAAATAAATCTCTACCATGGTCTGGCATTGCACAGTTTGCTTTTTCACGCTGCACAGGAGGTTTTCAGATCCCTCTGAAGTATCTCATTTGTTATAGGCCATTACCGGGGCAGGGATACTGTGGTCATTGATTAGTTCTGTTCATTATATTGTTGTTAATCACTGCACGTATTTATATGCATCTAGATATGGGCTAAGCACATTTTATAAATCACAATAAAAATGCTGCCCTTTGCTTAGTTTTGATTAAAAACAAGCAGCATGTTCCCCCAAAGAGAGAGAACATATGCTCACAACCCACACAATAACAAATTAGCTAACTTGGAGGGAAAGGGAGGTGGGGAAACTAACCAGTTGGCCAGGAGGTTCCAGATCTGTAGTTAGCCAGTCTGCCCCAGGATGGCTTAAGTGTCAAGGGTGAGTCATGGGCAGCCAGGCCTAGTGGTCAGAGCCAGAGTCCACAATCAAGAGTCAGCTGGGTCAGGATACCAGGAGATCAGAAGCAGGAAACAAATTGGAGATCAGAACCACAAGTCAGAGGTCAGGAGCCAAGCCATGTCAGGGTGCCAGGAAGTCAAGCCAGGGGAGCAGGAAGCACAAGGTATGCAGTCTAGAGCAGGGTGTGCTCAGATAGCATGCTGTTCCTGCTCCTGGCTTAAGTAGGGCCAGCGGGCCAATTGGCTGCTCTGGGACTCTGCCAATAGGATGTCGGGGCGGAGCCTCAGACTGGGTCTGGGCTTCCTGAGTTCTGAGCAGGCTGCCAAGTGGAGGGTTGAAGCATGGCTGTTTCTGTGGATCCAGGTTTGAGGCTTGTGGGTCATGACACTAAGTGACAGGTGTATCATGATCAGTGGAGTCAGAGGGTCCATGTTCACTAGAGGGACTGTTATTGAGGGGAACACCAGTTGTACAGGAAAAGGGAGTTATGCTGGAAGCAGCTCTGCCATGTGGACAGAGCAGTGCACAGGGCTTGATAAAGTTCTGCTTGTTCAGCCTACATTATATTCAGCGTCATGCGTTGCGAATGAAACCTGGTGGCAGTGTCTGAGCTGTGAGTTCTCTGCAGTGCAGCAGCTGGCAGCATGAGCCATGGATTTTGCAGACACAAACTAGCCCAGTGATGGGCCCATGGAAGGAGGATTTCAAGCTGTACACAGACCTGGCCATACAGGAAGACAACATTAGGAAAGTAAAACTGTTGCTTTGCCTTATTGGGGAACAAAGCAGAGAGGTCTGCATCACTTTGAAACTCACCACTGCCTCAAGCCTCACAGCAGTCTGGGATCCCTGGGGACCTATTGCTCCCCAAAGCCAAAAGAAACTGAAGCAACACAGGTTTTTCACTAGAGATCAATTTGAAGAGGAAGGAATAGACTAAGGGCTTGTCTACACTTACCGTGGCATCGAGGAGCAGCGATCGATCATCAGTGGTCAATTTAGTGGGTCTAGTGAAGACCCGCTAAATCGACCACAGATCACTCTCCTGTTGACTCCTGTACTCCACTGGATCGAGAAGAGTAGGGGGAGTCAACGAGAGAGTGTCTCCCAATGACATTGCGTCCCATGGACTCCGCGGTAAGTAGATCTTAACTACGTCGATTTGAGTTACGCTAGTCACGTAACTCAAATTTCGTAGCTTAGATCGAATTTCCCCTGTAGTGTAGACAAGGCCTATGTTACTGTCTTATGCACACTGGCTGCTACATGTAATTTTGGGGAATTTGACAGGATAGTCTGCGGCTCTTGGGATCAGCTGTTGCAGGAGTGGCTGCTCTGGGAAGGCATCTCACATTAGATAGATGCTTAGATGTTGGGCATGCAGTGGAAGCCTCAAGCGAAAGGATGAAAGCCCCGAGAGGTACAACACCCCTGGAAATACATAAGAACATAAGAACATAAGAAAGGCCGTACCAGGTCAGACCAAAGGTCCATCTAGCCCAGTATCTGTCTACCGACAGTGGCCAATGCCAGGTGCCCCTGAGGGAGTGAACCTAACAGGCAACGATCAAGTGATCTCTCTCCTGCCATCCATCTCCATCCTCTGACGAACAGAGGCTAGGGACACCATTCTTACCCATCCTGGCTAATAGCCATTTATGGACTTAGCCACCATGAATTTATCCAGTCCCCTTTTAAACATTGTTATAGTCCTAGCCTTCACAACCTCCTCAGGTAAGGAGTTCCACAAGTTGACTGTGCGCTGCGTGAAGAAGAACTTCCTTTTATTTGTTTTAAACCTGCTGCCTATTAATTTCATTTGGTGACCCCTAGTTCTTGTATTATGGGAATAAGTAAATAACTTTTCCTTATCCACTTTCTCAACATCACTCATGATTTTATATACCTCTATCATGTCCCCCCTTAGTCTTCTCTTTTCCAAACTGAAGAGTCCTAGCCTCTTTAATCTTTCCTCATATGGGACCCTCTCTAAACCCCTAATCATTTTAGTTGCTCTTTTCTGAACCTTTTCTAGTGCTAGAATATCTTTTTTGAGGTGAGGAGACCACATCTGTACACAGTATTCGAGATGTGGGCGTACCATGGATTTATATAAGGGCAATAATATATTCTCAGTCTTATTCTCTATCCCCTTTTTAATGATTCCTAACATCCTGTTTGCTTTTTTGACCGCCTCTGCACACTGCGTGGACATCTTCAGAGAACTATCCACGATAACTCCAAGATCTTTTTCCTGAGAGAGGAATGCAGAGAGACAACAACAAAGGAGAGCAGCTGGCCAGCGTTCCATGCCCACAGTGAGATGCATTTACTGTGGGAGAAGGCGAATAAGGGAGAAGTGCCCCACACTAGAACAGCACTGCAAGGAATGGGGCAAGTTGAACTATTTTAGCAGTGTGTGCAAAAGCAGAGGAAGGTTTCAGAAAGATTGTCAGACTTTGGTACAAGAGAGGGAGAGTACATCAGTCAGTGCTGATGATATCTTGACTCCTTGAGTCAGAGAGCATATCAGGTTCAGGCTGTCAGGACAGGAAAGCAAGAAAGGATAATATCAACCTCTGTGCATGCAACAATGGTAATAGGGAATCACTATGTGTGATTTCAGCTAGATAGCAAGGACTCCTGCTATGTAATTCCTCAGGGTGAATTGGACTCTAACACATCTGTTACAAAGAGCAGATGCAATCTAATAATGTACAATGAAAGCATAAGGAAGCCCATAGGAAAATATGATCTCATAGTAACTAATGTGAAAAATAACAGTACCAAATGAAGTTTGTGGTGGTGGATGGTAAGCCCCACAGACCCCTCTTGGGAATACAACATACAAGGCAGGGATCTGATTAGGGTGCAGTGACAGGATTTTGTAGCTGCAGTGCAAGAAGTAAGAGGAGACCCTTTGACAATGGAGACAATTTTAAAAGCATATGGGGATGTTTTCAAAGGCGATGAGTGCCTCGAAGGAAAGCTGCAACTAGAAGTAGACCTTGCAGTGGAACCTGTGTGCTTACCATGAAGGCAAATTCCAGTGGCACTATGTAATCCAGTCTGGAAGGATCTTGAAAGTACGCAGTGCAGGGATATCATAACTAAGGCTACGTTTTAGTCACGGGTATTTTAATTTTTAATGATCTGTCCATGACTTTTACTATATACCCCTGACTAAAATTTGGAGGCGGGGAGTGGGTGTGGCTTGGGAGGGCAGCTCAGTAGATGCCGTGAATGCAGGAGAGGGTGGCTCAGCTTGGTGGCCCCGGGGATTCTGCGGGTGTTGGGGTGGGGGACTCCCTGGGGGGCGCCGCAGGTGTCTCAGGGAGGGGGCACGGCTCAGGGGCTGCCATGGGTGTCTGGGGGGGCACAACTGGGGGGGATGCCGTGGGTGCTGGGGGGCATGGTTGCTCGGGTGGCGCCATGGGTGCTTGAGTGGGCGCGTTGCCGGGGCTCCTGGGAAGCGGCGACCTCCAGCTCCTAGCTCTGCCTGCTGCCTCTGCTCTGCCCCAGCCCATGTTCTGTAGTTCCCATTGGCTGGGAACTGGGACCAATGGGAGCTACGGGGGTGGTGCCTGTGGGCGGAGGCAGCACGTGTAGCTAGGAGCTGAGGGAGGGGAGTTCTTGTCGCCCTTCCAGGGAGCTTTCCCCAGGTAAACACCGCCCTACCGCACCCCAATCCCCAGTCCTGAGCCCCTCACACCCAAACTTCAGCTGCTGGGGCACAGGCGGTAGGGGGGCTGAGACTGCCTCAGCAGCGGCCAGTGCGACTGGCCCAGGGGCTGCCCGAGCTGCTCAGGCAGCTCCCGGGCCAGCCGCACAGGTTGCTGCAGAAGTCATGGAGGTCATGGAATCCATGACTTCTGTGACCTCCATGACAAACACAGCGTCTTAATCATAACACTTGTAGTGGCCAGTACAGCCGGGGTAAGCAGCATGGTGGTGGAAAAAAGCTATGAAACAAATTACACATCTGCATAGACCCATAGCCACTGAACCAGGTATTGAAAATATGCCACTATCCACTGCCCACAATTGATGACAACTTGCCAGAACTTTCGAAAGCCAGAATCTTTATGGTCTGTGATCTGAGTAATAAATTTTGGCACATGAATCTGGAAGGACTGCCTGGGGTGAAAATAATTGTAGATGATATCCTCATTGTGGGTGAAGGGAGCAATGACACAGAAACTGACTGAGACCCTGACAGACAATTACAAGCTTTTGTACAGCTATGCAAAGACAAGAACATAAAATTCAACCCAGTAAAAATGTGACCCAAACAGCATGAGGACATCTACCCACAATAGAGAGGCTGAAAACAGATGTCAACAAGATCAAGGCAGTCAGATATGCCAGCTCAGGTGGATGTTAAAGGGGTAAATTACACCAGGGGATATTTAGATTAAACATTAGGAAAAACTTCCTAACAGGAAAGGGTAGTTAAGCATGGGAACAAATGAATTAGGGAGGTTGTAAAATCTGTCATTGGAGATTTTTGAGAACAGGTTAGACAAACACCTGTCAGTGATGGTTTAGATCAGGGGTCGGCAACCTCCGGCACGTGGCTCGCCAGGGTAAACACCCTGGTGGGCTGGACCAGTTTGTTTACCTGCTGCGTAGGCATGTTGAGCTGATCACGGCTCCCACTGGCCGCGGTTTGCCGCTCCAGGCCAATGGGGGCTGCGGGAAGCTGCAGCCAGCGTATCCCTCAGCCCCCGCCGCTTCCCACAGCCCCCATTGGCCTGGGATGGCGAACCGCAGCCAGTTGGAGCCGCGATTGGCCGAACCTATGGATGTGGCAGGTAAACAAACTGGCCCGGCCCACCAGGGTGCTTACCTTGGCGAGCCGCGTGCCAGAAGTTGCCGACCCTTGGTCTAGATAATACTTAGTCCTGCCTCAGTGCAGGAGACTGGTGACCTATTGAGGACCCTTCCAGTCCTACATTTATATGACTCTGATTACTTCATTGAAATGATAAATATTCTGTCCCAAGTTCTGGCCACACTTGACTGCACTAGCGAAACCCATATGTCAGCTCATGAGGCAGGATGTTGAGTGGGACTGGGTGACACGCTGAAACAAAGCATAATGGATGCCCTTGTCCTGAAGTACTTCCAGCCCGGCGAGCCACTGACACTCCAGTATGATGTGTCAGAAAGGACTGAGTGTAGCTCTTTTGCAGAACCAGCCATTCATTTATTCCAGACAGTAAGAAACTGAACATGGGTGCCCCCAAATAGGAAAAAAGCTTCTGTCTGGGGTATCTGGAATTGAGTGATTTCATCATACACCTATGGCCACCCTGTAGTAGTGCAATTAGACCACAACCCCCTAGAGACAATCATGGCAAAGCTCCTGGTTAGTGCTCCAAAGAGATTGGGGCACACATTGATGTGCCTTCAGCACTACCAGATAAAGATCAGATATTGTCTAGGACTATTCATAGTGTTAGCTGACACCCTGAGCAAGGCATGTATACCCAGCATCAGCAAGTTGGGAGAAGGAGACCAGGACGTAATGCAGCATCTTAATGGATTCGATCTCCAGTTTCCAAGTGAAGCTAATGGAAAGCAAAGAGGCTATGGAAATGGACATCCAACTACAGGCAGTCAAGAGAACAAAACTAGTAAGCTGGCCAGAAGACAAAAGCCAAGTACTGGAAAGAGCCGAATGATATTTTCAAATTAAAGATGAGTTCTGTGTGCAGAATGGAATCATATTTTGAGGACTGGGAGCTATTGTCTGCACCTCATTACATAGGGGTGTCATGCAAAAAATTACATGGCTCACATGTAGGCACTGACAGCTGTGCTAGACAAGCTCGAGTGTATTTACTGGCTGGGAAGAAATACATACCTCCGCTCATCAGTAGAAGGATGTGACACCTGCCAGTCGAAGGAGACTTGGTTACTACATGAGTGCCCACCTGACCATGGGAAAAGATGGGAATGGACTTATTTACGTTCGGTGAAAAGCAATCCTTGATTACAGTGGACTACTATTCAAATTCTTGGGAGGTCAATGCCCTGCCTGATACAAGAAGCAAGTCAGTGACGGGTAAATTGAAGGCCCACTTTGTGAGAAATGGAATTCCAGATGCTGTTCACTGACAACGAACCCCTATTTGCCTCAGAATTCAAGGAATTAGCACGCAAATGGGAGTTTAACCACCACACCTCCTCCCCAGCACACCCACAGAGTAATGGTAAGGTGAAATCAGCTAAGACTATGACACAAGGCTGTTTCTTCTGGTTTAGACTCCTTGTTAGCATTTTTAGCACACAGGAGTACCCATCACAGGTGCCCAAACTGTCCAGCACAGGCACTGATGGGATGAAGGACTAAAACCGTGTGATCAATAAGGGGTGACTTGTCACAACCAGAAGGATGGAGATACTGCTGCGAGGGGATGGCCAACCATCAGAGAAAGCAGGCACTAGCGTATGAAAAGAACCAACCGTCTCTGGAGTCAGGTGCTCCTGTGAGGATCCAGCCATTAGAGAAACACTAGAAGGCGTGAAGTCAAGGAGTCATAAGAGGTGCAGTGGCAAACGAGGTGACTACGCAAGAGGAACAAGTGATCTGAAGGAACAGGAGGCATTTATGAACTAGCAGTCACAACACTCAGAGACTGCCCACAGAGATACAGCAATCATCACAGAACAGAGGGGCAAAGAACCATCCAGAAGCCAACCCCACAGGCAGGGAGGAGACTCCCCAGAGAAAGAGTTTACTAGACTTGGAGACAGGGAGACAAGAGAAGACCAAACTATCTTAAAGGCTATGTAACCTGCTGAGTCTGATATAGATGAGAGTTGAAGTCACCTATGTGCTAGCAACATGTGGCCAAAGGGCCCTTTGATTGGGTCTGGGTGTCAATTATTTGCTTTAATGTTGTGGCGCAAAGTACTTTCTTCTCCTCAGCAGGCTCAGTCCTTTTTAGCCTTGGAGACACAGGCTTGGGCAAAGCAAACCCTTCTAGGTAGCACAGGGTCTGGCTATTCCTTCCCTCAGTCAGTCCCTCGTGCTTGTTTTCTCCCCTTCAGGGAGACAGAGCACAGCCTTCCTTGCTGGATGGGTTCAGAGCCTTGCTGCACCTAACTTGCTGGCAGCTTCCCTGCTTCTCTCACTCTCCTTCCTGCTTCTACGCCAGGGAGGGTTTAAAAAGGTCTCCAGCAGTTGGAGCCAGCTGAACCTAATTAGTTCCCTGGTAACCCCTTTTCCAGCTGAACCTTATTTCCCCATGGATATCTCTCCTTAGTGGATTGGGAGAGGCCTTTTAACCCCCTGGGATTAATTATTACCCCTTCCTTTGTAGCCATTTGTCCTGGATTTGCCACAATATTTATATTAAAATGTTTGCAAACTAGAGATGTATCATGTTCAGTGGAATTGGAGTCTGAGGGCCCATGTTCCCAAAGGGGGATGTTATTGAGGAAAACAGTGAATGTGGGGAGTTAAGTTGGAAGTACAGGGGCAGAGCAGTGCACAGGGTTTAATAAAGTTTCATTTGTTCAGCTTGAACTGCATTTAGCTTCATTCCTGAATGAAAGAGCAGGCCCTGGGGAAAAGTAGTTCAAGCAGAGACAAACTGTCCTTTCACTCTCCCTAAGTGCAGGCCTTTCCCAGTCTTCAGTCTGGTTCTTCAATGCAGGTGAGTGGGTGCTGAGGGGAGCTGTTCCTGAAAATGTTTCTTTCTGATCACTGCCCCAAACTGATGGTTAGAAGAAATTATGGGCCCTGAAAGCATTTGTACTGGCCCACTAAGTTGTGTTTCTGCTTTGGCAAGTCATGAAACATTAGACCATAATGTGTGGATGTCTCCTAAATTTTTTTCTCAGTCCCTTTGAGTTTCAAATGTTAACTTTGTAAAGCTTCAGGCGTGTCACAAAATTAAAAATATACATATTTGATCCTGTGCTGTTTCAGACAAAGTCTGAGATCTGTTTTAGTGCTCTGCTAACTTCATAGCAGTGCCCGTCTGCATGCTCAAGAGGAGCTGCTATTGTTCTTTTGAATGTGAAAACAGAAAATGATTGATAACAACAGCAGCATGGGGCTCAATTGGCCTTTCATAGTGTGTTGAGAAAGGGAATCACCACCTGAGGAACTAATATAAAATGCTTTAAGTTTTGTAAAACACCTGTGAAGTTCATTTTCAATAACATTGAAATATAACCAACCCTATGGCTAATAAATTAGGTGACTGAGACTGTAATATGAGGCCGCTGATTTCTGCTGCCCACTGCCTTTAATTCCTATGTGTTAGCAGCCAATATTCTCTTGAATTTCTAGGGTAATAGATTTGTTTGGTACCATTTGACAGCTGTCATTAGAAGATTTTTGGCTAGAAAGGTTATCAAAATAGCTCAAAATCAGGTTGGAATTGAAGAGGGTGGAAGGAGGTGAGATGGCAATCAGAATTTTGTGATTTTTAACTGTACCTCAAGAACTGTGAGGGCTACCAGTAGCAAAATCAGTGATGCATCACTGAAAGGGTGGAATTCTTTGATGAAATCCTGGGTCCATTGAAATTAATAGCGGAATTCACATCAGTTTCAATGGTGACAGGATTTTCTCTCTTTTTACAGTGCTGTATATATGGTATTGGTCTCTGTCCCTAGGGACTAATAAGATACCTTACCTCAAGGCAAAAATGCACTTCATTTATCAGTCGGGCCAGGATGCTTTCAGCTTCTCAAGCCTCTGGGACAGTCTACCTTGGGACCTGAAAGTTGCATCTAACCAATGGCTAGACTTTAATTCAGACACATGTCTGGGAGGAGTGAATTCAAGTGCCCCTCTCACATGTTTACAGATCAGCATATTACACAATCTGTCTGCACTGCGCATTTCTATCTTGTAGAATTCAGCCGTCGTCTATGCTTTCCTGCCACAGACTGTTCTGCAGCAGGGGACTCCTGTGAAATCCTTATCCTTTTCTCTCTTCACAGGGAAGCCTGACTTTATATTAGCAAGAAAAATAGCAGTCAGTATCCACTAATGGGCATAATTGAATACCTCAGGAAATTTAAAAATACTGTAGTTGACAGCGCTGCAAAAGAAAATAGTGTAAGTGATAGATGTTGCCTTATAAAACCTGTTACTTTAAAAATAAGAAAAGACTAATTAGCTGCTGGATGTTTGGAGAGGGAGTACTTGAAAACAAGTGGCCAGCCAACAGGTGTCTATACCTACCACAGATTGTTTTCTGTGATGCCTCACTATCCTGTCCATCCAGCATGTGTTTCAATGTAGACTGACGCTCTGCCAGACACACCATTTTACTTCAATGTCAGAGCTAGTCCTAGGGAAGTGCAAGTAGTGTGGTTGTGTGTTGGCTGATACACCAGGGAGTGAATTGGGAACCTCCAGAGTCAAAACCATAAGCTGCTACATGTTGAGCTAAAGAGCGAGAAGTCCCTAACTGGTGCTGTAATAGACTCGTATCTTCTGGGGATCAAACACAGATGGGACCCTGTAACATACACTCATCAATGGGTTACAATTGCATGTGGCACTTCTTGCCTGTGGTGTCTCTTAGGTGGCCAGAGTGCTTGAGTTGAGGGCATGAAGTCCCCCTACTGAACACTCACCAGGTTGTCATCTTTGACCCACATCCTGACCCATGTGCTTTTAAGCTTCCCTTTGTCTAGGCAGACTTCAGTCACCATCTCTTTCTTTGGCCTCTCTGGCATACTCCCTTGGCACAAATTCTGTCTGGTACCCCTCCTGGAAATGGGCTAGCTGCCCCAGGATCGGTTCTGACCCCCTGGCTCTCCCAAAGACAACCCAGGAGTTTAAAAACGTCCTTCCTGAGAGCTCCACTTTGTGGACACTCTGGTTTACAGTTTAACCCTTCAGGGACCCATGATCATGGAATCATAAAAGTATAGGGCTGAAATAGACCTTGAGAGGCCATCTAGTTCAGCCCACTGTGCTGAGGCAGGACCAAGTAAACCTAGACCATCCCTGGCAAGTATGTGTCCAACCTGTTCTTAAAAACCTCTAGTGACAGGGATTCCACAACCTTTCTTGGAAACCTAGTCCAGAGCTTAACTACCCTAATAGTTAGAAAGTTTTCCCTAACATTTAATCTAAATTTCCCTTGCTGCAGATTAAGCCCATTACTTCCCATCCTGCCGTGAAGAAACAAGGACGGTAATCAGTTGTTCTCCTCTTTATAACAGCTCTTCACATATCTGAAAACTATAACCAGGTTCCCCCTGAGTCTTCTTTTCTCATGCTCAGTATTTTTACCCTTTCTTCATAGGTCAGGTTTTCTAAACTTTTGATAACTTTTGTTGCTCTCCTCTGGACTCTCCACTTTGTCCACATCTTTCCTAAAGTGTGGCACCCAAAATTGGACAAAGTACACCAGCTGAGACTTCATCAGTGCCAGGTAGAGGTAGGGTGACCAGATGTCCTGATTTTATAGGGACAGTCCTGATTTTTGGGACTTTTTCTTACATAGGATCCTATTTACACCCCCCCCCCCGGCCCAATTTTTCACATTTGCTGTCTGGTCACCCTAGGTAGAGGGGGATAATTACTTTTAATATACTCTAGAATGATATCTTTTTTTTGCAACTGCATCATATTGTTGGCTTGTATTCAATTTGTGATCCATATAATCCCCAGATCCTTTTCAGCAGTACTGATGCCTAGCCACTTATTTCCCATTTTGTAGTTGTGCATTTGATTTTTTCCTTCCCAAGTGTAGTACTTGTCTTTAATGAATTTCATCTTGTTGATTTCAGATGAGTACTCCAATTTGTCAAGGTCATTTTGAATTTTACTCTTGTCCTCCAAAGTGCTAGCAACCTTCCCTGCTTGGTGTCATCTGCAAATTTAAAGGCATACTCTTCACTCCATTATCCAAGTCATTAATGAAAATATTGAATAGTTCCAGACACAGGACAGACCCCTGCTGGACCTGACTGGATAGGTTCCACCAGTTTGATAGTAAACCACTGGAAGCTATTGTTTGAGTACAGTCTTTCAGACAGTTTTGCATCCACATTATCGTAATTTTATTTACACCACATTCCCCAGTTATCTTATCAGAATATCTTGTGGGACTGTGTCAAAAGCCTTACTAAAATGTGACATCTACAGGTCCCCCCATCCACTAGGCCAGTAACCCTGTCAAAGAAAGAAGTTAGGTTGGTTTGGAAAGATTTGTTCTTGACAAATCCATGCTGGCTGTTTTGTAATTCCATTATCCTCTAGCTGCTCACAAACTGATTGTTTAATGATTTGTTCCAGTATCTTTCTAGATATCGAAGTTAGGGTGAGTGGTCTGTCATTTCCCAGGTCCTCTTTGTTCCCTTTTTTTAAAGATAGGTGTTGTGTTTGCCCTTCTCCAGTCTTCTGGACCTCACTTGTACTCCCTGAGTTCTCAAAGATAGCTTTTAATGATTCTGAGATTGCTTCAGCTACTTCCTTAAGATACATAGGGTTAATTTCATTAGAACCTGCTTACTTGAATACATCTAACATATCTAGGGTTGCCAGGTGTCTGGTTTTTGACCGGAATGCCCGGTCGAAAAGGGACCCTGGCAGCTCCAATCAGCACTGCCAACTGGGCTGTTAAAAGCCCGGTCGGTGGTGCTACAGGGGAAAGTTAGGTTACTCCTTACTTGTCCTGGAAGCGGCCAGCAGGTCCAGCTCCTAGGCGGGGCAGGAGGGGAGGCAGAAGGCTCCATGCACTGCTCCCGAGCACTGGCTTTGCACTCCCATTGGCCAGGAACCACGGCCAATGGGAGCTGGGGGGTGGTGCCTGTGGGCGAGAGCAACACACGACGCCTCCTGGCCCCCCGCCTAGGAACTGGACCAGCTGGCCGCTTTTGGGGCACAGCATAGGGCCAGGAGAAGCAGGGAGCCTGCCTTAGCCCCACTGCGCCACTGACTGGGAGCCACCTGAGGTAAGTCTGCACCCCAACCCTGAGTCCCAGGTGTCTGACCCAGCCCCGAGCCCCCCCCAAACCTGGAGTCCCCTCCTCCACCCAAACCCCTCATCCCTAGCCCCAGAGCCCGCACCCCCAGCCCAGAGCTTGTACCCCCTCCTGAACCCCTACCACTGCCTCAACCTGCAGCCCCCTCCTGCATTCCAAATCCCTTGGCTCTTCCCCCTAGCCTGGAGCCCCCTCCTGCACCCCAAACCCATCATCTACGGCCCTACTGCAGAGCCTGTACCCCAGCCCAGAGCCCATACCCCCTCCTGCACCTGAACCCCCTGCCTCAACCTGCAGCCTCCTCCCTCACTCCAAATCCATCAGCCCCACCCTCCCAGCCTGGAGCCCCCTACTGCACCCCTCATCCCTAGCCCCACCCCACAGCCTGCACCCTCAGCCAGAGACCTATCCCCCTCCCGCACCCCAAATCTTGCCCCAGCCTGGAGGTCCCTTCTGCTCCCTGAACCCCTCATTTCTGGCCCCATCCTGGAGCCTGTACCCCTAGTTAGAGTCCTTACCCCCTCCTGCACCCCAATCCCGTGCCCCAGCCCAGTGAAAGTGAGTGAGGGTGGGGGAGAGTGAGCCATCGAGGGAGGGGGAATGTAGTGAGCTGGGGGTGGAGGGCAGGGCCTCAGAGAAGGGGCGGGGCTAGGGTGTTTGCTTTTGTGTGATTAGAAAGTTGGCAGCCCTAAACTTATCTGAATATTCTTTAGCCTGTTCTTTCCATATTTTGACTTATGTTCCTTTCACCTTGTTAATATTAATTGTGTTAAGTATTTGGTTACAATTAACTTTGTTAATTAAAGGAGCCTGCCTTAGCCCCACTGTGCCGCTGACTGGGAGCCACCTGAGGTAAGTCTGCACCCCAACCCTGAGCCCCAAGTGTCTCACCCAGCCCTGAGCCCCCCCAAACCTGGAGTCCCCTCCTGCACCCCAAACCCCTCATCCCTAGCCCCAGAGCCCGCACCCCCAGCAAAACACCTCAGCCTTCTTGATGGTAGTTAAAGCAAGAACACAGATTTTGTAAAAGAAATTCTGAACCAATCGCACTTTAGTCATAGGCAGCACAAGAGATGTACAGATTTGTGGGAAAACAACACGGACTGCAAGCAAATACTTGCCTCAGTTTTCTCAGTACTCCCAGAGCCCTTTGGGATTTGGTCATGTCTGTTCAGGGAGTCCAGGATTCAGCCGAAGCCCCTCTCCTTCTTTCCTCCTGGTCACCTCAGCCTTCTAGTTTCTTTTCTCCCTCTCTAAAATGACAGCTGAGAGCACCTTCCTTTCAAAGACTTCCAGTCCCCATTGTCAGGTGAGCTACCTGGTCAAAATCCCCATCAGGTGATCAGTTCTGTAGTTACCAGCCTACCTGGGTAGACTAGCTCTTCTGGGTGGTAGCCAGCTCACTGACCTAGGGTTCCAATCATTTGCATAGAAGTCCATCAAGGTTAGATGACCCTCCATTGTGATCCCTGTCAATACCGCTTGGAATTCCAGCCCAAGATAGAGGGGAAAAGGAAAGCACATACCTACCGAACAATCAAAATGAAGTTTGATATAGATATCTATGGAGAGTTCATAATGGGAAACAGAATTCATGAATTGTACATAGACAGATTCCCTAAACCATCACCTCTGCAATAAAGCAGGCTTTTCTCCTTTTAAATAGCAGGGAAATGGAAAGAATGTGAATAATGGGATCCTTTGTGGAGTGGGGGAAGAGGGAGGCAGAGCAGCCTTGTTGGAAGGGGACCATGGGGGAGATGATGTATGGCACGTGCCTCCTGGTGGGGTTAGCCGAGAAGGGGCATTTTAGAAAACTGGTGGTCCTAGTTGATTCTTGTACTTCCTCTAAAAATATGTAAATGAGCATTGCGGACTTGTACCAGCTCCCTGAGTGGTGGTGGATTGAGAATAATTTCAGTGTGCCCTGGGGGGTTGTTATTAATATGCTTCCCTGCTGGAGCTAGTTCTGCCCCATTAGCTGAGCGTATGATCAGCTTTCTCTACCATACATATAGGCTCTCTTTCAGGGCAGTTTGCCTCTGGGAGATGCTCTGAGGGGGATACATCCTTAGAGTATGATGCAGTCAAAGAGAATTGTCTTTATAGCATTAATGAGCACTTAATGGCTAAAATCATACAGCACATGAGACATAGATAACAATGTAATGTGCAGGAAAATTCCTCACTGGAAGCTACCCAGTAGATTTGATCATGCTAACGGAAAATGGAAAAAGAGGATTAAGAAAACTAGCAAGAAGCAATGTGTAGAAATTAGTGTAGCTGGATTGCTGGCTCAGGTTCTGTCCTGCCAGAGCTGACCCACAGTGGAGGCCTCAGATGGAACATCCTAAGAACCCACCATTGACACAAAAAGCATAGTCTGGCACCCTTTGGTACTCTGTATAGAGGCCACGTATTGGAAAGGGCTTGGAGACTGAAGCACCTTCTCTCCCATAGATGTGGTCCTTCCAGGATGGGATTGAAGTACCTTGCAACTTCTTCCATACTGATCAACCAATGTCACTATCCATGTTGCACCTATTCTGTGGATACAAAAGAACCAAATGTACAAATAAATAAACAAAAAACCCAACAACAGCAACAACACCCTCACCCCCCACATCAGACATCCACTCCAAACCCCTCCTTCATTTCCAAGACTGTCAATCTTGTACCTTCTATTTAATTAGCTCTAGATTTACTAAGCAAAAGCAAGAAGGCATGTTAGCTAATGTATTTCTCCCTAAAGAAAATAGGGCAGAGCAATATAAGAACAGTGTTGTGACACTTTTTTGCTCCCAGGTGCCAGATATCCAGAGACTATGAGCTAAATTCATTCCCGTGTCGCTGTTTTTAAGTCAGTGAAATTAAACTACACATACATTTAGTTCAGTGTCACATTTCCGGCCTGGATCTGCTCATTTTAATTCTATGGCCTGCTGAAATAAAGCAAACCCAGTCACTTTAATTGATGGGCTGGCTTTCAGGCTGAACAGAAATGTGATATACATTATATTTTGATCACACCGAGCCTTCGCTGTTGTGAATTTGCAATTCAAAAAGGAGAAATTCAAGTATCAAACACTCAATTACAAATGTTAAGGCTGATAATTCTGTGCTGTTGGCCAGTTTGAAGCCTAGAAATATAGTTTGGTGCATGTAACTTTTCCTGGCCATAAGGCAGACAGTGCTTTATTTCTGTTTTTGTTGTACATTATTTGCTGTAGAATCCAAATATTATGAAAGGAAAATGTAAACAAACAACCCAAAATGCAGATTAGGAAATGGCATGGAACCGACACTCTGTAGTTTAAGAATCCACCTGTCTTTTTCTACTCAGCATTCAGTTAATTAAGTCCAAAACACTAAGGGTTTGTTCACACTTAAAACCCTATGGCAGCAAAGCTGCAGCACTGCAGCACTTCAGTGCAGACACTTCCTATGCCGACGGAAGTGATTCTCCCATTGGCATAGGTCATCTGCCTCCATGAGAGGTAGTAGCTAGGTCAACAGAAGAATTCTTTTGTCAACATAGTGCGGTCTACATGGGGACTTGGGTTGGTTTAACTAGGCTGCTCAGGGGTGTGGATTTTTTCAAATCCCTGACCAACATAGTTAAACTGACCTAATATTCTAGTGTAGACCAGGCCTAAAGGAGCTCTGAAGGGAGATTTTCAAAGCACAAAGCAAGTAGCTGTGCCGCTGTAGTGCTTCAGTGTAGACTTTACCTACACCAACGGTAGTGGCTCTCCCGTGGGCGTCAGTGAGCCACCTCCCTGAAAGGCGGCAGGTAGGTTGAGGGAAGAATTCTTCCATCAGCCTGCGGCTGTCTACACCAGGGATTAGGTCAGTATAGTTATGTCGCTCAGGGGTGTGGATTTTTCATACTCCTGAGAGGTGTGATATGCTGATGTAAGTTCCCGGTGTAGCAGCCTTTTGGCATCCAATTGCCAATGAGTTTCAGATCTCTTCCATGCTCTGCCCAACTCACCTGTTGTCTCCTTTTGATACACATCTATGGAATTTCCACGAATCCGAATTGCACTGGAGGAGAAGGGACTCCCACCCACACTGCTCCAAATCTGTTCCACACTACTGATTACCCAGAGGAAATCATTCCAAGCTAAAGTCTACTCAGCTTCAGCTAAGTAACTCCATTTACTTTAGTGGAATCTCATGGTGTCATTATCTCTTTTTTTGGAGAATGGACATCCTTAGCTAAAGTCCTCAGTTTAACATTGTATCAAAGAAATTTGAAATAAATATATTCCTCATCATTAGCAATATAAATGGAGTAGTATGAAGCTTTGTCATTTTAATACAATTATATTAGCCTAAGGGTTTTTTAAATTTAATTTTGTTTTAGATAATTTGAGATGTTTGATCTTTCCTACAAATACCAGAAACCCTCAGGTTAAATACACAGTGATATCCTAGGAGATTTGATAAGCTTTAGAGAAGAATATACTCTTTTATCATTATTGACTTTAATTTATTTTATTCAGCTGATTGACATAAGAAGTAAGCAGTGATATTATTTACCATCTTTTTCAGTTTGGTTGTCTCTTTGCACTTCAAGAAAGTGATTCTTATTTTACCCTTATTTATGAGGTTTTCATTTTCCTCATAACCTAAATCCAAATTTATATAGCTCCTGGTTAGAGCTGGTTAAAATGTTGCTGACAAAAAGTTTTCTGTCAGAGTTTCATTGAAAATGAATTTTTGTGGACATTTTTTTCAGTTACTGAAACTCTCATTTTAAAAATTTCATACCTCACCCTCCCAAAAAATTAGTTTTTGTTTAAAAGCTGTTTTTTCCATACACTGTGTTCCAACTGGCAAAATTTAGACAACAATCAGAAAGTGGGAAAAACCCCACTTTTCACATCTTTTACAATTACCACAAACAAGTAAAAGGTAAAGAAAGTGGCGTTTTCCCATTCTGCCGCACTTTTTTTTAACTCTTTTCCTCTTTTTCCAAGAGGAAAAAAAAGGGAGGGGGCTAAAAGGGCAGTTAGGGGACCCAAAAGTGTGTTTTTTGTTTTTTTTAAGAAATATTTATTTAAAAACACAACAAAATGTCATTTGAAGTCAACACAAAAAACGTTTTCATTTTGAAATGTATCTTCAAAATGAAATGACAATTTTTGTCACTTCATTTAGAAAATTTCCATAGGGGATAATTTTTTTTTGGCTAAAGTTTCAAAAGAGATTTTTCTTGCAGAAAATTCTCTGTGTGTGTCTGTTTGGGGAGGGAAGGGAGAGATCCATTTTCCCACCATCTCTATTTATGGTGTCCTCCTATCTCCACCTCTTCTCTCCCCGCCCCTGGAAAAAAAAACCCCAAATCCAAAATGCCTTAAGTATGATTTCAGTCTCTTCCAAAAGGGCACCCCTTTGTAGCTCCTCTTATCTATGCAAAGCAGGGCTTTTCTGTTGTTTCTTGGGATCTCATCTAATTTACAGGCAAATAAGTCTCTGTGGAAGTTGGCCTGAACAAATGCAAGCATTAGTGGATTTTGGCTTAGGTAAGTGAAAGCAGAAGCAGAGCTATTGTCATGTTCTCATCCACTGCTATTTGTACAGCATGTTATCAAGATTTCCTCTCTGTCTTGGTGGCATTTCACCTCTTGGATTTCAGTTTTTAAAAAACAAAAATAGAAAAATTCCAATGGACTCCACACCAAACAATAAGAGAGCGAAAATAACAGCCACAGTTATCTAATGTTATGTTCTTGGTTTTGTAGACAGGAAATAGGATCAAATTCTTGTGCTTGTGTCAGTTACATTTTGGCCCCATTTCTGCAAACTGCTTTGCACTCTTGGATCCCTGCCCCTTTTCAGTGCTTGTCTGTGCCAATGCAGGGGTTCATGTGCATTGATGGTTCATGCCTTCAGAATCAGGCAGAAAAGTCTGGAAAGGGGGATCATACCCATATTAACTAAAGCAAGAGCTTTAGTTATTATGATTCCAGACAGAAGGGTGGGTAAATCATTGCTGTATGGATAGAACAGGAAAGTGTACACCAAGGGTACGTCTTTACTACCCGCCGGATCGGCGGGTAGCAATCGAATTCTTGGAGTTCGATATATTGCGTCTCATCTAGATGTGATATATCAAACTCCAAACGCGCTCCTGTCGACTCCGGAACTCCACCATCGCGAACGGCGGTGGCGGAGTCGACGGGGGAGCCGCGGATTTCGATCCCGCGCTGTGAGGACGGGTAAGTAACTCGAACTAAGGTAG
Source organism: Mauremys mutica (assembly GCF_020497125.1). NCBI lineage: Eukaryota > Metazoa > Chordata > Testudines > Geoemydidae > Mauremys > Mauremys mutica. The sequence goes on along the minus strand of NC_059077.1, from coordinate 22,852,732 downwards.
TTCGACTTATTCACGTAGCTGAAGTTGCGTACCTTAGTTCGACCCGCCCCCCCAGTGTAGACCAGGCCCAAGAAGCAGCAAAGTGTCCTGTGGCACCTTATAGACTAACAGACATTTTAAAGCATGAGCTCCAGATCAGTGGCACCGCTATGGGCACCCGCATGGCCCCACAATATGCCAACTTTTTTATGGCTGACCTGGAACAACACTTCCTCAGCTCTCGTCCACTCACGCCCCTTCTCTGCCTACGCTACATTGATGACATCTTCATCATCAGGACCCAAGGGAAGGAGACTCTGGAAAAATTCCACCACAATTTCAACAGCTTCCACCCCACCATCAACCTCAGCCTGGACCAATCTACACGGGAGGTCCACTTCCTAGACACCACGGTGCAAATAAGCGATGGTCACATTAACACCATCCTATACTGAAAACCTACCGACCGCTATGCCTACCTTCATGCCTCCAGCTTCCATCCTGGGTGCACCACACGATCCATTGTCTACAGCCAAGCACTGAGGTACAACCGCATCTGCTCTAACCCCTCAGACAGAGACCAACACCTACAAAATCTCCATCATGCATTCTCAAAACTACAATACCCACACGAGGAAATAAGGAAACAGATCAACAGAGCCATACGTGTACCCAGAAGCCTCCTACTGCAAGACAAACCCAAGAAAGAAACCAACAGGATTCCACTGGCCATCACATACAGTCCCCAGCTAAAACCCCTCCAATGCATCATCAGGAATCTACAACCCATCCTGGACAATGATCCCACACTTTCACAGGCCTTGGGTGGCAGACCAGTCCTTGCCCACAGACAACCTGCCAACCTGAAGCATATTCTCACCAGTAACTGCACACCGCACCATAGTAACTCTAACTCAGGAACCAATCCATGCTACAAACCTCGATGCCAACTCTGCCCACATATCTACACCAGCGACACCATCACAGGACCTAACCAGATCAGCCACACCATCACCGGTTCATTTACCTGCACGTCCACCAATGTAATATACGCCATCATATGCCAGCAATGCCCCTCTGCTATGTACATCGGCCAAACTGGACAGTCTCTATGGAAAAGGATAAATGGACACAAATCAGATATTAGGAATGGCAATATACAAAAACCTGTAGGAGAACACTTCAACCTCCCTGGCCACACCATAGCAGATCTTAAGGTGGCCATCCTGCAGCAAAAAAACTTCAGGACCAGACTTCAAAGAGAAACTGCTGAGCTTCAGTTCATCTGCAAATTTGACACCATCAGCTCAGGATTAAACAAAGACTGTGAATGGCTTGCCAACTACAAAACCAGTTTCTCCTCCCTTGGTTTTCACACTTCAGCTGCTAGAAGAGGGCCTCATCCTCCCTGATTGAACTAATCTCGTTATCTCTAGCGTGCTTCTTGCTTGCATATATATACCTGCCCCTGGAGATTTCCACTACTTGCATCCGACAAAGTGGGTATTCACCCACGAAAGCTCATGCTTCAAAACGTCTGTTAATCTGTAAGGTGCCACAGGACTCTTTGCTGCTTTTACAGATCCAGACTAACACGGCTACCGCTCTGATACTATACACCAATCAGCTTTTGTCTGATTTTTCTGTGTTGCATACAGAAAAATAGAATTCATGATTGTTTGGGCAGTACTTTCTCCAGTTTTTTACTCCCTAAAATAACTTATTAAAGCTAAAAATGTCTGTGATTTTTTTTTGGTGTCTTACAGTAATTATAAGTTCAAATAATGGTCGCTTCATCTATTCTGACTCTAAAGCAGGGGTCAGCAACCTATGGCAGGCGTACCAAAGGCAGCATGCGAGCTGATTTTCAGTGGCACTCTGTTGCCGGCCTGGGGAGGTTCTGTCTACTGGCTCCCTGCCAGCCGGGGCCCCGGCCTCTGGCCCCGCTTAGCCCACTGCCGGCCTGGATGGATGGAACCCCAGGCTGGCAGCGGGCTGAGTCGGACTGGTGGCCAGGACCCCGGCTGGCAGAGACTGGCAGACGGAACCCCAGACCGGCAGTGGGCTGAGCCGCTCAGCCCGCTGCCGGTCTGGGGTTCTGTCTGCCGGTCCCCTGCCAGACGGGGTCGCGGCCACTGGCCCCACTCAGCCCACTGCTGGCCTGGGATACCAGCTGCCAGCCACCTGCCAGCCGGGATCCCAGCCGCTGGCCCCTCTCAGCCCACTGCTGGCTTGGAATACCAGCCGCCAGCCCCACTCACCCCGCTGCTGGTCTGGGGTTCCGGCCGCCGGCCCCCTGCCAGCAGGAGTCCCGGCTGCCGGCCCCGCTCAGCCTGCTGCCAGCCTGGGATACCAGCCGCCAGCCTGGGGCTCTGCTCCTGCCCTCGGCCCGGTGCTCTGTAGCCGTCCCCAGCTGTGGCCTACTGGCCCCAGCTTGGGGCAGTGAGGGGTGCAGACAGGGGCAAGTGGGGGCGCAGCTCAGCACCCCTACCTTAAAAATTGTTCCAGCGCCACTGGGATATTTTTAAGTCCTGATTTGCTGCTTATATCAGGCCACGTGGAACAGCGCACTGCGTTTGACATTGTGCGTGCCCTCTGTCGCCATATTTTTTCCCCACTGTGCGTTGAGGGGTACATTTGACAAAATGTCAGCTCCTAAGAAAGCAAAGTTAGGTGTCCATTCAGTTCAGCCTTCTTGGACAGATACATTTGGATGTATTCAAAAGAAGGACTGTGCTGTTTGTGCTTTCCGTTGTGAAAGTGTTTGTCGCACATCAAGTGTTCGACATTTTGAAACGAAGAACGAGAAAACCTTTCTTGACAAAGCAGACAAGACTGAATCAATCAAAAAGGCAGTAGCGGGATATGACAAGCAAAGCAGTGTTTTTAAATGCTTAAGTGTAAGTAAAAATCAAGCTACAGAAGGAAGTTACAAGATTGCACAGTGCATTGCAACAAACAGAAAGCCGTTTACAGATGGGGAGTATATAAAAAGTTTTTCTCAGCAGTTTTGAGGTTTTGTTCAGTGATTTGCCAAATAAAGATACGATCATATCTAAAATAAAAAAACTGCCTGTCTCTGCCAGAACAGTTGAGAGATGCATACGTGAAATGGCAGAAAACGTTAACGAAAAGCAGACGACAGCATTAAAAGACACAGCAGTGTTTAGCTTTGCAGTTGATGAGAGCATGGATATAAACAACGTTCCACGTTTGGCAGTTGTTGCAAGATATTGTGCTTCCGATGAAATCCAGGAGGAACTTTGTTGCCTAAAACTGCTGCATGGCACAACAAAGAGGGAAGAAATAGTTGAAAGTTTTGTAAACCATTTTGAAGAACGAGGAGTTGACATCACTAAAATATTTTGTATGACAACAGATGGTGCTCCTGCCCTGGTCAGAAAACGAAAGGGATTTGTAAAGTTACTTGAAGATCAAATTGGCTGCCTGACAGTCAAATTTCATTGTATCATCCATCAAGAAAACCTGTGTGCTAAAATTTCTAATTCAGAGCTTAATAATGTGATGAATACAGTGGTGTGAATTGTGAATTTCCTTGTTGCTTGATCTGCTTTGACTCACAGATAGTTTCAAGCACTGCTAGAAGAGATGGACAGTGCTTATAACAACATTCCACTTCACAGCAATATTCGGTGGCTAAGTTGTGGCAAGGTTTTGGTGCGCTTCGTAAACTCTTTTGATGCAATCAAGGCCTTTTTGTCGGAAAAAGGACAAAACTACCCCGAACTGAATGATGACAAATGGCTGTGTAAGCTCATGTTTCTAACTGACATTTCCACTCACCTAAACGAACTCAACCTTTGTCTCCAGGGTGCAGGGCAAACGGTTCTGGATCTTTATGAAGCCTGGAAGGCATTCGTTGTAAAACTAGCAGTTTTTTCTCGGGATATTCGAACTTTGACTTTCTCCTACTTCCAACACATAAAAGAGCTATCGATATGTTGCACTGTCAGTGTCAGTGAGATTGGAATGTACATGCAAGAACTAGAATCAGAATTTTCTGACAGATTTCAAGATTTCCAGCGATTTGGCCCTATGCTTTCTTTTCTAATTAAACCTGAAAACTTCAACGAACGCGACTTGGATTTAGGGTGACCAGAGAGCAAATGTGAAAAATCGGGATGGGGTGAGGGACAATAGGAGCCTATATAAGAAAAAGACCCCAAAATTGGGACTGTCCCTATAAAATCGGGGCATCTGGTCATCCTACTTGGATTTATCTGTATTTCAGTGGATGGATGTTGAAGATTTTGAAATGCAGCTCATTCAGTTAAAAAGCTCAGAATTGTGGGCATCAAAGTTTATGGATCTGCCGAGTGCACTTGAAGCTACCAAGAGAGATCGTGGGGCCTCTATTCTGACCTGCTGGATGTCCCTGCCAGTGAAATTTAACTGTTTGAAGAAAATTGCATTTGCAATGCTTTCAGCATTTGGATCCACATACCTGTGTGAACAGGTATTTTTCAGACATGAAATCTGTCCTGTGTCCCTCTCGGAGCCGGCTAACAACTGGTCACTCAGAAGCCTGTGTGCAGCTTAAAGTATTCAAATACGTGCCAGACATTGAAAAACTCAGCAAGGAAAAGCAAGGGCAAGGATCACACTAAACTGATAAGATCTGCATTTTAATTTAATTTTAAATGAAGCTTCTTAAACATTTTGAAAACCTTATTTACTTTACATACAACAATAGTTTAGTTATATAATATAGACTTAGAGAGAGGCCTTCTAAAAATGTATTACTGGCATGCAAACCCTTAAATTAGAGTGAATAAATGAAGACTTGGCAAACCACTTCTGAAAGGTTGCCGACCCCTGCTCTAAAACCTTCCACACCTTAGCTTAATTTAACAAAATGGTTAAAATACTACACATGCGTTCATGTCTGCAGGGAGCTAGCAAAAGTTCATCCAGTACATTTGTTCTTGGACTCTGTGGTAAATACTTATTTCCAGGAACTGGGCGATCACAGAATTCGTGGAATCTCCCTGTGCATATAGAAGTATAGAAACATGGCCCCTAATGGCATGCTATTTGTAACTGAAAGCAAAGCAGGTCAGCTCTGGCTTGCTTCATCTGTTACACACTACGCCAAAGTATCCATGCTGCTAAGCTGATTACCAAACCAATAAGCAATATTATTATAGTAGAAATGCACAGCATCACCCCAACAACATTAATTCTAAAACTCTCACTTTGAAAGGAACTAGTTCCTCTCTGTGCACATGCTTAAAACTTCATATTCATTAGTAGAGACAGTAAGAAAATGTCAAAATTTTGACAAGAAGTGAGAAAAAATTCTGCAGAATTTTTCAATTTTTCAACCAGGTTTCTGCACTTCAACTTTTTTCTTCTATAAACTTTTGGGATTTTTTTCTGCTCTTTTTTTCTCCCTCCAAACTAAGTATTATATCATTTTTACATGCCCGCCTAACAATTATTTTCTTTAAAATTCTCTCACATACTTTCTTCTTCTGCTTGTTCTTTCTCCCCTGTGGACATGGTTTGTGCTTAGCACACTGTGCGTGCTACAAGAATATGAATAATTATATATTTGGGGAAAATAACACTATAAAATTGACTATCATTATAGGAAGAGGTGAATGTAATGGATTTTCCTGGCAGGGGGTGTTAATGGAAACAATTTTCCTTTCTTACATTTTCTAATTGTTAATTAATATAACTTGAATGTGATATGGGGGAAAGCCTTTAATTTAGCATATTTCATATAGTGTGACTTTATAAAAGTATGTAAAATATCATATTTAGGTCCCGATCCTGCAAACACTTAAGTAGGTGTATAACTTTGGTCATCTGAATAATCCCACTGAAGTGAAGTTATGATTGGACTTAAGTGTTTGCAGGATATGGGCCTTAGAAAAACAATTTGCATTTAAAACTTGAATATACTTTAACTTCATCCAAGTTTATGCAATTCTACAAACCAGCAAGCAATGGGATTATTAATTGTTATCCATGAATCAAATGAGACATGTTTGAAGGTGTGTGTGTGGGGGTATTCTACAGAGGTTTTAGAGCAACCTCCTCTCAAGTAGTACAGTTTGAGTTAAATGGTACATGCATGACTGCATATTTATAAACTTCCAATAGAAAGAAGCAAACAAGGCTCACAGCTGTTAGCTAAAACGACACGTTGAATTTCAACAATTAAGGTAGAATTTACCAGTTTTTAAGAGTTCTCTTCTGAATTGTATTCTTTCTGTCAATCATTGGACTAGATGACCTCCTGAGGTCCCTTCCAACCTTGATATTTTATGATTCTATGATTTGTAGTAGCTCAACCCTTGTATCCCTGATTTTTAAGGGGCTGACTCTGTCCTTTATTCCAAGACCTAATTTGTAACTCTAGTTCTGGGAAATTACCGGTAACTCTGGTTCCTGTGTTTTATATGGCCAAGGCCAAGAATCACACAAATATTTTAAAAAAAGAATGAGGAGTACTTGTGGCACCTTAGAGACTAACAAATTTATTTGAGCATAAGCTTTCATTGGCTAAAACCCACTTCATCGGATGCATGCAGTGGAAAATACCGTAGGAAGATATATATATATACACAGAGAATATGAAAAAATGGGTATTGCCATACCAACTATAATGAGAGTAATCAGTTAAGGTGGGCTATTATCAGCAGGAGAAAAAAACGTTTGTAGTGATAATCAGGATGGCTCATTTCCAACAGTTGACAAGAAGGTGTGAATAACAGTAGGGGGAAAATTAGCATGGGGAAATAGATTTTACTTTGTGTAATGACCCACTCCCAGTCTTTATTCAAGCCTAATTTAATGGTGTCAGGTTTGCAGATTAATTCCAATTCTGCAGTTTCTCGTGGGAGTCTGTTTTTGAAGCGTTTTTTTTTTGGAGTATTGCAACTTTGAGGTCTGTAATATTTAAGGTGTGGGACCCAACGGTAATTCAGCGTCACCCTTGTTGCCTCACAAATGTCGTCATTGTCGTCGTCATAGTCAAATAAACTTTCCCACTTGCTGAAGGTTTTGGAAAATAATTGGTGAAGTTTGAGGCAGAGTTTTAGGAACAATCCTCCAACAACTCACAGCCAACAAGAAGGTGACCTAGGTACTATGTACATATATCTTATGTTCACAAGTATTTCTGAGTTCTTCTTAATCCAAAGCTTCTTAAAGGCAGCATTAAACTAAAATCAATCAAATCAAAAGTAACTCAGCTTTTTCTCAGTTTGGAAGCTGGTCTCATAATACAAAGACAAAGGCTAGGCTTAGAAATGGGACCTGCTGTCACCATAAAATGTCAGCTGTTCTGATGCTGCATCAGGAGGATTTGGCTCTGTTATGCTGTTGCAGTGATGACAGGAGTGGGTATATTTTAAAAGGAAAAACTAAAGAGCCTTTTTGTTTTAAAGGAAATGATTATTTTGGAGGACAGAATCTACCACTAACGTGTCCTTCATCCGAGTTCTTTACATTTTTCCCAAATGTCACAATGTTCTTACAGAAAAAATTGTCAGGCAGTTTTGACGTGTGTGGGTCGAAGTCCCACAGTAAGCGCACACATAATAATGTAACACAAAAGGAAGGCAAGTGGCCAAAGCTTGTATTTTCTATATAAGTTTGCAGGGGCTTGTTCACTGCAGTTGGAATCTGCATGTAGCAGACAGGTTGTCAGATGTGTACCTATTACACATAATTCTATTAAGTCAATGAAGTCACAACAGGGATGAATTTGATTCCGTGTTTCCCCTTCTTTTCCTTAGTACTTGGAGGGAAGAAGGAAGGTGCTGTGGTGATGTAGACTGGAAGTAGATCTGGTTGAAAATTTTCCACTGGAACGTTTTGGACAAAAAAATGGCTTTTTGATTAAATGGAAGCTTGTGCCCAAATTTTTCAAGAATTTTTTAGAATTTTGTTGAAACACCAAAAATCAAAAATATTTCAGTTTTCAGAGACTGAAAAATTTTGGGTTTTAAATTTAAAAGAAAATCCACTTTTGGCTGTTTTTTTGCAAAAAAAAAAAAAAGATGAAAATGAAAAGTAAGGAAAAGTTTTCATTTACATCACATTTTTTTTTCACAGGGAAAAAAAAACCTGTTTCCTGACAAGATCTAGGTTCTGTTCCGAGTCTTGCTACAGACTTCTTGTGCAATCTTACCTCTGTCTCAGAGCTCCTTTCTCTAAAATAGGGATAAAATTTAGTCACAGGGGCAGAATGAGAGTAAGTGACTGTTTGGGAAGTGTTCGTAGAACCTGGGATGTTAAGCAAGTGGAAGTGTGAAATATCATTGATTTTTGAATACTGTGCCTTGCTTGCAGAACCTGAAAAGGAAGCTGCTGTGATTTGTTTTTAAACTAGTTTTGTGTTAGTTCTTGGTTTTTATGGAAAGAGAGAGCAGGGAAATCACCTTCTGAATCATAGCTGCCTTGTGTTTTCAGGAAGGAAATTCCCCATGTGCACAGGGCCGGATTTACACTTTGGGCATCCCTAGGCACAGGGGCTCAGAGCATCCTTCCTCCCCGCTGCCCATGGTGGCCGGGAGCTGCGGGGTGCCCCCTCTGCCTGGTAGCAGATGGGAGCTGGGGGGTCACCCCACCGTCTGCAGCAGCTTGGAGCTCCTAACTGCCATGGGGGGGGTACCTCATCACTTTTAGGTGTCCTGCCGTCTAGTGCCACTCCACCCACAGACCCCTGCGCTGCCCAGTGTCCCCTGCACAGCCCCACCACAACTTCCCAGTGCCCCACACAGACCCCCCCCACTGCCCAGTGCCCCAACACACCCAGACCACCCCACTGCCCTGCATCTCCCACCCCTCACTGTCCAAGCCCCCCCCCCCCAACCCTTCCAGAGACCTACTCTCATATGCCCTGTACCCTGGCTGCACTCACCGGCCCCGCTGGGAGGTGACTTTGTCCATTGGGCTGAGTGAGGAGCACTTCAGCAGGGCTGTGTGGGGCCGTCTCCCCCTCGGCTGGCCCTGGTCCTCGGCTGGAACCCAGGAGCAGCAAAATGTGCCCCTAGAATCCCCCTAGAATCCCGGCACCCCGAGGCACGTGCCCACTGTGCCTAATGTGAACTCCGGCCCTGTATTGCATATGTTGTAGAATTTGATAGTGGTATTGCCCATCAGTTAATCAGATACCCAGGTTCTGTAAGGTGTGATGTCATTGGATCTGTGGGCTTTTTTTAAGGTCATCACCAGATCTAAGGCAAATAAAAGTTGGATAAAGTTCAATAACGTTACAGCGTAGTTAAAAACTAAGTTTCCAAAGTTTAAGGCAACATTTGGCTCTGTCATGGTGCAGAGGAATCATTTGATGGAGTCATTTTTAAAAAAAATACGCAACTGTCAATAAGTTACGCTTTATCTTCCCATACTGAAGGGTTTCTGCTGCAAAATTTTAAAGTTCCCAAACTTTGGTTTCTTAGTTAAACCTCTGAACATTTAACAATAGCTAGCACTGTATGAATTATTTATTGCAAATAATGTTTGTTGTGAATCATCCTGATTTTTGCTAATGCTTTCATAAGTATTCACCAATTAGTTTTGTTTGCAAATTCTCCACTCTTACCACACGCAAGGCTTGTTAGGACATAAGTGGTCACATTTGTCCCTGTGGTGTATTAAAAACTGTATTAAAATGGCAAGCTATAAGGTGTTTCCTGGTCCTGCTTGCTGATTAGGGAGCTATGTAGTGGAGCATGAGATCTGGGTCTTCAACAGTCGGTCTGCAAAAACTCAGCCAGGAATCAAGTGGGGTGAGTTGTGTCTCTGTCTTAGGGATCAGCCTGCTCTCTCTCTCTCTCTCTCTCTCTCTCTCTCTGTTTTTTGGTTCTTGTGCGTTAGGGTTCTGGATTCTAAGAAATGAGGGTGTACATTGGTGCCTTCCAGCAAGAGTATTCTATGTTTTTATCTAACTTCCTTGTGGGTATGCTGTGAACATAACAGTCCATATTAAATTCTGTTTAAGTCAATGAACTTATACCAGGGATGATCTCATCTAGTACATATAGCCTTTTATTTTTTCTCTTCATTATAAGGGGCACCCATAGCATTCTGACCAAGTCTGTATTATTATTTGTCTTACAGTAGCTCCTGGGCATATACGTCATGAAGCAGGGCCCTGTTTTGCTAGGTGCTGTACAAATACAGAACCAAGCATATTCCCTGCCCCAAAGAGCAATGTTTCCCCATCACTGGGGTCAGGTGGCCCTAAAGCTGACATAGCTGGTCACGTGGATCTGCCCCCTGGATGGGGATCAGACATGGTGTTGAGCTGGCATGATGGCTCCTAACCATTCCTCTTCCCAGATGTAATTCGTTGCCATTGACTTCAGTGTCACTACTCCTGTGAGAAGGGGTTGCAGGGTTAGGCCTTTTAATTTCCCTGATCTGTGATTTTGTTTCACTACTCCTAGTCTAGTGAGAATCTTGTTCAATGGGAGTTGAGGATGCTTAGCACCTTGTAGCACTGGGCCTTAGGTAAGCTCGTCTTCCATTAAATCCGCTAATATTTTCCTACAGAAGCACCATCATGTCTCCATAAAGGCAGCTTTTATCTGAGTATAGTCCCCATCTTAGCTGCACAAAGGCAGAAGTCTGTACCTTTGTCTAGGTTCACCCCTGCCCCGGAATCTATTTCTCATGAAGAGCAACGTCTCCTGGAAAAACACAGGGTACGATTTTCAGAAGTGCTGAGCATCCATAACTCCGTTTCAAGTCAGTGCGGCTGCAGTAGCTCAGCACCTCTGAAAATCAGGCTCAGCAGTTTTAAAAAACACACCACTTGTGAAGGCAAAACTCAATATTCCTTGAGGGAGGAGAAAAGACAACCACATTCCTTCAACCAATGGAAAATGTGTCATCGTGCTAAGGAAAAATGCTTCTCCCCACCCACCCAAAATGACATCATTTTGCAAATAAATACCTGGATAGCCAGGACTTCATGGTGCGGGGGAAGGGTATGCATGTTGTGACGGGTTGGATCACAGAACCCCCCCTTGGGAGCTGCCATCCGATGTGCCAAGGCTACTTCTGCCCCTGCTTTCCCTGCCAGCTCAGGACTCCAGCACCCCATCTTCAGGGCCGACTTTAGGCCGATTCCCCGGAATCGGGCCCTGTGCCTTAGGCGCCTTTTTAATTTTATAATTTTTTTTTTACTCACCCTGTCCATTCCGGGTCTTCAGTGGTGGGGGGGTGGGGTCCGCTCTGGATTTTTGGTGGCGGGGAGTCCTTCGGTGCCGCGGAAGACCCAGAGTGGACGCCCTGCCGCCGAAGTGCCACTGAAGCCCCGGACTGCCGCCGGGTATTCGAATTGGGCCCTGTAGTTCATAAAGCCAGCTCTGCCTGTCTTGCTGAACTAGACACTCCCATCTGCTCCAACAAAGATCCAGGGTCTGAATTACTTGCCTCAAAGCTGCAGGTTTACCTGAAAGCAGCTAACAGAAGTGTGCTTGTCTTTAACACTCAGGTGCCTAACTCCCAATGGGGTCTAAACCCAAATAAATCTGTTTTACTCTGTAGAAAGCTTATACAGGGTAAACTCATAAACCCTCTATAACACTGATAGAGAGAGATGCACAGTTGTGTGCTCCCCCAGGTATTAACACACACTCTGGGTTAATAAGTAAAAAATGATTTTATTAAATACAGAAAGTAGGATTTAAGTGATTCCAAGTAGTAACAGACAGAACAAAGTAAGTCACCAAGCAAAATAAAATAAAATGCGCAAATCTATGTCTAATCAAACTGAATACAGATAAGAGCCTCACCAGTTCCAGAATGCTCCCTTTTTACAGACTAATCTCCTTTTAGCCTGGGTCCAGCAATCACTCACACCCCTTGCAGTCACTGCCCTTTGTTCCAGTTTCTTTCAAGTATCCTGGGGTTGGTGGAGAGGCTCTCTCTTTAGCCAGCTGAAGCCCAAATGGAGGGGTCTCCCAGGAGTTTAAATAGACTTTCTCTTGTGGGTGGAGACCCCCTCCTCTCTCCCATGCAAAGTCCAGCTCCAAGATGGAGTTTAGGAGTCACCAGGGCAAGTCACATGTCCAGGTAGCATCCATTGTTTACATGCTACCTTGAATGTCCTCAAGTAGACTCCATATGTGGATTGGAGCATTCCAAGATCCATTGTCCTTTAAGTGTTTCTTGATTAGGTACTTAACTTCAGGAAGTGACCAAATGCTCTACTAAGGTTATTTAGAAATCAAGCCAGTACACAGCCAACATTCATAAAGTCGAATACAAAAATGATACATGCATGCAGATAGGATTAATACATTCAGTAGATCATAACCTTTATGGAGATATGCTACATGGCATATGTAGCATAAAACACATTCTAAGCATATTTCCATAAAGCCTTATGCCAGGTGCCATCACACACGTGTGTGAGATATTATGCACAACAACAGCACAAACTTGTCCTGAAGTTTTATAGGTTAGCCATTGAGAAAAATTCCTCTACCAGACGTGCCTACATAGTGGCAGAATGTAAGTGAACAGGAAGTCTCTTGTGATTGCCTTATGTTGCATTCAGCACACTGTATTATTTTCTCACCAAGACGATGCATACTATAGGAAAATCATTGGATCTGAGATGTTGTTATTCTCTCTATATAATTGGACTTCATGGTTGATAAGCAGTACTTGTCATTCTTGCCCAGCAGGCCAGTACGCCCACATGATCTAATCTTCTGTTGTGTGGCTGGTGACTCAAGAGGAATTAAATTTACTCTGGGCCTAATTCCACAGGGCGTCCTATGCTCTGAGCTCCCATTCAATTCAATGGGAATTGAAAGCATTCAGCACCTCACAGGAGGAACTCAGCATTTCAGGAGATCAGCTTGTAGTTTAGCAGAAGAGTTTTGGAATAACGATTAATGGTAGGACTATTATGCTAATCATAGCAAAATGAAGTTATTTAGTTCGTGGTGTTTGTGCCATCCTTTCGTTTATTTCAGTTCATGTGTATTCACTCCCTCAAAGCTTTGAGGTGAGGCTTAAGTTTGAAAGGACTGAGTTTTTTGTGACTTTGATGCAAAAGCCTAAATCATCTCAGGCTCAGCTGAGAGGTTTCTCATCATTTTGATGCCCCTTGGCGCTCACAAATCCAGAGGAGTTTGTCATCTTTACAAGATGTATTATAAAGTTTCTCACATCTCTCAAAACAATAGAAATGGATCAGAACCAAAATTCTCGATCCAATCATATCCAAACTTTGTGGGTGTTTGAAATCCATGGCCAGAGCTAGATCCAGATTTTTCAAGCAGTCTGTCTTTAAAAAAAACCAAAAAACAGGAGTACTTGTGACACCTTAGAGACTAACACATTTATTTGGGCATAAGCTTTCGTGTGCTAAAATCCACTTCATCGGATTCATTGCAGTGGAAAATACAGTACAGTAACTCCTCACTTAATGTTGTAGTTCTGTTCCTGAAAAATGCAACTTTAAGTGAAACAATGTTAAATGAATCCAATTTTCCCATAAAATTTAATGTAAATGCGGGGGGTTAGGTTCCAAGGACATTTTTGGGGGGCAGACAAAAGGCATTATTACTGTACAGTACTGTACTGTACTATGGTTGGGAAGTGCCCCTGGCTTACCCCACACAGGCACAGCCCGCTGCAGGCAAGGACGCTAGGAGAAGAACAGGCTCGGACTTTGCTGGGAATGCTCCAGGCCCGCCTCTTCCTGTCCCCTCTCCACTCCAGGCCCACCTCTTCCCACCCCCACTCCTCCTCCTCTCCGGAGCACGCCACATCCCTCCCGCCCCCCCAAAGTCCTAAGCGCCGCCGCCAGCGTAGGACTTTCTGGGAGGGAAGGGGAGGAGCGGAGATGCAGCACTTCCCTGCTCTGCCCCTCCCTCCCAGAAAGTCCTAAGCGCGAAGTGCTGGGAGTGAGGGGGAGAAGCGGAGAAGCCCCGCGTCTCCACTCCTCCCCCTCCCTCCCAGAAAATCCTAAGCACCACTAAACAGCTGGATGGCGGCGCTTAGGACTTTCTGAGAGGGAGGGGGAGGAGCAGAGACACGGCGCTTCCCCGCTCCTGCCCCTCCCTCCCAACGCTTCCCTGCCGCCAAACAGCTGTTTGGCGGCGCTTCTCCCCCTCCCTCCCAGAAAGTCCTAAGCACCGCCAAACAGCTGACTATACCTCATTAGCATTTATGCACATAGCGTCACCTTGAGGTTAGGGCATGTGTTAGAAAAATGTGATTACTGGGTATCTTGTAAGCAAAAAATTACTCTTACTGTTAATTTTTTGCAATGTCACCCATTGGTACATCTTTTCCCGTAATCTTGTGGCATAAGGTTATTCTTCAGTCACTTACTTACGTCAAGCATTTCTTAACTCTATGGCCCAGTACGGCTAAGCTAACGTCTTACAGGCCTCAGCCTGTAGGCCTTGCATTTCAGCCCTACTTACTTAGATACTTAATACATAATTATCCTTTCTAACTACTAATCTTATACTTCTATAATCCTACAATTCAAACCTAGTTAACATACAATGATTATAGAAGACATAACATGTTAGTTAATTATACATCAGACCATAAATGAACAATAAACTAAAATAATTGGATACATGCTGGGTTTGAAAAGCCCTGATCTCTGAGGTATTGTCATTTGGATCCGTATTTTGCAGTTTAAGCTAGTTTTGCACAATTGTTATGAGATTATGTCAGCAAAGCACAAAATCTATTCATCCACCCTTACCATGAAGGGGAAAATAAAAGGAGTGACATTTTATTTGCCTGAGACAAGCAGAAGTTTACCTAAAACCTGTCTGTCTCGTTGTTTATTATTTGTATTGTGTTAGTGCCTGGAGTGCCAGCATGCTAGGAGCTGTACACTCTATAATGAAGACAGTCCATGCCCCAAAGAGCTTACAGTTTCATGTCCTGTCATCTTTTTCTTTGTTTTCAAAATTTTATTACTACATTTTATTCTGTCTTTTGCAATTTTATTTTTTCTCTCATTTCCCCCATTCATATTTTATCCTCAATCCTTTTTTAAAGATATCCTTCAGCAAATAGTACAGAATAGGATGTGTTGTGTGTTGTGCAGTTTGCTTTACACTCTTTGGTTTATACCTTAATACTGTGCAGCTGGCCTCATCTGGGGAATGCATTCTCCAGTTTAGTAAATTATTTGTTCAGTTATATATATTTTTTTCACCACTTGCCTCCTCCTTCATTCCTCCCCAGTGGCAAACAATGCAGCAAGCGGCAATTCCAGCATGGCTTTGTCAGCATGCCGGGGACACGTATCGCAGAAGGAATAGAGCAGCTGTTTCTTTGCAGCAGCAGGGGAATCAAGTGAAGTATCTTGCAATCTACAATTACTAAGCAGAAGCCATCATTTTTCTTGTTTGTGCTGAGCAGAAACTGTCACTGGCACAGTGATGACAAGCTATGATGGATTTTTTTTTTGCTGGAATCACCATTTACCCCATCATTAGCCTTCAGGATGTAGCAAGAGCTAGGAAGATCTCTTCTGCAAAAATGTTGGGAGCATGGTAAACTGATAACAGACTGAAGTCACTACTGCTAAGGATGGATGGAAGACCATCTCGGTGTGGCAATTTTATGGTAGGCAATGGCACACCCTCTTCAAAGTGGTGATCTTCATTAGTGGCCAAGTCTCATTCCCTGTGCACCACCAGGGACTTGAGGAGTTGAGAGGAAGGAGGAAAGAAATCTTGCCCCCCAGAGTGGAGAGGCTCAAAAACTACCACTGCAGCCTAAAGCAGATTGTGCAATTCTGTCTACCCCTCTCTACCTGTGTCTGTTGTTGGGGTGAGGATAGCAGGAGTCAACTGATGGATCTGTGTAGTCCAGTCTGGATCCGCCCTGCCTCTCAAATCCTTCTTGATGTTAGAGCTGATCAAGCTTTTGCAGAGTGAAGAAGCTCAGGGTCTGATGATCTCCCTTTGCTGCGCTCTTCCAAGAGGGGAGGGCGGGGACAGGTCTCCCTTTAGAGAGAGGGTGGATAAGGCACTCTCAGATGGGGAACCTCATCTGTCATGAGGGCAGCTGCTGTTTCTGGGAGCCCTAGAAACTCCTCAACCAGGCACCAACTTCTCCTGTTGCTCAGATCCATTGTGGGTCCTTGCCAGTAAGGAGAGGGAACTCTGGGGGCAGCTGTGCTTTCCTGAGCCAGGGGGAGGAGTGGAATGCTCTCTCTGCCTATAGAGAGGGAGTGGGGATTCCCTGCACACTCTTTCATTTTAAACTCTGTTACACTCAGAAAGTGCAGTTATACAGAAAGCAGGAAATAAGGGGGCTGGGGCTCACTCTCACCTGTGCTCATCTAACCTGCCTCCCCAGGTGAAGGGAGGGTGTGTAAGGGGCCATGTGACAAGGGCGAGCATGTGATTAGGAATCACAGTGGCCTTCTGGAAGATGTAGGAGTAGCCTGTGACTGGACCTGGAGATAAGCAGAGTGCTTATTAATGAGCAGAAGGCTAGCAAGGGGCCAAGCTGATCCCATAGGAAGGGGTGCTGGGAAAGAAAGACAGGGCAGTTTGTCTTACAGGGGCTGATAGCCCAACTACGTAGGGTCCCATGGATGGGAAATGATAGAAAGATGTGTGTAGGGTCCTCCTATTCTGCCTCTTCTTGAGGTGCATAGCTATCCCTGTACCACTAGATGGAGAAGGGACTGATTGGAAACTAGGAGGGCTGGAAGTTGAAGTCAGCAAAAAGACTAAAGAATGTTGGGGATGGGGACAGACCCTTAGATGAAGGGCTCTGCCTGGTAAGGGTCCAGGACAGAGGACTGACTTTGGTGTTTTCCTTTGGACTTTGATATAATTCTGGAAGGAGTGAATTCTTGTGACTTTACTGGAGTGCTAAGTCACCTCAGGGACCTAACTGCAATGGGAGCTGGTGGTTGACCATCTGAGGAGAAGCAGAGACAGTGCCCAGAGGCTAGGTGAGCCAACGGATGGGCCTCAAGCCAAGCTGTATAAGTCTCTACTACAGATGGTAAACTCTGTTAAGAAAATTCCACTGATAATGTATCTCAGACTTTCCTACAGCCCTGGTAGATAGAGTGTTCTGGTATAAAATAGGTATAAGTGACTAATTCACAATGAATGATTCATTTTACGAATGTTGCCCTTTTTTTCTCATTCTCCAAACAGTTCTCACAATTCACAAACTTGTAGTCTGTTACATATGTAGCAAACCAAAGCAGGGTGTATTGTGACTTCTGCAATCAAACATACAATAAGAAATTGATTATTGCTTTTACTGAGTATTCATCAATATTTGAGGTCTTGAATATTCACAAAGACATGAATATTGACCAGAGGCTGCTTTTAGAATATGAGTGAATAATAATTTAAAATATTCCTAGTACACTCTCATCTCTAGGATTAAAAACCCATACTCCATTCAGTGTGTGTTCTGTTTTATTTCTATTTCACATGTGCCTTCTGACAGTAAACTCTTTGGGGAAAGGACTTATTATTTTTCTGACATTTACTCCGATTCATTTCAGTATGGGTATTCATTTTTTAGAGTTGCTTTTAGAGTCAAAACTTGATCTACTTTGCAAACTGCCCAGTTTGTCTCCCAATTCAAAGCTCTAGAACTCCTCAGGTTATTAATGGTCTTTTAGGGAATTGCTCGTGCAGGCAAGTGTGATGGGGCATTGGGGCAAGTGTGATGGGGGTTAATAGAGTCTTAGGGAGACTCTGCAGGAGGCAGCCAATTAGAGAAGGGCTGGGAGGAGCAGCCAAGCAGGGCCTGGCAGGCCCATATAAGAAGAGCTGCAGGGCAGAGCAGGTTCAGTTACTCCCTGGAGCTCCAGGAGGGAGGACTGGGTGCCTGGCAGGGAGATGAAAGCTAGCACCCTGGACAAAGCAGTGCTACTAGTGGGGACCGGAGGAGCTAGAGAGGACTCCTGGTTGGCTGCTGGGGTTTGCAGGCTGAGTCCCTGAGCCAAGGGCAAAGAGGGTGCTGGGACCACAGGGAAGTGGCTGGACAATTGGCTGTAGACGCCATTGGGGAAGTGGCAGGACAGCTGGACTGCAGAACTCGCCTCCGGCCGTGCCACAAAGAGGACACTGTGATTCTTGGAGCGATGTGGGTCCAGGAGCAGAAGTGGCAGCAGGTGAGGCACCATTGGGAAAGGATATACTGACCTGCGGAGCTAATCTCTAGCAGAAGGCACCAGTTTGGTGAGTGGAGCCACATTACAGCAAGTAAGAGTATTAAAGGGAATGGCACATGAAATTGCAAGTCAAATAGCAAGGATTTTAAATGAATCTGTAAACTTGGGGGGCATAGAGTATCTTCAACAGATGCGTTACAGCGACACAGCTGCATTGGTGCAGCTGTATCGCTTTAGCCTTTCTAGTGTAGACTAGCCCTCCTACAAGAAGATTTGGACAAGCTTGAAAATGGAAGTAATAGAAGTGGGTGAAATTTAATAGTGTAATTTGCAAGGTTATGCATTTAAGGTCTAACAAGAAGAATTTTTGCTACAAACTGGGGACTTATCAGTTGGACGCAACAGAAGAGGAAAGACCTGGGTGTACTGGTCTATCATAGGTTGACTGTGAGCCACCAATGGGATGTGGCTGTGAAAAAAGCAAATGGAATCCTAGGGTGCGTTAGGTGAGATATTTCCGGTAAAGATAGGTAAGACACTGGTGTGACCTCCTCTGGACTAGTGTGTGCATGGTCCCCCATGTTTAAGAAAGATAAATTCAAACTGAACAAGTGCAGAGAAGGGCTGCTAGGGCAATCATTGGAATGGAGAACCTGCCTTAGGAGCTTGGCTTGTTTAGCCTAACCAAATGAAGGCCGAGGGGAGATATGATTGCTCTCTATGAATACATCAGAGGGATAAACATGGAGGATGGATAAGAATTATTTAAGTTAAGTGCCAGTGTGGACACAAGAACAAATGGATATACACTGGCCATCAACAACTTTAGGCTTGAAATTAGACAAAGGTTTCTAACCATCACAGGAGTAAAGTTTTGGAACAGGCTTCTAAGGGGAGCAGTGAGGGCAAAATCAAGACTGTGCTTGATAAGTTTAGAGAGGGGATGGTATGATGAGGTTGCATACAATGGCATATGGCCCATCTGTGACTATTGTTAGCAAAT
Source organism: Mauremys mutica (assembly GCF_020497125.1). Taxonomy (NCBI): domain Eukaryota; kingdom Metazoa; phylum Chordata; order Testudines; family Geoemydidae; genus Mauremys; species Mauremys mutica. The sequence continues at coordinate 22,833,617 of NC_059077.1, read as the reverse complement.
ATCATCTCCAATGGCTGGTTGATGGGACACTAGATGAGGAGGGTTCTGAGTTACTACAGAGAATTCTTTCTCAGGTGTTTGGCTGGTGGGTTTCACCCACGTGTTCAGTGTCAAACTGATCACTGTATTTGGGACTGGGAAGGAATTTTCCCTCAGGGCAGATTGGCAGAGACTCTGGGTTGTTTTTTTCACTTTCCTCTTTAGCACAGGGCCTGGGTCACTTGCTGGTTTGAATTAGAGTAAATGGTGGATTCTCTGTAATTTGAAGTCTTTAAATCAAGATTTGAGCATGTCAGTAACTCAGACAGACTTTATAGGCCTACTGAGTGGGTGGTAAGGTTCTGTGGCCTGCAATATGCAGGGGTCAGGGTAGATGATCATGATGGTTCCTTCTGGCCTCAAAGTCTATGAGTCTAAGTACAGAACCATTTTTATTACATTTATTCCATTTGCATAAGAGACAGTTTTGGAATTAATGAGAAACAAATCATTTGGACAAGCAGCCCCCTCAGTTTACAGGCTTCTCGGAGCAGTCCTAATTAAAAGAGAGAAACTGGGCATTTTGAGAGGATTTTTCTAGAATGAAGCAGCTGCTGTAATTTTCTACTTTTCAAACCTGAGTTTTTTGGAGGGGAACGAAACAATTTTTGTTTTCAGAACTATTATTGCTAAATTATTTTGGAATTTCAAATGTATGCGAAGTTTGCAAGAATTTTGCACTTAGTACTTTAGTAAAAGCAAACATCCCTCATCTGTAAAAGGGGTCTGCATTTTTTGTGGAGCTAATTGGCATCAGCAGTTCCAGGTCTTCTGACCCACCAACTGTGTGAACTGGTGGGAGGGGGAAGAAGAGAAAATCTTCTGAGGATGGCAGAATATTAGCAATTATTGTAAGGGAGAAACACCAGACAATGCAAAGTAGGCTCTGTTCTGCATCCTGGAGAGTGTTAATGCACCTGAAAATTAGGCTCATGGTAGCTGTGCAGTGGTAAAGAGATTAATAGATGAAACAAGGGTTGATTGTGGTCATACCTGAGGCTGGCTGATAGTTCTGGCACAAGTGAAGAAGGATTAACAGCTTTTGGACAGTGTGGAGAGAAAATAAGGAAAGTGGAGGGGAGGAACTATGGACATGTGACACCAGGAACAGCACACAGCTGGGGCTGTGTGTGGTCAAAGATGTGGTGGCTGAAGAAGCAGCTGTTCTATATGGCATGCTCCCCTTAAAATCCTGTGGCTTTCCAAGCCGAAGTCCATGCAGAAGTTAATGTGGCTGTAAGCAGATCCATAGCCAAATGATAATTATCTACCTTTTTTTATGGATAGCTTCATCCACTGACAATTTTATACCATGAGGACAAGCAGTAAGACAATATGTGAGACTGATACAGCTCTTCAAGCAATGGCTTGTAGGGCAATCATAACCACATAGATAAATGACCTATTATGTGGAAGAGCTCCCACAATGGAACAGTAATATCCAGTGCATTTAAAGGATGATGGCATTGTTGCTAGAGGGAGATGTGAAAGTTGATACAAGAAGAAACCACGGCTTAGAGAGTGAACAAAGGTCATTTTTAAAAAAATGAACTTGTTCAACGTGAGGATTAAAAAAAAAAACCATTTGCTTTCAACTCTTTGTGAAGCCCATTAGAAAGTTTCTTGGTGGGTTAGAACAGATGACATCCAAATGATGTTGGCCATGCATATTAATGAGTGTGTAACAGCTGTGCATTGCCTGGGCATCAGTGAGAACAGGCCTTATCCCGTCTTTCTGTTTTCCACGTCCATTTTCTAATAGTTTATTTTAATGCAGATAAACTGGACTATGATTGTTTTGATCAGTCTTAACTGGAGTTAATGTAAACCACTTAACTGTCTTCCAAGCACTCTCTGCCTGTCTCTGTCAGGCACTGGAGGAGAAGAGAAGCTGTTCTGTCCAGGGTTGATGAAACACAGTTGAATGTAGTTATTGGCATGTTGATACTATAGCTGGACGGGATCTAGTTGTTGTTCTCCCGCCTCCCTTTTCCCAATAGGGAAAAGTTTACTTCAGGTTCCCATTTTGCGTCAGTCAAAAATCTTCTGTGAAAGTTATCTTTCCATGGAAAATTGGGTCTTTGACTAAGTGAAATTTTTCATGAAACGGCTCTGCTCTCCATGGAACATCTCACAACATAGGGTTGTGTTTGTGGTTTTTTTATTTTGTCCTTTTTGTTGTCAAAAACTAAACACCTGAAAAAAGTCAGCCAAAAACACCGATTCAGATATGCCATAGCAGTGCCGCATGGCAGTTGTCATTTTGGTAGCTCATGCTCCCATTCTCCTCTATGTGCTGGGCTCCCCAGCTCGACTTCAGTTTTAAATTTTTAGCTGAAAAGTCAAATAATTTCCAAAATTCCTTGGGTGAGGTAGGGGAGGAGGAGAAGGCAGAAACCGTTTTCCAGCCGGCTCTCTTCCAGTTAGATATGGTAGTTTTTTCACAAAGAAGTTTGAGTTAAATAATGCCAGTTTTACTGCAGTATCACTTTTTTCCCTTGGGAAAAGATGGAGACAGATGTTCGGCAAAAAACACAAGCAGGCCTTCTCCAGTGTGGATGCTTTTCAGATATCAGAGTTCATCATCCTGTCATCCAAACTGTGTGGTACAAGCAGCAGATCACATGTTTTCTTACCACGAAGTTTCACTTACCAGTTTGAACTCTGCTGGGCTTCTAGATTAAGTTTCTTCACCTTCGTTTGTTACGTTGCTTTTATGTTCACGATTCAGAAGACAACAAAGGGTATGAAGTAACAAACCTTCAGGAACACTAGCTGGAGGCTCATATAATAGCAAAAGGTAACAAACTAAAGCTCTTAAGTTGAAGAATAATTAAAACTTTCTTTTTATTCAGTGCAGATTGTTGCCTTTTGTGTCTTATACTGTGGGATCTGTATAGTATATATTACATTAATTAACTAAGGTGTTATGGGAGCTGTGTGAGCCATCAGTAGATACCTTTAATCGGAAAACCTGTTTCAACAATCACTGCTACACAAACAGCATTGATGCGCACAGAAAACAACATTTCATTGAAAGGAAATTAACAGGAAATTGAGGACAGTGTATTTTTCCCTATATATTAACTTGGCTTCAAAATTACCTAAGCATCCTTTCTTTTTTTTAACATAGGGAACAGGCAATCAAACTCCTTTTACAATATTGGTTGTTCCCCTGAGAAGGCTTGTGTTTGAAAAATAATGTATCAAGTTTTTAGTACTGAAATAACATTTTTATGTCGTGGATATACCTGAGAGTAGAAGAAGTGATATACCGGTAATCTTATTTATTCTTGCTAATTTATAGTGTGCTGATGTTTATTATAAGCACAGAGAAATATGTGATAAACTAGTCACACACCATGTGGAGTCTGTTTGTTTTCATTGTTCTTTATTCGGCCCTCATATAGCTCTTATAGGCGCACATGATGCTGTCCATGTATGAAAACCATAGTTCCTACATGAATACAATTAGCCCCAGATAATCATTGCATTGTCTTTATCTGAAATATTTTGAGTCTCTTATGGGTCCAGCTTTAAAAGATTTATGAATTTGGGTTATTATAGAAATACTTTATGAAAGAAGTGAGATTTAGGGACCATTGTGAATGAAATGCTACTTAGTGTTTCAGAGTATCTCATTGTTTTTTCTTTGATTTTTGAGACAGATGGATTCATTCTTCTCAATAAACAGCTTGTCATTTACCAAATGCTGCCAGTGACAAGTGAGCTAGTGATGGGTAGAGCTTGTTCTTGATGGACAAATCACATGGAAGCTCCCAAACCTCTTGAGACTGCAGGAAATCTCATATGAGCAGTCTTTTGCTCATGATTACCAATAATTCTCACAGCAGTCACAGCTGCAAATGTACTTCCAGTTCTTGTCACAGTTCAAAAGTGGAAAGGAGATAAGTTTATCTAAACTTTGTTAGAAAATGCAAAATGATTCAGTTCTAGAAATGGGTGAAAGTTTTGAAGGGGCTTTTATTTCTTCCAAAATTGGCCTGTCCATTTCTACTTTACACAAACAGGACAAAAAAAGGGGAACATTTTTAATCTCTGATATGTCTGCACGCACTGTATTGCCATCTGTAAATGGTGAAATGGAGGATAATACACACTTGAATGTCTGTCTTGGTTACTCATTCAGACATAACCATAGAATCTATGGCTACATCTACACTATGAGCCAGGCGTGTGATCTCCAGCTTGCATGTATTTACTCGCAGTAGCTTGATGAGAACTACCGCAAGTACAAATAGTAGTGTAGCGGGGTGGTGGCAGCAGAGTTATGGCTTAGATGTGCCAAGTACGTACCCACGAGGTTTGTACTCGGCGTGGCTAAGCTGTGCTGCCGCTGCCTTTGTTGCTACACTGCTACTTATACTTGCTCTTGTTGATGTATTGTGAGTATATATATATATGTGAGCTGGGAATCACACCATTTGTAGTGTAGATGGAGCCTATATGTAGGGTCAGACACCAGGATGGGCCTCTTGTGTATTTTTGTTTGGTACAGAAGTATTAAGACTCAGTGCAAAACAAAAGTTTGTAGGGAGTTGACAATGTCCCATTCTTGCAAGATCTACAAATCTGGGCCATCATCCATAATCTTTGCAAATGGATAACAGGGGATGCTTTCAACTCTTCTGCTACTAGGTCCAACATCACTGAGGTATGCCCATTAAATTGCTCACTGAACAGCAATATAGTTTTAGTGATGGCTCCCAACCTGAGATAAGATGTCTTCATGTGCAACACTAATGGGCTGCTGCCTCTTCCCACCGTGCCTCCTTTCTCCACTGAACTGATGGTAAAAAGAGACCGACAGCTGTTGTGGAGGCAACAATAGATAACATGTAGAAGGCAGTACGACAAGTTCACACTTAATCCATCCTCTCACAGGGCTTGTCTATATGGGGACACTCACCTAAAGGTATGAATTTAAAGTGGATTAGTTAAACTGCATTAAACCTCTGTGTGTACACTTTCATTCAAAATTATAGTGGTGTTAACTCAGTGTAGCTTAATTCACTTCCAACCAAGTTAGAGAGCAGGTTGGTTACTTTGGCACTGACAGGGTTGAGGTTCAGAAGGAAAAGTGCTTGATAGTAAATTAGTTGCTCTTTATTCAAGCACAGAGTTTGTTGTAAGGGAACATTATTCTGATTAGCATTGATGAACATGGACTCTGAAACAACTGTGTGTGTGGTGGTGAAGAGAGAGATCTTCTCCAAAAGAACTTTGGCTCATCATTCTCTAGATAGCTACTAAAAATTTATAGAATCATAGAAGATTAGGGTTGGAAGAGACCTCAGGAGGTCATCTAGTCCAACCCCCTGATCAAAGCAGGACCAATCCCCAACTAAGTCATCCCAGCCAGGGCTTTGTCAAGCTGGGCCGTAGAAACCTCTAAGGATGGAGATTTCACCACCTCCCTAGGTAACCCGTTCCAGTGCTTCACCACCCTCCTAGTGAAATAGTTTTTCCTAATATCCAACCTAGACCTTCCCCCACAGCAACTTGAGACCATTGCTTCTTGTTCAATCATCTGCCACCACTGAGAACAGCCTAGCTCCATCCTCTTTGGAACCCCCCTTCAGGTAGTTGAAGGCTGCTATTAAATCCCCCCTCACTCTTCTCTTCTGCAGACTAAATAAACCCAGTTCCCTCAGCCTCTCCTCGTAAGTCATGTGCCCCAGCCCCCTAATCATTTTCATTGCCCTCCGCTGGACTCTCTCCAATTTGTCCACATCCTTTCTGTAGTGGGAGGGCCCAAAACTGGACACAATACTCCAGATGTGGCCTCACCGATGTCGAATAGAGGGAAATAATCACTTCCCTCAATCTGCTGGCAATGCAATATGCCGTTAGCCTTCTTGGCAAAAAGCGCACACTGTTGACTCATATCCAGCTTCTCGTCTACTGTAATCCCCAAGTCCTTTTCTGCAGAACTGCCACTTAGCCAGTTGGTCCCCAGCCTGTAGCAGTGCATGGGATTCTTCCATCCTAAGTGCAGGACTCTGCACTTGTCCTTGTTGAACCTCCATCAGATTTCTTTTGGCTCAATTCTCTAATTTGTCTAGGTCCCTCTGGACTCTATTGCTACCCTCCAGCGTATCTACTTCTCCCCCCAACTTAGTGTTGTCCGGGAACTTGCTGAGGGTGCAATTCATCCCATCATCCAGATCATTAATGAAGATGTTGAACAAAAAAGAAAACATCTTTGTGCCAGATTTGCAGAATTGTGTGGAAGATGCTGGTGATCCACTTGTCAGTTGTTTGACTGATTTCTAGGGGTGGGAATCCAGTCAAGAGAGTCTGAGTTACATCATAAGAATCTTCTTTGCCATTCCCACCTTTTTCCTTTATCTGCTCCTCTTGTTTGCTTTCCCCTCATGTTGTGGCAGAGATGCAAACTGCTGTTAAGATAGACCTGAGAACAACCCATGTGCTGATTTCAAGGTAACAGCACATATATTATATGTTTATATGTCATATCTGACAGTCGCATCATATGTGTTCTCTTGTGGCTGTTTTAGGAGTAAGGTCATGAACAGATGTCAGATGGAAGGTGTAGGCTGCCACTGAAGAATTGACATGATGCTTGGCCCTTTTTTCAATCACATTTTTGCCTCTGCCTTTCTCAAAGTGTTTACAATCTTAGTGATAGTTGGTCTCAATTCAGATCTGTCCTAGGCTGTGTCTTTGAAGTTATCAATATTTTTGCCATATGACTTGAGATTCTGCTTAAAGATGTCTTAAAGATGTTTCAATCTGCTGAAGAAGACTTGTTTTGAGAGTCTATCATCACCCTTCTGGTAACATGACCTATTAATCTAAGCTGATCATTGCCAATCATTGCCTTGATGCTGGTTGTTTTTGCTCTTTCAAGGATGTTAATATTTGAAACTTCGTCTTGCCAGCCAAGCTTCAGAATAGAGTGAAGACAGTGATACTTTTCAGGTTTCTTGATGTGTCTGTGGTGAGTTGTCCATGCTTTATACCAGTATAAAAGGGGTACAAGCACTGAGGCATTCTACAGTAAAATCTTTTTATACAGTGTGTTGGGAGAATGGGGGGTGCCGATAAGCGAAAAATGCCAGTTAACTAAAAGAGAGGGAATTTGGGTGCGGGAGGGGGTGCGGGGCTGGGAGTTAGTGTGCGGGAGGAGGTGCAGGGTGCCAGATTCAGGGGGAGGCGCTCACCTCGGGTGGTTCCCTGCAAGCTGTGACCTGTCCCCGCTGTTCCTAGGTGGAGGAACGGCCACGGGGGCTCCATGCACTGCCCCTACCCTGCCCTGAGTGCTGGCTTCACAGCTCCCATTGTCTGGCAACCACGGCCAGTGGGAGCTGCAGGGGCAGTGCCTGAGGGTGGAGGCAGCGCGCAGAGCTGCCTGCCATGCCTCCGTTTAGGAGCAGTCAGGATAGGTCGCCTCTTGCGTGGAGCTGCCTGAGGTGAGTGCACCCCAGATCTGGCACCCTGAGCCCTCTCCCATACTCCACCCCCTTCCCTGAGCCCTGTCCTGCATCCTAACTCCCTCCCAGAGCCCCGCATCCCTTCCGGCACTCTGAACCCCTTGTGGCCGTTCTTCCACCTAGGAGCAGCAGGGACATGTCGCTGTTTACGGGGAGCCACATGGAGCCAGGTAGGGAGCCTGCTGGCCCCATGCCAACCAGACTATGAACTGGACTTTCTATGAAGCTTAGAAATGCCAGTTTATAGAGCTTTCTGGTTGGTACAGGGCTGGATAGCACCGCTTTTACTGTATATCATCAGTTTTGTTAGTGAGACAAGGTGGGGAGGTAATATCTTTTATTGTACCAGCTTCTGGTGGTAAGAGAGACAAGCTTCCGAGCAACACCGAGCTCTTCTTCAGTTGAGTTTTGTTGACAGTTTGATGATATGCAGGTTGAATATCCTATGCTGAAATCTTCCAAAAGCCTGGCTTGCCTTTTGTATTCTGTTTGATATTTCTTGATCCAGGGAACCATCACTTGCGATGGTTCTGCTAAGGTATGTCAAGTGATAGATGGTCTTTAATTTTATACTATCATTGGTGATGTTTAGCTCAGTGGTAGTGGTTAATGGGGCTGATTGGAAAAGGACTTCATTTTTTTCCGGGCTGATAGTGATTCCAAACTGTTTAGTTGTTTCAGATAACCTGTGAAGAATAAACTGTTGCTTTCATTGTGACTAAGTAGAACACAATCATCCACAAAAAAGGCTTCACATATGAGTTCCTCAAGGACTTTTGTCTTTGCCATATGCCTTTGGAGACAGAAGAGTTTTCCATCAGTTTTATACCTCATGTAGATGTCCTTATAAAGTTTGTCAGTTGCATAATTCAGAACAGCTACGAAGAAGAGAGCAAAGAGGATTGGTCCCAGCTCAGTGCTTATGAGTGGGGAAGTGTTGCCTCTTAAAGGCACCCAGGGATGGTCTCTGGAGTTCCCAGATTTCTTGGTGGGGGCTCGAGACGATTGTATTTTGTAATGTTAGAGGAACCCCTAGATACTGAACCTAGCCCTTGTTGCTGCTGACACAACCTGGAATTGACATGTGATGTTAACCAATTTGGTGGGGCAGCCAAACTTTATTAAAATTTTTCCAGAGACTGTTACTGCTCACGGTGATGGGTGTTTGTTTTAGATCAATGGAAACAGCATAGAGTTCCAGGTTTTGCTCAGTGCATTTTTTTCTGAAGCTGTTTTACAATGAAAATCATGTCTGTGGTGCTCTGACCTGATCTAAATCCTCGTTGGGTTTCTAGCAGAAAGTTCTCTGACGCTGTTTCAACAAGCCGATTGAGTAAAATACAAGTGAGGACTTTACCACCATGTGTATGATAGACAACAGGAAGGGCGAGTTACCTCCTGGGGCACATATCTTTGTAAAAAAATGTCTGTGGGTATGAATCAGGTCAATTAATTTAATAGCCTCCCATCTGCAATGGGCATAAATGGTAGAGTATAGAAAGTATTAATTCCTAAGGCTACTTGCTTGTAGAGAAAAGAGTGCAGATACATGTAAAAGCTACTAACATAACTTGCTCTTACTCCATATTATAGTGAGTATGGTCTTGGCCAGATTTCCAACTGTTTCAAAAACACCCAGAGTTCAAAGTTCAAGTGAAAAGAAAGACCATTAACAAACCATTTCCTCCCTCCCCCCCCCGAAAAATATTAGACACACAACAGTCAAGATGGTTCAGACAAATCCAATAAGTTAGTAGAATGTAGCATCTATAAGTACTTGCTGTGAAGCAAATTGATTTTTGTTACAGCAGACGAAAGTTGACTCTTCCTACATGACCTTTCTCCTTTGTGTAAAAGCAAATTCATTGCGCTGTGAATATAATACATTCTACTCAATTCCTTGGAACAGTAGATCAGTTTCATCCCAGCCATTTAATTTCATTGCAGTCATGCTAATGTCTAACTATCCATATGGTCCAAAGGCTGGTGAACATAAGTCTGCAAGACAACAGAAAATGGGAGAAAATGTCCCCTGACAGAGATGCCTCATAACTGAACACTTAATAAATCCCAGAGTGCCGAACAAACATTAATCCTCCCAATATGTCTGTAAGGTCACTACCATATAGTAAGTAAACAATTTCCCCTGTGCCTGGGAATAGCTCTGAGATCTTGGATTGCTTCAGTATTCATGCATTTATAAGTTGTTTTAGTTCAGATGGCTGCAGTACTCCTTAGTTTTACTGTGAGTCTCATGATTCCCTTTCAGTGACAACCGTTCTGAGGTCTGTCAACCCAGAATAACATAAGCAATATTGACAAACCCAGGCATTAATAAATCATGGGATTATTTTAAAATACATTTTGAGTTCTTGTTTGGCTGCTGTGTATTGAGCCTTTTGTATTGATATTTTCAAGCTTTTCTGTACAACTGAGAGCTCATAAAATCTTCTATTAGATTCTCCCTTAGTATAAGGATTCCAGGAGCTGGGCCTTTAAGACAAACACCAGATATTGCAAGATTCATGATAAAATCATGAGTCAGCAACCCCGTAAAAGGGCCAGAACATCTCTACAGCAACATGGACTGTCACAAGCACATCAAACCTGTCCACTTGCCACACTGGTTTCCCACAGAATATCTGGTCAAGCTCAAGGTCTCGATCCTTATCTTCAAAGCAGTCAAAGGCCTGGGCCTAGTACATTTGAAGACCTACTTAAAGCTCTGGGATAAAGACTGCGATCAACAGCTCCATTCCTGACGCACAGTGGAACTTTTGATCACAAGGGTTAAAGTCATCTGTGTAGGAGACAGAGCTTTCATGTGGGCAGATCCGACACACTGGAATAAACTCTCATAGAAGCAAAAGACCATTACAAATCTTGCAACCTCCCACTCCAATTACAAGGTGTACGTCTTTAATGTTGTCTTCTCTAAGAGAGGAGGGGTGTAAATAAAACATAAAGAACCATATTCTAGCACAACGCTACATTGCACACACACACTTCTCCCCCTGGGGAGAGGATGGGAGAATAAACCATACATGGGAGATGTTAGTCACACTCCAACGCACTACTGCAAGGTGTTCAGACACTATATGGTGATTGAGTTCCTAGTCCCACTGATGTAGAAAAGGAGGGCTGGCATGACTCCTTCCCTCCCCTCCTGGAGACACTAGTCAACTTTTTGTTAAGGAAGAGCAGACCCATGTGCTCTGCCTCCTGAAGACTTAAGGAGAGTGTGCCAGTTGGTTATCCGTAAAGATTGCCACTACTTGAAGACTTTGGAGAGAAGGATTGCAGACCAACTATCCCACCACCTTGAAGACCGCAACAAAGGGTAAGGGAGAGCCAGGACCTATTAGAGAGAGAGCTAGAGCAGGTGTGGGCAAACTACGGCCCATGGGCCGGATCCAGTCCCTCAGGGTTTTGGATCTGGCCCGCGGGATTGCCCCCCGTGGCGCTGCAGACCCCGCCCTGCTCTCGGCAGTGGCCAGCCCCACGTCCCTGTGGCCCCTGGGCCCTTGCCTCCAGGCACCGCCCCCCGCAGCTCCCATTGGCTGGGAATGGGGAACCGCGACCAATGGGAGCTTCGGGGGAGGTACCTGGAGGCGCAGCAAGGGCAGTGCATGTGGAGCCCTTCATCCACACCTTCCCTAGGGGCCGCAGTGCTTCTGGGAGCAGCGCAGGGCCAGGGACAGGGCAGGCGTGCAGGTGTGCTGCTGCCACCCTGGAGTTCGAACCCCTCCTGCACCCCACCCCCCAACTCCCTGCCCTAAGCCCCCTGCCTGCATCTCACACACCTCCTGCACCCCATCTCCGTGCCCTGAGCCCCCTCGTTCACCCTGCACCTCTCCTGCACCCCAACCCCCTGCTCTGAGTCCCCTGCCACACCCCTCCTGCACCCCAACCCCCTTATCTGAGCCCCCTCCTGCACTCTGCACCCCTTCTGCACCCCAACCTCTTTCCCTGAGCCCCTTCATACACCCTGCACCCCTCCTCTGCCCCAATCCCTTGCCCTGAGCCCATTCCTGCACACCGCAGCCCCCCACACACCCTGCACTCCCTCCTGCACCCCAACCCTCTGCCCCAGCCTTGCATACAATTTCCCCACCCAGATGTGGCCCTCGGCCCAAAAAGTCCCCCCCCCCGTTCTATACTGCATACTACATTATTTGGCCCGAGCATAAAGCTCAGATAGAGATCTGAACTCTCCAAGTATTTGGAATGTTTGGAACTAGGGTTTTGGAGGCACTACTGTCATTATAACTTGCTCTTTTTAAGAGAAGTCTGGCCTCTCTTATTACTAAGTAAGTACCCTTGATACAACCCTGATATAACATCTTTGCCTTGTATAGCCTCTCCTTTGTAGTCCCTATTTGTTGGGCTCATGCTTGCTTGACTTCTTTATCTATGCTGATAACAGATTTAATGCTAGGATTTGTGTACTTTAATATTGTGTGTCAGACTCGTGTTTAAAAAGTAGCCTTGATTTATGGTATCTAATGAAGAGCTGATTTGTATATTTTGTTTTTAGGTTAAAAACCGGGACTCCTGACTCTTATTATTTATATTCTCATTTAAACCCAGAGCAGTAAACCTTTGTGAACTCGAGCCCTAATCCAGAATCTGTAAACCTTCACTGGGTCTGGAAGTTTATATTGACATCCTCAATAAAATCACAGGGCACTTTTTTTTTTTTTTTTAAAGAGCAACCTTGGTATTTTTAGTTTCATTTGCAATAGAAATTGGGCTGGAGGGAAGGATTTCTGCAATAGAGGCATTAATGATGCAGATAACAAAAACTCAGAGGAAAGTGCATTTAATTCACTTCCCACCTCCTTCCCCTGGGAGAATGCACAAGGAAAAACAGGCTATGAATACCTGCACCCCAGTCCCTCAACTCAAGGTGTATATTTGTATATGGACATTAAGTGGTGTGGGTTGGGCGCTGGAGGTATGTAGCACCTGCCTGGAGAAGGTTGAACCTTGGAGCAGGACTTCTTGGATCCGTACTGGACTTCTTGGACTTGGGCTGGCTGTGGGGCAGGTAATACCCATCACTCATGATTAATTATTGTTGCTGACACAGGGAATTGAGAATATGATGATTTTTCTTTCACGTGTGTCTCTTTTCTTGTGAATTTGGCTATGCAAGGCTGGAGTGTGTCTGTCAGGTGATCTTTTCTGCCTTCCTTGTATGAAGCTAGGAAATGAGGAGAGTTCAGTGAACAGAATGAAACAAAAGGGAGGATGGATAGCTGGGGAGGATCCTCAATCTACTACAAGCCTGGTGATGTGCAGCTGGTGTTGGATCTAAAGCAAGTCTATAAGCAGAATTGCTATTGGTCCAATGTGTATGCTGATGTGGGGAGGCTGTGCTGTCCTGTTTAAATGTTTGGTAACCCTTGTTTAAAAATGCCATGTGGATGGCAGGAGAAACTGAACTGAGTTCTCCAGGACAGTGCCTAAACTCCCAGTGTAGCCCTTAGAACATCAGGGCTAGGATTTTTAAAGCAATCCCATGAAATCAAGATTGGATGTCTTTAATCAGAGATGCTCTAGCTCAGCCAGAAGTTATGAGTTTGATGGAGAAATTGGGAGAAATTCTACAGCATGTGTTATGCAGGAGGTCAGACTATGTGATCACAATGGTTCCTTCTGGTCTTAAAATCTATGGAAGAAACACCCCTATTTCACTGTGAGGTCAGAGGAGAGTAAGGCTTTCACAAATTGTAAGACTAGAAGGAACCATTAGGACCATCTAGTCTGAGCTTTGGTAGAATACCGGCCATGGAATTTCATCTCGTAATTCCTTCAGTGGAGGGAATTATTCTTCCCCATTGTGCAACAGCCTCTATACAAGTTTTGTTGTTTAGCCCTAGGAAAACAAAAGACTTTTCTACTGTGTCATGAATGCAGCTTTTTGTCTGATTAACTTTGCTCTTTTGTCAGCGTTGTTGAAGTCTGAAAACCTTTGCCGTGATGAAGAGGGGCACAGCTTTTAGAAAGGAGTTCATGTGAGCAACTCTTGTAAGCTGGGCCCAGCAGGACTATGATGCTCGCGAGTTGTCAAAGCAGCATCCTCCATTTTTATTACCCTCAAGTGCTGAGTTCCAGCAAGACTTCAAAGTTCCCCTTTTTGTATCTTATATTACAAAGAAAAAAAAGTAGTTTTAAAAAAAACCTCCTTTATTGTTTTCATATAAAGCTGTTGAGTGAAACATGGCTAACTTATCAGAAAAGCCCAAAAGATGCTGATGTGAGAGAAGATCCAGACTCATTCAGATTTGAATCAGAGTGCTGGAGAGGTGCAGTTGAAATTAACATTTCTGTACTTATTTTCAGACTGGATATTTCCGTCTGCCCCAGGGGGACTACTTCATTGAGCCTGTCAAAAAGCATCCACTGGAAGAGGGAATACCATACCCACACATAATCTACAGGGCAAATATCCTTCAAAATGCTTTAAGGCAACGGCGTGAGACCACAACAGACAAGGAACAAGCTTGTGGATTGAATGGTATGAATTTTGTTGGAGATTTTTGCTTGTTGGTTGCTGAATTTTTTTTTAACCTAGCATTTCCGTTCCAAATATTTACACCCTTCTTTTCCAAGTGACAGCTTTCTATAAATATAGAAGTCATGAATTAGTAGTACGGTGCATTAGGAGCTCCATAAGAACAGTTTTGTGGCTTACTGTGAGTGATTTTCAGGGTTTCCTGTATTTATTTTAACCTTAGTGTAATTTCAATTTTATATTTAATTAGAGATGAAGCTTGTGAGTATCCATCTGATCTATTCTATGCAGAGTCCTGCAACCCTTTGCAGTCACACCAGGCAGTACTCAAATAAGTCCAGATGCTTGGGGCCAGATCTTCAACTGGTGTAAATCATTGGAGCCTCACTGACTTCAGTGGAGCTATGTACACTTCCACTGGCTGAGGATCTGTCCCTCTGGCTTTAATGATACCAACTTTCCATTCACGCTGTCAGAAAAACTAAACAGAATCTTACCATGCCAGGTTTTAGTTATATCAGTTCTGGGTATCATCTCTTTGGTTGAGTATCAATATTTCAGATTTCCACGTGACTGTTATTGGAATATCTAAAGCCCTGCACCTGGCTGTATTAAAGTGCCTCTAGTGCATTGTCCTGTTCAAAGAGGTAACAATTTTTGAGGTATTGTTTGTGATAATACAGGTTATGTGAGGAGCTACTTAGATGATCTAAATGTTATTACACTAGTGTGCCTCTTTGGAGTACGATTCTTGTTGTTGGTTGGAAGACCTTGCTCTCCCCTAATTACAGTATTTAATATGTTGCTGATTAGGATGCTGTCTGTCCTACTTTCACCACCTGTATTTGTTCCTTGCCACTTGGAGAATTTTAAATCTAGCCTGGACAAAACATTAGTAAACGTACTATGGGAAAAAATCCTTCACTGGAAGGAAGTCTAACTAGAGGACCATATCTACCTTAATCATAAATTTCTAGAAGTGGAGTTGCCGTGAATTCAGCTTGAGAATATGTTTAAAATTATAGTGGTTAATAAGGCTAATTCTCTTCCAGGGCTGAAAATGGATTGATAATTGGACTCCTGTCTTTCTGAGCCATGACTGCTGCTGAAGTTTTAATTATATGTACTGCTAATTGTGGAGTAAAAGGAGCAGACAGTCTCTCCCTCTTCCCTCAGCCCCCACACATGCCTCTACAGATATAAACCTTGAGTAATATTTGCTGTTTGCTGATATGAGCAATCAGTCAATGGGAGCTGTGCTTGAATATATAAAATGCTCTATATTGCTAAGTACTCTGAAAAATCAGGGTCCTTGGCATCTCAAGTTGGGCATCCAAAATTAGTGGCTACTTTGGACCTTAATCTCTCTGCACCTCAGCTACCCATATGTAATATGGGGATAGTATTTCCTCGTCTCACACCAGTTTTTTAGGTTAATTAATGTTTGTGAAGCATTTGGATAGTATAGAAAAGCCCTGGAGGAAATTTAATAATTCTGTCTTCAGAGCAGGGTTTGAATAGTGTGCAGTAACTATAGCCTAGGGCTATCCATGGAACAGCGAGAAGAAAACGAAATACTGAATAACTCTCATTAAGTGAGCACTGTTCATTCTGCGCACTGAATGAGGCGGGGTCCTGTGTAAAAAATATTATGTAATCATGTTATTAAAGACTGTCTCAGAATGGATCCATGGAAGGGGACCAAATTAGGGCTGCACTGATGACCTTAATTCTGGCATTTACTAACTTTTGAGTGCTTGACTTTACAACCTTAATTTCTTTTAAGATAGCTTTTTGTGTGTAACATTAAGTAAAGCATAGTCTTAAAGAGACTATAGAATACCACTGAAAATCTTTTTTCTACCACTCCTCCCTTCCCAGTTACCTTCCATGTTGGCTAGTTTCACATCAAAATAAGATTTAGGACTTGCATGGTGAGTTCACTATATTATAGCACCAGGAGCCGGAAGCCTCCTACATCTTTTTTCTTCTATTCTAAATGATGGAATATACAGAGGGGGTGTATTTTGTTTATCTTACTCTGTCCAAAACTCTCCTTCAAACTAATTAAACCTTAGGTTGGACTGGAGCCATTTCTACTGCAGAGAGGAAAAAAATAATTCCTCCACTAAGCTTCCCAATCTCCTCCTCTATCTCAGATTTTGAACATATTCATTGTGAGGACTCACTAGCACCAATTGTTTCTTTCTAACTGACTGTAGAAATGGAATCTGCTTTTTCTACCTGTGGTCAGGGGACCAATGAACAATTTGTATAGTGGTGGGTGCTGAGAGCCATTGAATCAAACTGTAAACCCTGTATATAATGGAAACCACTTCAAGCCAGGGGGTGCAGCAGCACCACCAGCATCCTTAGTTCCAGCACCTATGCGGTGGTTTGGCTGAGTAAGGTTTTCTTACACTGGCAGATTGCTCAATAGGTGCACACTTTTTTTCCAAAGAGCATGAGTTAGTTTGCAGTGAACGTGAAGTCTCTCTGAAGAGGAAATGTAATATTTATCATCTCTTAGAGACAGAGAGCAGTTACTGTAGAAGCCCGCATCTAGGGCCTGATCTAACTCCTATGGGCGTCTATAGATATCTTTCCACTGACGGCAATGGGAGTTGGTTGAGTCCCCTACGACACTAATACTTCAGTATGTCCAGTGGTCGCCCTATAGAAGAGGACTTTCTGCTTGTCTGGATCGATTTGGCAAAGAAATAATCATGGAGATGCTTGTTTGTGGGAAGAAATATTTAATGCTGAACCACTTTAAAATGGGCTAACTTTACTGTAGTAAGTCTCAGGAACAATACATTTCTAGAAAATCTTTTTGTCATAAAAAGTCATAAATTTCTAGGAGACTTAAAAAAAAACAAAACAAAAAAAAAACTCTCTCGGAAACCGTTCAGATCCTTTGTGGTTTTTTAGAAGAATTAACATGAAAATATATTGGGATAATATCAGACATGGATTTGAAAAATAAAAGCATTGGGTTTCCTGGTTGTGATGGATTAGTGTATGCTTCTATCCATGACTATGTCTACATTTGGGTGTTGTGTAGAATACAGACAGACACTGCACGCCCGGATAACACAGCTATAAATAGCAGTGTAGATAGTGAGATGCGGCTTAGGTAAATAGAGTAAGTCAAAGGCCCTACATGGCTGGCTGAACCCCCATGGGCTTTCTACATGCCCAAGCAGTGCCTCCCATGAATACACTGATATTTTTATTAGAATAGTGTCCCACTGCCTCCCCAGTGCCTGAGCCTTTCACTGTCGCATGTAGGCAGCACACAGTCAACTTGTGGAACTCCTCACCTGAGGAAGTTGTGAAGGCTAGGACTATAACAGCGTTTAAAAGAGAACTGGATAAATTCATGGTGGTTAGGTCCATAAATGGCTATTAGCCAGGATGGGTAAGGAATGGTGTCCCTGGCCTCTGTTTGTCAGAGGATGGAGATGGATGGCAGGAGAGAGATCACTTGATCATTGCCTGTTAGGTTCACTCCCTCTGGGGCACCTGGCATTGGCCACTGTCGGTAGACAGGATACTGGGCTAGATTGACCTTTGGTCTGACCTGGTACGGCCGTTCTTATGTTCTTATGTACACGTGTAGTGCCTGTGCTCTACACGCCACCCCTAAGTGTAGACATAATCTATATCAAACTACACACTCCTGTTTGATAGTAACACTATAGCAGCGTGACTTCACTGATGTGTCACTCCATCCTGGACTGGGAATCCAAGAGGCATTACCAGAGGGTGAAAAACGCAGAACAACTGAGGACTGTTAACCTGCGGGATCTTCTATTCAAATGGAAGCTCCCTTCTACAGTGAGTTAGCTATAGCCCAGAGAAACCTGGTGGTCTTGTAATCAAACAGTAGGTCACTTGATGAGGGACTTGAAGTCACTGGGGTTGGGGTAGGGGTCACCTGACAAAAGGGACTAGAACTTGATGAAATGCACTTTCATTAGCCATTTTAGAGAGAGGCAGAGAGGGAAGCAGACCAGAACCAGAAGACAAGGCTAAGCAGGAGAGGAGAATCCTGGGCTCCCTGAAGAGACAGTAACCAAATCCCAAAGGCCTCTTGGAATGTTAAGGAAACAACAACAGTACAGTTAGACAGCAAAGGTCAGAGGTACTGAATGTATGGCTGTATTCCAGGTGTCTACGAGCTCCACAGGATTATTACTGATCTGGTGCAGTCAGGTTAATCATGAGTAACCATATAACAGCTGCCAGTCCATGATGGGTCAGTGAGCCCTTCTGACCTCAAGTCTGATCTTCAGAGCACGATGTTCAGGAACTTTGTTTCCAAGTTGGGCAACATGACCAAAAAGAGCCAGCCAGTGGTGGCCAGTGATGACATCATTCCTCTTGAGGCCTGTTCTCAATGACACCTCCTTATGACTGATAAAGTCAAGCCATTGCATCCCCAGTAGTCACCTCTGGCAGTGCATATGAAGTGCCTCAAGCCTCCCGATGTTTGTTTAAGCAATGTCCATGATTCAGATCCATGTAAAAGAATCGGTGGTATCCAGGTTTGATAAATCTGTACTTTTGTATATAGTTTCATCTTCTTTTGGCTCCAGAGGATGGTGAGGTAAGGATTTGCACGCAGGTTTTTGTTGTTTTTATAGATTTGTACATCTCTTGTGCTCTCTCTGTATAAAGTGTGTGTGAATTTAGAAATTCTCTTTTGTGAATTGTTTACTGATGCACCGTGTTCCCCAAGAGGAAAGCAGTAAGCTAGAGGGTGCACAGTGTTAATGGAATTCTGAAAATGTGCAGTAGCTACTGGGGAGGCTTGGGAGAGCTGGCGCTAGTTTCAGGACCTAGGCAACTGGATTGCAGATCCCACTGCCAAAGGGGTGTCAGACACAGAGTCTGCAGCAAAAGAGTGTGCCTGGTGGTCCCCAGCCAGAGAGACAGTGCCTAAACTCTGCCCGGCCCCTGCAGGCCATGAGCACATGCCTGGGACACAAGGCTTGTGTCCAATACAGCAGCCTGGTGAATGTCCTGCAGGGGGAGCTCATCCAGGACTGTCACATTGGTACTTGGTGCTGCTCAGTCCATTGCATAGAGTAGCAGTTGAGTTAAGTGCAAAAGGACCATTGTGACAATCCACCATCTCTTTATCTTAGGTGATTTTATGGCCCCCTGTGGCGGGGCCGCTGCCCCACTCCTGGAGAACAGGGGAAAAACAGTCAAGCGAGGCTGATTGGGGAAGCAGCCACAGCTGGGGCCACGCCCAATCAGGGTCCAGCTGGCCCTGATAAGAGGGCTGGGGGCTAGGAGCTGAGGAGTCTCTCTCTAGCTGTGGAGAGAGAAGGACCTGGCTGCCTGGGAGCTTAGGGTACTGGGAGTAGAGCAGTTCTGGGGAAAGGCAAGAGACAAATCCCCAGGCTGCAGGCCTTGCTAAAGGCCAAAGCTGGTACAGGGGTTGCAGAGGTGCAGCCCGGGCTTAGGCAAAGGCAGCTGGTTGGACTCCCTTGCCAATGATGAGTGGCTTTTACAGACTGCAGTCTGCCCTAGTCAGTGGGAGCTAGATGATGACTGGCAGTAGCCACTGAGGCAAGGTGGGTTTAGAGGGTTGGAGGTTCCCCTGGGAGGGGAGACCTAGAGTGTGGGGGTACTGCTGGGGCAGAACCCTGAGGAAAAGGGCACCAGGGTCCAGGAGGGACATGGGGCCTGAGGCAGGCGAGACGTCAGCCGGCAGAGGGTGCTCCGGAGCTGGAAAAGAACGAATTCCCAGGACAACCAGCAGGAGGTACCGCGCCGGTGAGTCTTCGCTTCACTACTCCCCCATTACTGTAGTGCCTGAGCCCTGCACATCTTTTTGAATATGTCTGTCTTTAGAACGCAGCTGTGAAAGTAATGACAGTGGCACCTCCTCTTAATTCCCTGTGTGCTGAGGTGCAGGACTTCACTACAGAGCATGGGTCTGTGGCACAGATGGGGTTTCTCTCCACCCTCCTTATAGTGGATTTGCTTCCCAGAATGGATATATTGGGAAGGATGGTTGAACGATCAATGAGTGACTTTACTCCCTACTTATGTTCTATGCACTGGAAAATGCTGCAATCTCTTTTACATTGGCAACAATCTCATTCCTGTGTTCTGGCAATAGCGGTGTAAGCTAATTTATGATTTGCAACATCCTCAGTATTTTCGCATACTCTGACAAAACCCAGTATGCTGCTAGAAATGAATAATGTGATAGCATTATGCAAATTAGAAATTTGAGCATGTGATGTACATTTTCATTACTGCTGCTTCTTTGGAAATTGTGAGCTGACTCATTTTTAATAGCTCTGTGCTATTCCTGAAAACTGCATTATGATTGCTGTATTGTACTCTTGTACACAGCAAGTGGCTATATCGTTTCAAACTTGTATGAGAAATGACAAATATGACAAATGAAGTGGCCTAAACATATGAATAAAATTGTTTTGATCATTTGCACTGGCATGTAAGCCTAGCAGGAAAATGGCAAAAAAAAAAGAATCATGTTTATGGTAGTTGCCCTTACAAACTTTCCAGTAGCCCGAGGTAGGTAACTAACTTGGAGAGATTGGCACTGTCCTTCGGCAGAGTAAATGAAAGATTTTGCTGGGACTCTGGTCTTGTGTGTGTCCTCACATCCATTACTTTTGTTTACTGTAGCTTGGATGCTGCTGCTGTTAAATATACATCCTTCAAAATGAATTATTAATTATTTGCATTACTATAGGACCTAAGGGCCCTTGTCACGCAGCAGGAGCCCATTTTGCTAGATGCTGTGCTCCGAACGTTCTGAAATTCTCTGAACAAAAATCAAATGTTTCTGTATAAGAGTCACCTTCCTGCTCAACACTATGGAGATGACAGATCTGGGAAAGACTTCGGGATTCTTGCTTCTTGGGTGATAGGGACTGGTAGCAGAGTGGAGTTGCTGTGAAAGTAGCTGACTCAGTATCTGTTGTACTAAGTCTACTACTCAAAGTATGTCTACACTGCAATTAAACATCTGTGGCTGACCTGGGTTCACAGGGCTCCAGCTACAGGGCTGTGTAGACATTTGGGCTTGGGCTGAAGCCTGGGATCTGGGATACTACAATGGAGGGGAGTCCCAGAGCCCACGCTCCAGCCTGAGCCTGAATGTCTACACTGCAGTTAGCCCTGTAATCTGAGCTCATGAACTCGAGTCACCTGACACAGGCCAGCCCAGGTGTTTAATTGCAGTGTAGACATACTCTCAGTGACTGCAGAAACCTGCTGTATTTTAGAGCTAGGGCAAAAGGACTTAGGATGCTAAAACTGACAACTCTGTCCAGAGGCACTTCATGGAAGCAAAAATCATCTTGTCCTGTGTCCTCATTTTGGCATTGAAATCACTGATTGAAGAACTGCAAACATTTCGGAGTTTGGATAAGCATCTAAAACAGATGCTTATTCAGAAAGATCCATCTCTTGTCTGCATATGTAGGTCAGAAACTTCATAAGAAGAAACTCTCTTACAAGATCTTAGATATTTGTGTCTGTTCCTGGAAGCACTTATGGGGACAATGGCAAGGAGAGAATCCCTTTTGGAATGCTGGCTTGGGAGCTGCCTTTCCTGAATGCAGTGGGGCCGGTGGGCACACTGGTTAGAACTTGTGCCCAGACATCTTGTGCAGAAAGCAACTTAAAAAAAAAAAGTCTCGGGTGCTCACTTCACAGAATAACTGTTATAGCATGGGATAAAAAGCCCCCAAAATGCAGCAGTTAAATTACCTTTATACTTCCTACAGGATAACTCAGAGTGTAAGATTTTACTGAATAATGGGGATTCTTTTTGCAGATTAACTTGTTACCATCAGAAGACTCTTCTTAAATGTATGGCATACATTGTTTGTTGTGGCTTTTGATAGTGCAGTTATTTGTTTAACTCCTTGGAAATGAAAAAAACCAGGTCACTCATTTATTCTCAAAGGATGGCCTGTCTTTTTTTGGAAGAATATTAGAGGCTTAGCCAATATAAATAGTCTTGCTGGCCAGCAGCAGTCTGCTGCATACTATATAACTAGCTTATCTGCTAAAGGAATTGCACTGACATGTTTCCAGCACTTGTATATTCCATATTTAACCATGTCAAATCCTGGTCAGTCCCATTTTTTCTGTAGCTTCTCCAAAACACCAAGCCCATTCTTTCTTAGGACAAACTCCCAATAGAAAAGCTCAGATATACAAATTGCATTGCAGGGATTAAGTGGGATGTGATAAATGTAGGGGAAGGAGCATCTTTCTCCCTGGTACTTTGCTTTATGTGAGAGCTCTTTAATACTCTGTAGAAGAAATATTATATATTTGCCATACACAGAGAGTAAATGGGTATGGTCAGTCAGAATGACTTTTATTTTAAAGTAAGAACAATGGTGCACACACACACAACTTCCATGGGCACACACAGCCTCTCTTTGAAACAGTTGGCACTGAAATGAACATAAAATGAGTGTTTGTCTCTGCAGACAGCAGAATCCTTAGAGATTTACAAATGCAGTACACAGAAAACAATGGCATAGCAGCTGAACTGTGATGACAGAGCCAGATCAAGTAATCATTTTTCACTGCTTGATGTGAACACAACTCTATTTTTGTTTTCAAAGGTTTGGTTAAAAATGTGTAGCATTGGGTCCTGTAAATTTCAGGAAGTTTCTGGATAACAGTTTTTATAACAGAAATGGTGTGTGGAAGGAATTTTGTCACTACTTTGCATCCCATCAAGTACAGAACTCTGTCGTACATTTTCCTTGTCTCCTGCACTTCTCTTTAAGCTACCTCCCCCCTCCCCAAAACCTAAAGAAATCCTTTTCTATTTGTATAATTTCTGGATCTCATTCTTGGGAGTTAAAGCACTGTAAGTAATGCTGACGTGTTAGTCCCAGCTACAGCTGGGTGGGAAATAGTTTTCATCCACCAATTATTTTAAGAGTTAAAAATTTGTTACTGTGTTGAATCCGTTTTGAACTTTTGAAATTATTCTCTCTTTCATCCTGGAGCAGACACAGGGAGCAGTATAGCATCACCATTCATTCCTGTCCATGGCTTTTTCCTCCATTAAGCCCAGATTGGTCCTATCCCTGTGTACAATGTCCCACCATCTAGTCGGTGGTCGGCCTCTAGATTGGGTTGACCTTGGTTGTGTTTGCATTATTTTCTTTAGCATCCTATCATTCATTTGTCTTCTGCAGTTTCTCCGCCATCATAATAGTTTTGATTGTAGCCAATCCCATACCCTGATTTCACATCCTACTCTCCTTCTGAATTCATTTGCCATAAAAACATTTCACTGTACCCTGACATCTCTCAAAGAACTCTCATCTCTACAACCTCCAGTCTTCTGATGTTTGTTTCATTTAATGCAGCTGCTTTCAGACCATAAAGTAACACTGTTAATACACAGGTTTGATAAACTCTCACTTTGGTACCAGATGTAATGTCTTTATCAATCTATACTTTTGATAATTTCTGTGCAGCACTTGTTGCTAAAGCACATCTCCTTTTAACCTCACCCTCATCAACAGTTATCAAGCTTCCTAGGTACATATAAAATTCTGCTTGTTCCCTGCCTCTGCATTTCAACACTTTATCTATTGGTCCCTTTCCAAGATGCAACCACTTTGATTGGTACAAATATGGCCTTTAGCCTGCTGCAAAATCCTACCTCAGCACCTCATCGTGGTGCAGCGGTGACCCTGGCCATCTGACAACTATGGTAGCGGGGCGTATGCCCTGGTAGGTCTAACCATGCTGCAATGATGTCAGACTATCCAATCCAAGGAGGGGGATTGCTCTATCAGAGGAAAGAGTGTTTTTCCTTCTCCTTAGAGGTTGAAGGCTAGCTAAGCTTGAGGAGGTACTTATGCCTGCCCGCCTACCCAGTGGGATGGCTTAAAGTTAACGGCTAAAACAACACGAGTTAATTGGTCTTATTTCCCCACATATCATCAAACCATTCTTCAGTGGTGGAGTGGAAATTGAGCAATGAGAGGTTGCTAAAAATGTCAGGTGCTAGGCCAACATGGAAAAGGACATCTCTCGCTGTGTGTACTTACAATTGTAGGTTGCTGACGAGAGAGGAAATGTTAAACCATCTGATGGAGAAGAAGAAAAGGATAAAATGTGATATCCTCGGTATCTGCAAAACCCAATGAAAGAAGGAGTTGGAAGTCAACTGAAAGGATGGAAGCACTGTGACGCTCTGAAAGGGAGATGGCGCTAGAAACGTTGGAAGAGTCGGATTTGTCATCAGTAAGGATTGGGTTTCAAAAGTCTTATCATGCCAGCTAATATCACATATTGGTGTGCTGCATCTTCAGATGGAGTCAAAAGCTATCCTCGAGGTCATCCAGGCCTATGCTCCCACAAGTGCAAGTGAGGACAAAGAAGTGGAAGAATTCTACCAAGAGCTCGAAAGAGCCCTCACGCAAAAGTCCACTTACGCTGTCACGATGAGAGATTTCAGCACTACGGTCGGGCGAGGGAAAGCTGGTGAAAAGTTCATAGGGAGATACGGCAGCAGTGAAAGAAATGAAAGAAGAGACAGGCTGGTAATGATGGCAGAAACGAAAGAACGGTATGTGGCAAACACCTGGTACAAAAAGAAGATTGCAAAAAGGTGAATGTGGATTGCGCCAAACGCGAAGAGTAAGAATGAAATCGACTATATTTTAGTTAATAAAAGGCGCATCGTTCAAGACGTCTCTGTGGGGCAGCCCTTCGACACCGGCAGTGACCATTGCCTGCTTAGAGCAAAGTTGATTTTCAACGAAGTAGTGGAAAAGAAAGCTTTACAGATGGCAAACAGGAAACAGCGCCCGAACACATTCGATGAAGCAAAGCTGAAGAAAGCGATTTCTGGGTTTGACTGGAGCCAGATGGAAAAGTGTGACTATGTTGCGTAAAAGCAGCTGAAATTGAAAAGATGAAGAAGGCACAGGGAAGAATCGAAAACGAAAAGCTTGTTAGAGAAGCGGAGAAATATGAAAAGGAGCTCGGATAACAACCTAGAGTACTCCATTCTGTGCAAACTTATACAGCAAAAACTGAAGGATGACTTTGAGAACTTCCGGAAAGAAAAGCTCCTTAAAACAGCTGAATCACGCAAGAGCCTCAGGACATGCAAGCGGGAATTGGCGCAGTATAGATTGAGCGTAACAGCATTGAAGAACAAGGACGGAGAGACAGTAATTGACAGAGCAGGGATGGAGGAGGTCTGCAAGGACTTCTATACAGAACTGTTCAAATCAGGAATCAACATCCCTCTCCCAACGCTCCAAGGGTCAGAAGAACGCGTCCTCCCAGCAATCATCGGCGAAGTCCAAAGCGCACTACACCAGATGAAGAAGGGAAAAGCTCCAGGCAAAGATGGAATAACGTCAGAAATGATTTCCACAGGAGGCAAAAAACTGTGGAAGTCCCTCGCTTTAAGATTCAGTCGGTATCTCGAAGAAGGAAAAATACCATCAAGCTGGAAGGAGTGGAATATCATCTTGCTGTACAAGAAGGGGGATCAAGAAAATCTTAAGAACTATTGCCCTATATGCTTGCTCTCTCATATCTATAAACTCTTTACAAAGGTGATAATGAATCGACTCTCGCAGAGTCTGGATGAACAACAGCCAAGAGAGCAGGCAGGGTTTCAAAGAAATTTCAGCACGATCGACCATATATTTACCCTTAGCCAGCTCCGGGAAAGAGCAAGGGAATACAAACTCCCACTGTGCATCGTTTTTGTCGACTATGAAAAGGCCTTCAATTATGTCAAGTTAATGCAATATAAAAGGCGCTTGCGGAGCAGGGCATTAACATGCAGTACATCAGTTTGTTGAAGGAAGTGAATACTGGATGTACAATAGACATTACCCTCGAAACTCCCCTCCGCATTCCAATCGAGAAAGGCATAAAGCAAGGAGATCCGATTTCACCTAAACTTATTTACCGCCTGCCTTGAAATGGTTATGAACAAGATCAATTGGAGGAGAGGTGTTAATATAAATGGAGAACGATTATCTCATCTAAGATTCATGGATGACATCATACTAATTGCCGAAAGCACCAACCAACTGCAGAACATGCTATGAAGACTCGACAAGAAAAGCAGTCAGGTTGGTCTGAAAATGAACTGTTGCAAAATGAAATACATGCGATCAGATGTCTTACAAAAAGCCCGAATAACGTTAACAGGAGAAGAAATTGAAGTGGAACAGTACATATATTTGGGCCAAGAAGTTAATATGCGCCAAGACATGAACAGAGAACTCTCGCGAAGGATTCGGGCAGGATGGTGTGCGTTTAATTCTATCACGGACATCCTCAAAGGAAAAATTGACAAGACCACACGTACAAATATCTTCAATTCAGCAGTGCTGCCAGGCATGCTGTATGGCAGTGAAACGTGGGCACTGACAAAGAGAGAAGAGCAGTGGCTGTCAGTAGCTGAAAGGGCAATGGAACGAGCTATGTTGGGAATTTCCCTTCTGGATCTCTAAAAGCAGCAAAAAGTCCTGTGGCACCTTATAGACTAACAGACATATTGGAGCATGAGCTTTCATGGGTGAATACCCACTTCGTCGGATGCATGTCATCCCAAATGAAATAACTAGAGAACGCAGCGGTGTGAAAGATATTATTGTGGAAAGCAGATATAATAAGATACGATGGGCGGGCCACATAGCACGGTTCACGGACAATAGGTGGACCACAATCATTCCTGAGTGGTACCCGCGAGAACAGAAAAGACTACCTGGTCGGCCTCCAAGAAGATGGGAAGATGACATTGTAAAACGTTTTTTGGACGAATGTGGAGAAGAAAGGCAAGAATGTGGGAAGAATGGCGGATGTGTTGTGATCGGCGCAGTCTTAATGACAGCTGAAGACCGATCGATCCAGGTTATCCAGGTGATGGCCTTTAGCCAATCATCTTGTACCTCTTCCTGCTCCCAAACCTTCTTGTATATTTTTTTCTAATACTTTGATAGTACTTATCCAGCCAGCTTTTAGCAGCTCAGCTATTATATGGTTGTCACGCTGTCACTCCAGCTCACAACTGAGAGTGCCAGCCTCAGGACAGACTGTCAAAAGCAGAGCCGACAACCCAAAGTGGTGGAGGTTCTATAACTACATTTCACCACCACAGTAACAAATGTGAATTCCTAGATCACTGTAACAGTCTTAGCCTGGAGTCAGACTCCTTGAGCTCTCCAGTCTATCTTGCTATTCAGGCAAGCTGCACTTGTGATAAATGGTCACTTACACCAAAAATCACAAAATATTCAGGATGCTCCCAGTCCCAAGAGACCAGTCACTTACCCCAGATCAGAGTATGACTTAGCTCTCACC
Source organism: Mauremys mutica (assembly GCF_020497125.1). NCBI lineage: Eukaryota > Metazoa > Chordata > Testudines > Geoemydidae > Mauremys > Mauremys mutica. The sequence continues at coordinate 22,806,209 of NC_059077.1, read as the reverse complement.
CCAAAGCCAACACCTGTGGCCAATCCTGCAATAAACTAACTAAAGGTTTATTAACTAGGAAAAAGAAATGAGTTGTTTACAGGTTAAAGTAAGCAAGCATGCATACACCAGTGAATTTTAATTTGTGATTCAAAAGGTGACAGAGTTGTAGTAATCTGTCAGTTCAGTGTCTTTCAGGGCTTAACCCATGCCAAGTCGCATGGGGATGTCTTTGCTTATGTAGGAATCTTTTGCCCCTTAGAGACCAGCCAACATGAAAGAGATGCAGTTTCTCCTTGTCAGGGATTTTTAGACCCTTCATTCCAGAGTCCAAACTGATAGGATAAGTTCATGTGCAGGTCTCTCCTTCCTGGAGGGAGTTAAGAATGCAATCAACAAAATCTCTGTCCTTTACTACACAATATTTCATTTGCTTTCAGTCGGCCATGCACAAGCACTTTATCTTAATCAATGCTTCTTTTGCTGTTTGGTGAGTTACACAATTACAGAGGTTTACAATGCCAACACTCAATGTAACTTTATACCATGGACTATAGAGGTTATAAGTGAGATCAATACATGCAGCATCCTACCAGCGTTTTATAAAGTCTAAACACATTCTTATCAACTTAACATCTAATATCTATTTTGATAATTCTAACACACAAGTAAGCAAGACTTGTTTCCAGATATGCATTTGTAAGTGTTCAGTGAGGCCTGGGACCTTGGCATGAGCTAACACCTGATCTACCAGCATCACAAGGGTGTATTCCTACTGCTTTCACATTTTTTAACGGCTTCACTGCTCTTTCTGTTCTTCTGCCGGTGGTTCAGTGCGGATATCCATGCTACTTTGCAAGCCTCCCCGATCATCTAGCTTGTCTAGATTGCTTACATCTGGATGAACTGCACGGTTCAGCGCTGTGTCAAAATGCTCCTTCTGTGCTTCCAACATCTCTTGGGCATTTTGTTATCAGTTCACCAGTAGCCTTTTTTACCACTTGCATCGTCCTGATTGTGTTTCCCTACAACTTAGCCTTTTTATATATTTCCATTTCCTGATTTCTTGATGCCTTCTCTAGTCGTTAGACACTCTTCTTTCTGAAACTTTTGCTTGTTCAATCTTTGCGATTTCTTTATTGCTTTGTCATTCTTTTGCTACTTCGCTTTTCCAGCAGTCTTGACTTGTTTATACTTCTCTTATAATGTGAAGAAAGACTTTTGCAAGCTGAAATTTTTTTGTTTGTGGTCAATTGAAATATTTAAATTTTTTTCAACTTTTTTTTATTTTTTTCAACTTTTATCAATCTAATTAGCTTAAATTTTGACCCGAAATGTCATTTTTTTTAAAAATGGGGAAACTGTAATCCGTTCATTTTAGAAGTGTTGAAATTAAATATTTTGACAACTTGTGAATTTTTTTTTCATCTTTTTTTTTGAGTTCAGAAATCCATCAACCCAACTCTGTTGTGTGAAAAGTTAGAGTTTCAAGAAATTGGCATTTTTTGATTAAAAATAATGATTTGTCAAAAATTCCCTACTAACTCAAGTCCCATCTTGATTTATGTCCTTTAATTTTCTTCTTTCCTTTCTTTTTAATACATTGATTTCAGCTTGGCTTCAAAAGTGATGTGCCAAAAGTGAAAGGCGCCATGTTCCAATAGGCAAAAGTACGATGTTAAATCCTCTTGCTAAGCAAGGGAAAAAACTGTGAGTATTGTTAATGTATTAACTTTTCCACAGATGTGGTGTTCAGAATTGTTGCTAAGCTGTAAGTGCTCCAAGGGTATGTCTGCACTGCACACTCCTTCTGGAGGCATGTAGAAAACATACCGTGCATGCTCCCCAGCACAGGTATAAGCAGCAGTGTAAATGGTGAGGCATTGCTTATGCCAGCAGAGTAAAGGCACACTTGAATCCTTAGATGATGCCTCTTTACATGCCCAAGCAATTCCTCCCATGTCTACACTACACTATTTTTAGCAGTGTAGTGTCCTGCTGCAGGAACCTTTCCTCACTACCTCCCCCTGAGACTTTCATTGCTGCAGTGTGGATGCAGCTACACATACCCTACTTGCCGCTGCTGCCACCAGTGGTGTGCAGTGTAACGGGTGGGGGTAGCTCAGTGGTTTGAGCATTGGCTTGCTAAACCCAGGGTTGTGAGTTCAATCCTTGAGGGGGCCATTTGGGGATTTAGTTGGGGATTGGTCCTGCTTTGAGCAGGGGGTTGGACTAGATGACCTCCTGAGGTCCCTTCCAATCCTAATAATCTATGATTCTATACCTTAAGAGCCATAACTTTGATTTCACAGTGGAGCCCTCAAAACTTGCTGATAAGAGTCCTGCTATTATCTGGGAAATGTTAGGAACCTTAAACATTAAAGACTTCCCTGACAGCTGGTTTAAGAAGCCACACTCTTTTTTTTTTCATTTGTAAACAAAGAATTTTATTAAAAGATGAAAAGAAGTTGCAGTGGCATCCCTGTAACAACCCCAAATGATGTCACTTTCTTAGTGAAACCAAAGTAACCAAGCAAACCTATAAGGCACTCCCCCCCCATTAAGACAGATAAAACAAAATACATTTGGAGTTTCCTAGCCAAACCATTTTTGCGAAAACGATGAGCTAAACAAAATGTTGGGGGCGGGGGTGTATCAAAAATAAAGAGTAAAATCTCTTTGGCTAAGTACCAGGACTGTGTTGAAAGTAAACCATGTGCTGTGGAGGAGACATAGCATGGATATAGTCAGTGGGGAGATGTTTGCTATAGGGAATTTGCCTTTCTTCAGTGTAAGGGCTAGATTGTGAGCCCCTGGATTGCACTGCTGAGCGGTTACTCCAACGAAGAACCCTGCTGGCTTCACTGAAATTGCTTTGCAACAACTCACCAGTCTGAGCTAAGGGTCGCAGACTGGACCTATATTTGGGCTTCCTTCTTTCTTGCATTTCAGAACTTCAGGAAAATTTGCTTTATGACATCCTCAGGGATGTAGGTTGCCCTTGATCTATGTCTGCAGTTTCCCCATTGGCATGTTGAGATCACACATTAATTGCCAATTTTGCTTCTTAAATATTTCAAGTTCTTTATTTTAAAATAAATTCTCCTCATGAAGTTGTGTAGTATCTATCGGGAACAGGGGCGCTTCATCTAAAGTCAAGTTATTGTACACTTCCACAAATCTTCTCATTCTGCATCTATTCTGTAGAAGAACATAAGTCTCCAGGCAATTCCAAATTCCACTCCCCAGGCAGAGTCAAAAATAAAGGTACTACTTTTCTTGAAGTAGTTTGAAAATGTGCTTGAAACACTGGCAGAGCTGTTTAACACAGTGCTGTTAATGCCAGATTTCTCAGTCAGGCTGAACTTTCCGTGAACTTTATGAAAAGCATTACAACTATCTTACTATTCCTTGGCAGATCATAGAAAGGATCCTAGCACCTCTGAGCACAGCTGGCCCTGGGTAGTGGGGCCCTATGTGCCCCTATGTGCTCAGGGTTCCTCCCAGCTCTCCCAACAACCTCCTGTCATTTGTGACCCACTTACGGCTGTGACAAATCCACACCCTGCAGACACCTATTCATTTTGCACAGGATACACTGTCTTTGAAGCCTATCCACGCCCTTTTATGGTTGCAACTTCATGAGGAGAAACCTACTCTATCACATGCACTTAGTGTTGGTGGGATGGAAAACATACCTGAGCCAGGACTTCTCCTCTTCCAGACCCATTTGATCTCAGGGCAGAGTATCCAGGGTGCAGTCCCATCTCTTCCACCACGAGTAATGGCAGGTTGTATCACCAAGGCAGCTCATCCCTTCTCTCAGAAGAATTGCTACATGTGACTACATGTGACTACATGTGACTCACTTTCCGTTGTTTTGTTAGGTGGGGACAGAAGCTGATTAGAAAATGAGGAAGGGAAAATTCACATCCTTTGGGATTGCAGTGGGAGGAGAACCCAGCACTTCTGCCACACACTACTCTGCTGATCCAGCACGGGAATTTTTAATTATATTGTTTTTCAGTTGAAAGCTTTTGGTGCTCGTACACAGCTATTGAAAACCGCATGGATGAAAACGTTGCTGAGTGGACAGTGACTATGGGCATGTCTAAACTACAAAGTTAAGTCGACTTTATGTAAGTCGACATTGAACCTCCAAATTAATTAAATCGATCATGCATGTCCACACCATGCTTATTTGTCTCAGCGGAGTGCATCCTCACTAGCAGTGCTTGCATCGATGCACAGAGCAGTGCACCGTGGGTAGCTATCCCATAGTGCATCTAGCCACAGGGGATTTTGGGAAAGACTTGCAATGCCTCATGGGACCAAAACATTGTTGCAGGTGGTAATGGGAACATGGCTTTGGCCTCCCTTAATGCAATTTCCTCCCTCCTTCTCTCCCTGATATCAATGGCAAATAACCCATGTTTCTTCGCACCTTTTTTTTTTAAAGCCTGGGTTAGTCACGCTTACGCCATAGCCAAGAAGCATGGACCCTGCTCAGCTGTGCATTCTTGTTGGGTGGAAGGGCTTGTCATGCTGGAAGAGCATAACGAGTGGGGTCCCCCGGGGTTGGTTCTGGGTCCGGTTCTGTTCAGTATCTTCATCAGTGATTTAGATAATGGCATAGAGAGTACACTTATAAAGTTTGCGGATGATACCAAGCTGCAAGGGATCACATGTGCTTTGGAGGATGGGATTAAAATTCAAAATGATCTGGACAAACTGGAGAAATGGTCTGAAGTAAATAGGAGGAAATTCACTAAGGGCAAATGCAAAGTGTACTCCATTTAGAAAGGAACAATCAGTTGCACACATACAAAATGGGGAATGACTGCCTACAAAGGAGTACTGCGGAAAGGGATCTGGGGGTCATAGTGGATCACAAGCTAAATATGAATCACAGTGTAACACTGTTGCAAAAAAAGGAAACAACATTCTGGGATGTATTAGCAGGAGTGTTGTAAGCAAGACCTGAGAAGTAATTCTTCTGCTCTGTTCTGCGCTGATTAGGCCTCAGCTGGAGTATTGTGTCCAGTTCTGGGCGCCACATTTCAGGAAAGATGTGGACAAATTGGAGAAAGTCCAGAGAAGAACAACAAAAATGATTAAAGCTCTAGAAAACATGACCTATGAGGGAAGATCAAACAAATTGGGTTTGTTTAGTCTGGAGAAGAGAAGACTGAGAGGAGACTTGATAACAGTTTTCAAGTACATAAAAGGTTGTTACAAGGAGTAGAGAGAGAAAAATTGTTTTTCTGAACTTCTGAGGATAGGACAAGAAGCAATGGGCTTAAATTGCAGCCAAGGCAGTTTAGGTTGGACATTAGGAAAAACTTCCTAACTGTCAGAGTGGTTAAGCACTGGAATAAATTGCCGAGGGAGGTTGTGGAATCTCCATCATTGGGGATTTTTAAGAGCAGGTTGGACAAACATCTATCAGGGATGGTGTAGAACTCAATTTGCCTTAGGGCCAGTGCCAGTCCTCAAATCCTCCCAGCGGGCCAATAATGTCACTGAAGATGGTGTTCAGAAAAGAAAACATTTATATTGTGTATTATTTCAAATTTCTTAGAAATAATAAAACTGTCATACAACTTTATACAATTCTTTGCCTGCCAGAGAGTTTTTAGTGTTTGCCAGACACCTGGGAACACTTCAGTTCTGTCAGTTTGTTGATGTTTGGCCTCAGCGACTGAGCAGTTTGAAGCCTTCAGAGTTGCAGCAAGGTGGGCATCAGATAGGTGTGTTCGGTATTTTGATTTGTTTATATTCATTGTGGAGAAACATTTCTCACAAATGTAAGTACTGCCAAACAAGGACATGATTTTTCTGAAGGCTTTGTGAAGATTTGGGAAAGATGGTGGTAGCTGTCTGTCTGAAGAACTCTGTGACATCCTCGGTTTCTCTTAATTTAGTCTTTAAAGATGTGTTGCACTGCATATCAATGAGTTCCATTTGTAACTCACATGGTGCTGTTTCCACATCAACAGAAAATGTATTAGCAAACATATTGAAGCTTTTGTTGTGCTTTCTGAAATCTGCAAACCGCTGATCAAATTCTTGCAAAAGCAGGTCAAGCTTAGTAGTGTATTCAGAACCACTGAACTATATTTCAGAGCTGAGCTTTTCCACAAGTGACTTGCATGCTGGAAAAGGAGTGAGAGTCCCCTGAGAAATCTGATTTTTTCCCCCCACAATTTTAGTTTAGTTATGAACGCTCTCACATTATCATACACTGCTGTCACCAGCTGGCCTGGACCTTGCAGCTTCAGGTTTAGGATATTCAGCTCTTGTGTTACATCAACAAGGAAAACAAGATCAGACATCCATTTGTGATCTTCAAATTGTGGTACAGGCATTTTAATTTCTTCCATGAATCTTTTCACCTCTACTTTAAAGAGATACTTTGAATTGAAAACAGAACCCCTGCTTAGCCAGCGCACTTCAGTGAAGTAGAGCAAGTCACCATATTTAGATTCACTTTCCTCCAAGAAAGCACGAAACTGTCTGTGCTGCAAGCCCCTTGAGTGAATGTAATTCACACATTTCACAACTGACATGACATTGTCAGATTTCAAAGACTGACTGCACAGTGCTTGTTGGTGAATGATGCAGTGTAACGCTATTGGTTGCTCAATGTTTTGCTTGGCCAGCTTTCTTTGTACTAGTGCCACCAATCCGGTTTTTTGACCAATGATTGCTGGGACCCCGTCAGTGGTTAAGCCTGCTAACAAGTGCCATGGCAGACCGCATAGTTCCATTGCTTCTGTGAGGCAGTGAAAAATGTCACTGGCCATCAGGGCTGGCTCCAGGCACCAGCTTAGCAAGCAGGTGCTTGGGGCGGCCACTCTGGAGAGGGGTGGCAAGTCCAGCTATTTGGCAGCAATTCGCTCGGAGGGAAGGACTTCCCGCTGAATTGCCACAGATCGCGATTGCGGCTTTTTTTTTGGCTGCTTGGGGCGGCAAAACCCCTGGAGCCAGCCCTGCTGGCCGTTGTTCTACTGCGCATTGTTGACAAGCTGAGCAATTCTTCAGTTACTGCAAAGTTTTCGTTAATGCCTCTCACATATATGGCAAGCTGTGCACTTTCAACCAAATTGGTACTGTCATCAGTTGTGATTGAATATGCGCAGAAAGCTGTGCTTTTCTCGATGAGCTGCTCATCGTTATCTTTAGAGAGCTCAAGAATACGCGCCGCTACTGTATTTGGAGATAGGAGAGATGTTTTCAGCAACATCAGCCTACTGGGATATATGATCTCACTGACTTTAATAAAGCATTGTTTAATAAATTCACCATCAGTAAATGGCTTTCTACACTTAGCAATCATTTCACTCATGAAACTGCTGACTCTGACTCTTTTTTCTCGCTTTCTGAAAAAGCTGGTGCTGCTTTGCTAATTCTTTTTTCAATTGTAAGACCATCTTCTCTCTCTCTCTCTCTTCTCCCTGATATTTATCATATTGCTGTGCAGGTTTCATTGTGTAATGTCATTTGATAGTGTAGACTTTTAAAACTGTTTTAAATCAGCAGTCTACTTGTCTTGGAATTAGTGGTGTTTGTCGTCAATTTTCCTTTTTTTAGGTTGACGTCTCTCTGTAAGGCTGTTTATAAGCAACGTGTGTGTGTGTGATTGATATCCCTGTGTGACAGTTGGGGAACTGAGGCCTTGTCCAAGGTCACACAGGACATCACTGTCAGAGGCAGCGCCAAGAACAGAAAGCTGTTCTCTCAGGGACCACCAAGCACCTTCACCAAGGCCATCCTACCATGAGGTAATTCCTGCTCCACTTTCCCACACTCCATGCTCTGCTGACAGCAGGACCTTGCTGGTCTGGGCCTCGTTGGGCACAAAAGCGGCTGAGGAGGAGGCACAGTCATGTCTCTCCACTGGTCAGATGCAGGGGTTGAGGAGCATGGCTGCTACCCTAAAGAGATGGGGCAGTGGGTGGTTCTAACCCTCCCTGTGTGTCTGGGATTATGCTCCTGTCAGGTTCAGTGCCTCCTGGTGCTCCTGCTGAGATTCCCGTCTCCTACAGAACCTACCAACATTACATGGGACAGTGGGTACAAAAGTAAATAAAGGGCCCCATTTCATTACACAGACCTGCAGTGCCAACAGCTAGAAAGAACCTCTTTCCTTTCTTCTTATCTTCACCTTATCTTATCTGCAGGCACATTGCCTCCATGCAGGTGCCATCCCTCGGAGCTCCCATTGGCCACGGAGTCAGCGCTTGGGGAGGGGGGATGGAGGCAGTGTGCCCTCTCGCGCTGTCATTGGAGCATCGCGAGTCACGCCACCTCCCAGCCCATTTCCCATAGATTGTTTCAGGTGCAAAGTTGATATTTAAAAAAATAAACCCATATTGCACTTCACTGCAAACCACAATGTAATCAGAATCCCTAGGTATTTCATGAGTCATTTTGCTGGTCCAGCCAAGGTGAGTATGGCCCTGAGGCATGGGCGACAGGCTTTATGCTGCAACATTTCACAAACCTGCATCAGGAGCACAGTTGGGCAGTTGAGCTACACTCCTCCCACACCCAACATGGACGGTGCTTGAGAACAGACACCAGCGTTAAGCGTCCCAAATATTTTTTTTCCAATGGCGGACACGGCTTTGTGTGGCTTCCTGTGGCTTTCCCCATCCCATTTTCTTAATGCTGCTTGTAATAGATGGTGATCCTTTCCAACCACAGCAACAGCGCTGTTAGGGACAGCGTGGCTATGGGACCCGGATTTCACTGTAGGGGGGTGGATCGCTTGCTCTATTGTTTGTGGTTTGAGTACTTGAACTGTAAACTTCCCCCGTATCCCATAGGTGACTTTATGTGATATCAGACATCTGAGGGTAACAGAGGCAGCAAGGGAGTGGATGCTGCAATCGTCTGAGTACAGACCTGGTCCTTGTGCTGCAATGCCGTGTGCCGCAATGAGTTAATACTGGAGTGGCAAGGAAAAGTGTCCTACTGCGGTGGAAGAAATGATTGGCAGCCATCCCCAGAAATCTTCTACAAGGGATTGTGGAGTACCTACATCAGCGTTTCTTGGAGATCTCAGTGGAGGATTCTTGGGCCATCCCTGTTCACATAAACAGTCTCTTTCAGGGACCACTGTCAGCATAGCTGGAACGGCCATTGGGAAGCACATCCTTTTTTGTTCTGATTAAAGAAATTAATGTTTAAAATGAAATATACACAAGTTAAGAGGGAAGGTAATGTACATCTGGGGTCAGGCTTGAGTTATGAGAGATTACAGGTGTTGGTTACAAGGATGAAGAGATACATATCACATAACCAGCATAGACCCAGATTGGGGTGCGGGGGTTTTTAGAGCATCAGTGGATAAGTGGGCTCGGGTACGCCACCCATGGAATGTATAAAGAGTCCAAGTCAGTATCGGTGTAGCGAATAAGTTCATGGGTGGGGTGTGTCCCATGGTTCGTCAGGGAAGGAAGTGGGTTCAATTAGCATGTAACCCCTACAGTTTCACTGGAAATGTATACTCACCAGAGGTGCCTTCCCTAGCATCATGCTCAGCCACCATTCTGTCCTGCAACCGGCTGGGCTCCGTGGTTAAAAACAGCTCCTGGCTACTGGGGAGAATGGATCAACCACTCGCCTGTCTCCCATTCTCCACTTCCTCTTCCTCGTCCACAATGCCTTCCTCATTGTTGCCTGAGGTGACCTGGGACTCGGACTCCTGGGAGGTATCCACGCTGCGTTTTGGCGTAGTGGTGGGGTTGCCACCAAGAATTGCATAAAGTTAATCGTAAAAGCAACATGTCTGTGGGGCAGAACCAGAACAACTATTTGCCTCCTTTGTCTTCTGGTATGCTTGCCAAAGTTCTTTATTTTCAGTCGGCACTGCTGCGTGTCCCTGGTGTAGTCCTCCTCCCCCATGTCCCGCATGATCTTTGTATAGATGTCAGCGTTTCTTCGGCTGGATCTCAGCTGTGACTGCACAAACTCTTCTCCCCACACAGCAATAAGATCAGCCACCTCCTGTGTACTCCATGGTGGAGCGCATTTGGAACATTGAGTCTTCATGATCAGCTGTGCTGGCGAGCTCTCCATGCTGATCAAACAGGAAATGAAAATTCAAAAGTTCCAGGGGCTCTAACAGGGAGGGGCTATTTCCTGTGTACCTGGCTGACGTGCAGTGGAGTTGAAAGTGATTTTCAGAGCGGTCACAGCAGAGCATTGTGGGACACCTCCTGGAGGCCAAGTAATTTGAATTATACAATGCAGCATCTACTCTATCCCTATATTGACCTACGGATGTCGAATTAAGCATTATGCCTCTTGCGGAGGCAGAGTACAGAAGTCGACTTTACAGTCGAATTAGGAAGGAAGGGACCTGGTAGTGTAGATGCATACATTGTCAGGTCGACTTAAGGCAACTTCTGTCAATCTAACTCTGTAGTGGAGACAAGGCCTGAGACTTTGCAAAAGAGCCTTCACATCTCCTGAGGGTCGGAGTACAGGACATTATTTTTGATATGCCTCTTTAGCTGTGAACAGTTTAGACAGGAAATAATTGAAAACAATGAGCTGCCTAAAACCAGACTCTTGGGAAATTCTTACTTAACTTGCTAATGGGGTTAGACTGGTCATGAAAGACTCTTTTATAGGTTAGTGTGTGTTTCCCTCTAGCTAACATATGTATAATTATTTGCAGAAATTACCATTTGCAAGGAAACCCTGTAACAGCTATTTCTTCAATGCATCCTACTCCTGTGAAATAGGCTGTCTTGAGTAAACAACATACAAATGAAAATAGAAACAACTTTAAATGGACACCAATTACTTAAAAATAACATGGGGCAGTTAGAGTCTGGACTGTGGCACTGTGTGGACAAGCCCTATAAGTAAATGGATACAAGTAAATTATTTGTTACTTGCTTAGGGTATGGAGAGCAAATTATTTCTTGTAACAGTCTTTGTGACAGAAGTTAGTCCTTGGATTGACTAGAGCCAAAGCTTTATTTTCAGAAGTTCGGAGTTTTTGCAGTCTCTTTTCAGTCTTGGATATGAGCTTGTTTGTTTCTGCCCAGTGCTTTTTAGTGTGGATGTCATGTCTCAGCTGGAGAGCTCTATAAAACCCAAGCTTGAAAAACGGTATTGTTAGGCGAGTTTTTCCAAATATTGTTTTAAATCTGAAAGAGTTGATCTAGATTAGTCTGTCTGTTCAGCTGTGATCTAGCTATGGTATTACGGTAGACATAAAGGGAGTTCTGGTACACAGGAAATACTATAGATCAGGGGTAATCAATTATTTTTTATCAAGGTCCAAATTTCTTGGTTAAGATATAAGCAAGGTTCAGACTCCAGAGAAATTAATGCAAAAATAATAAAAATAATGATAATTACATAAAAAGATTTCACAGTCTGTTCAAAAGCATCTGTCAGTCCAGATTTGGCCTGTGGTCCGCCTACTGACTACCCCTGCTATAGAGACTAGGGACACTGCAGTCATTTGGCTAGTGATTTCAGCAAAATGGCTAAAAGGTCTTATTCCATGCATAATGAAGCTCTGCATGTGGGTCTGATATCCAGTCTGTGCATATCTTGGGGAAAAAAAGACAGTTAAGCCCTTCAAAAACCAAACAAGCAAATGAACCATTTTCAAAGCTGACCCTTGAAATTGCTACTTTTTAAAAAATGTGAAAACCCTTTATTAAGTATCTCAATGGTAAAAGGAAATGGAAAATAACTATTATCAGGTAAGTAAGAAGCTATCAGTTCTCCTTGCAGTGCAGCACTGCAGGTAACAGGGCCAGCTGCTCTTCCTGGGCTACATAAGTTCAGATCCTGTTGGGCTCAAGCTTTAATTTTATTTCATTTGATTAGTTGAGTAGTAGTGTGGTTGGGAGTGGTGAGTGTCCTTCCCTGGCAGGGAGCTAGGAGAAGGGTCCACATACACAGAGCAAAGTAGGAGCTCAGTGTGTATCCTCTGTGCAGTTAGACCCAATTCTCTGAGAACAAAAGGGTTGCTGTGCCACACATCCTTAATGTGCCACACATCAAAAGCAAAAGGCAACACAATTTAATGGGTAGGGGTATGAAGGCCAGGAGAGAGTGTGGCAAGTACCTCCACATCCTTCTGTATGGGGAACAAGGGGCAGTGGGAGCCATTGAGATGGGTGATCATAAGCCATGGCAGGACCATTCGGCTGGTATTGGGAGCTAGTTTGGCCCGATTGTGCGGAAAGAGGCAGTCTGTTACATTAAATGTCTACAGTAATGACTGAAATGGAAACGTTCTAGCAGCATAGTTTGATGAATACTTTTTCATGAGCTGTTTGTGGTAATTTACAAAGGATGAAGAGTGCCAGACATTTCTAAGTGTTCATACTATTCATAGATTCATAGACTCTAGGACTGGAAGGGACCTTGAGAGGTCATCGAGTCCAGTCCCCTGCCCTCCTGGCAGGACCAAATACTGTCTAGACCATCCCTGATAGACATTTATCTAACCTACTCTTAAATATCTCCAGAGATGGAGATTCCACAACCTCCCTAGGCAATTTATTCCAGTGTTTAACTACCCTGACAGTTAGGAACTTTTTCCTAATGTCCAACCTAAATCTCCCTTGCTGCAGTTAAGCCCATTGCTTCTTGTTCTATCATTAGAGGCTAAGGTGAAGAAGTTTTCTCCCTCCTCCTGATGACACCCTTTTAGATATGTGAAAACTGCTATCATGTCCCCTCTCAGTCTTCTCTTTTCCAAACTAAACAAACCCAATTCTTTCAGCCTTTCTTCATAGGTCATGTTCTCAAGACCTTTAATCATTCTTGTTGCTCTTCTCTGGACCCTCTCCAATTTCTCCACATCTTTCTTGAAATGCGGTGCCCAGAACTGGACACAATACTCCAGTTGAGGCCTAACCAGCACAGAGTAGAGCGGAAGAATGACTTCTCATGTCTTGCTCACAACACACCTGTTAATGCATCCTAGAATCACGTTTGCTTTTTTTGCAACAGCATCACACTGTTGACTCACATTTAGCTTGTGGTCCACTATAACCCCTAGATCCCTTTCTTCCGTACTCCTTCCTAGACAGTCTCTTCCCATTCTGTATGTGTGAAACTGATTGTTCCTTCCTAAGTGGAGCACTTTGCATTTGTCTCTATTAAACTTCATCCGGTTTACCTCAGACCATTTTTCCAATTTGTCCAGATCATTTTGAATTATGACCCTGTCCTCCAAAGCAGTTGCAATCCCTCCCAGTTTGGTATCATCTGCAAACGTAATAAGCGTACTTTCTATGCCAACATCTAAGTCGTTGATGAAGATATTGAACAGAGCCAGTCCCAAAACAGACCCCTGCGGAACCCCACTTGTTATACCTTTCCAGCAGGATTGGGAACCATTAATAACTACTCTCTGAGTACGGTTATCCAGCCAGTTATGCACCCACCTTATAGTAGCCCCATCTAAATTGTATTTGCCTAGTTTATCGATAAGAATATCATGCGAGACCGTATCAAATGCCTTACTAAAGTTTAGAGTCTAGTCTATAGCAGACCCCAGAGGGGGTTTGATTCGAGTGAGGCTAATCAGCTTTAATAATGAAAATCAGTAAATTAAGTTTTTTAAAGCTATACATGGGCCATGGTTTAATAGAATTTGTGCATGTACTTCCTGTGTGCCCCACTGAATGCTGTTAATTATTAAAACCAACTCATTTGACAAAGGTGCGGGATGATCCTTGCTGTTGGCAATGTGGCTGCTTCAGACAGCAGGAAGTGAGCTGTGTGCTGTAGAGGAGTACATCCTGCAACATAACTTCTCTAAGGCAAAATTACTAATAGAAGTTATGTTGCAGGATGTAATTATTCAAAATTCTGGAGTTAATTATGTGTAAATGCTGTGGAGCCAAACTTAGAAGTGCCGTAAATGATGGTGTGTTGCAGATCAGTGAGTCCATGACAAATTCACATGCTGGGGTGGGTGGGGGGAGAACTGGATGTCACAACTTCCTCCTTGCCATTGCTTCTCCTCTTACAATTCTGCCCTTCTGTCTCTTTAGTGTGTAAGTTACTGATTTCCTTAGGAAATTTACATCACTTCAGAAAGTGGCTTCCTACTCCTGGATCAGAGGTAGTGGAAGTGTGCAGAGCGGTTTTCATGTTAAGAGAGCCATATTTCCAACAATCATATTTCACCTTGTGAAATATGCCTGTAGGCTTTTATGTAGTGGGAAGGTGGTTGTTCGTTGTCTCTTGAGATGATGATACTGAATATTTGTTTCCTGCTTACATAATATTGTCTTTTTCTCTGCTCATCTGAAGGAAATATGTCTGTAGAGCAAACATCTTGAATTTTATCTCTAGCAGCTAATAAAAAATGATCCAGGATCCAGGGTTTTGATATAAGCTTGTGTCTAGTAATTAGACAAAAAGAAATAAATACTTGATCTGGCAGCCAATTAGATTATTTTATCATTTAATTGTGTTTTCTATTGTTGTGGTTAACTTACATGTTATTCCATAGGTAATTAATGTGTGAAGAATAGATTTAAGTTGTACATAGAAGTAGGATAGGATTATTGGAGTATAAGATTGATAAGTATTCAGAAGTGATGAGCGTGTATTAGGAATATAAGTAAAGCAAGGCTGTAATGCAAGGCTACAGGCTGAGGTCTGTCAGATTTCAGCTTAGCCATATGAGGCCTCAGGCTTAAGGAGGCTTGAAATAAATAGATGATCTAGGATAAGCCTGTGCTAGTAAAGTTACAAAATTACTGTCAAGAATGTGCCAATAGGTGATGTTCAGGAAAATATGCCACAATGTACCTGTCTAGACCGCAAGACAACTGATTGTAACACCATGGATAATTCTGCTTTTGCCACAGGTTACCATGGGAACATGTTTACATGGGTGTTAATGAGAATAAGGGGAACTAAGAGAACAACCTATGAAAAGCGGGGCACTCCAAAATGTATGGGGTGTGGAAGTACAGATAAGGAAAAGGAGGTTGGAACTTTCATGCATATGCATAAGGTGTTATGCATGGTCAGAACAACAGGATAAAAAGGGTTCCCTGGTACGGCGAGAGACCCCAGCAGGAATCACTGCTCTATCAATGACCCCTTGTTGAGAGATCCACCAGATGCTACAATATCTTTGCGTATGTGAGCATGAATACTGCATTGGCTATTGCATGGGCTCTCTCAGGTGTTGTACACTTGTGTGTGATTGTAACCTTAATCATCTGCTTAGTAAAACTTATAACAGTGACAAGATTCCTTACCTGGACCACAGTGTGTTTGTGGTCACTGTTTCATTGTTTGTGTGTTCCTAGAGCCTCCCAACCTAAGAGTTGGATAACTTTACTAATGGTAACTTTCACTCTGTTGATCTTAAAACTGTAGCAACACAGGGGCTGGACTCACTCACTAGGGACACTGTGGTTTAGCACAGAACTATCAATTTCAGTTTAAAATAGAGGCTCCAGAGTGGTTCCCCAGACAGAACTCTAGAAGGCACAAATTAAAAAAAAAACGGGATGGGGGAAAAGACTACCTAGGATAAAAGGGGAATGACTAAGGGACTTAGTCAAATGAAGAGAAATCCTTGTCGGAATTAATGCAGGTAGAAGGACTGTGTCTCACTCCTGGTACCTAAAACAGGGAACTTCCGGGGGAGTTTTTTGTTCCTGTTTTTTGTGTGCTTGCTGTTGCATCATTGTTGTGGATCTTCTTCTCTGTCTATGTATTATGCTGTAGGAACTGAGCTCAAGGGAAAATTAAAAGGGAGATCTAAATCCTCTTGTAAATACTGTAGTTATAGTAAATGGATAAGTTGTCTTGTTAATGAGTAATGTTTAAGGGGGCGATTGTGATATAGTGGCACCACATAAATAAACAGCAGTTGTTTCTGGGCCCAGCACCAATGTACGGAGGAGAGGTCCTGACATACATGGCAGAGTGAGTCAAATGATCATCTGTCAATAGCCTAAATAACCTCCCCAAATCTTAGGATCCTCTGGACTGCACCACTGATGGAGAATCAAGGAAAACCTAGTGGGTACTTTGGTTACTGCCCTCCTTTTGGTGTACTTTGCAACCCAGCTGCTAATAGTCAAAGGGGAAAGAAGCACCACAAGCTCTTCCAAGGGATAATATCTCAAAGGAACTTGAACTTGAAGTTTAAACTAACCACTTAAATCAGGGAGCAAATAAGGAAGGGTCACCTTCCCAAAAGGGAGCTCCCTCATGGAACAGAGCCAAGTGCCAAGCAAAACAGCTGTCCCAGTGGCTCCGCAGATGCCCCTCGAGGCCTTTGGGCAGGGCTACATCAAAACCCCAGGTGTAGGGGAAGCAGAGATACTGGACAGCCAGACCTTCATAGACCACCCAAACTCATAGGACCTAATGTATTTTTGAGAAGGAAAAAACCTCATGAGGTGAAGGGAATAGCAATGGATTGTTTATATGTTGCATGCAGTACTCTGGAACGAAATTGAGGAGGAAAATGAGGCATAACAGCCTTACACCAAGAGAAAAGGACTAGGGAAACATTAAGAGAGCAGCTAATCGGATACTAGAGGTCAACTCAGTACTTAGTTGGCAAAGAGAAGGTATTGCAGAAGAACTAGCTCTCCTCAAGCAGCAGTTACAAAAGTCTTGACATGGGATTGAAGTGTGATGAGATCAAGCAACAGAGGGTCAGGAGTGCTCATTTATGCAGAAAGTGAGAATAGCAGGTGAGAGGACTGAACTGTCAAAACAAACTTGTGACACACTGGAGGAAATGTACCACCAGGCAGCAACTGCAGGAAGTAGTACTGAAAAAGAGAGCCCAGGGTCTCCTAGAGACTGAGAGAGGAGGAAATGTGTATCAAGCTCCAGCTGCCATCCCTACATGTCATCCAGTTAGTACCAGATGACTCAATTTCCCATGGTAGTACCCAGGAAAGACAAGCTAGCACCTTGGCAGAGACCCTCACCCCCACATACTCAGTCAAGGGCCAAATGCACGTGGGATGGAGAACAGGGAGGGACCAGTGAGGACATAACCATAGTGTCAGAGAAAGAGGAAGAGGACAACCTATGAGGTGTGGAAGTCCAGATTAAGAAAAGGAGATTGGAACCCTCATGCATATGCATAAGGTGGTCAGAACAGAGGGTTTTCTTCTATGCATGGGATGGGAAGACCCTGTGGGAAGATTCCAGAGGAATCACCCCTCTATTGATGACCATCTGTTAAGAAATCCACCAAATTCTACAATATCTTTGGGTATGTGAGTATAAATACAGCGTTTGCCATTGCATGGACTTTCTCAGGTTTTGTATACTTGCATATGAGTGTAATTTATAATACAAATAAGATTTGCTTGTAACTGTGGTGGCGGTCACTGTATTTGTTCTTCATGTACACCTAGAATCTCCCAAACTAAGAGAATCATTAAGGGTAACTATCACTTTGTTGATCTTAAAACCATAGCAACACAGGAGCTGGACTTACTAGGGACAATGTGGTTTAGGACAGAACTATTAATTCAATGTATTCAAGGCTACAGAATGGCACCCCAGATGGGACTCTAACCCACAATCTCTGGCTTATCTTCTGGAGCCCAAGCAGTTAGGCAGGAAGGAAACCATCTTTTTATATCTTTTTATCTTATATCCTGAGCAAATTTGATGTGGAGGTCAACGAGGGACTAAAAACATGGCATTTCATAATACCAATTTTAGAGTTGCTTTACAGAGCAGAACCAGTCTTTGACTATACTAAAATGAAGGCAGTGACATAGGGCATACTGGGGCCATAAAAATCCTTTAGCTAGCCAGGGGAGAGTTTAAAATAAACAATTGTAGATATGCCTATCTCATAGAGCTGGAAGGGACCCTGAATGGTTATCAAGTCCAGCCCCCTGCCTTCACTAGCACTGATTTTGCCCCAGATCCCTAAGTGGCCCCCTCAAGGATTGAACTCACAACCCTAGGTTTAGCAGGCCAATGCTCAAACCACTGAGCTATCCCTCCCTATGCAGGTACTCTGTAGAACAGCCGTACCCATAGGCTATTCAACACAGGCTCACTCACTCAAAGTAGGCTGGAGACCAGGTCAGGAACAGAAAGGGCTATGGTGAGGATGGAAGAGGGATCTCCATATCATAGATTCTAGGATAGCTCTGGCATGTGAAGCTGTACATGGCAGTACTGCCTGGGCTGCCTATAACTTAGAGCAACTCTGTGAGCTACCTAAATGATTCAGGGGCCATTTTGTTCCCTCTTAGAATCCCAAGCATGTAAAGGAGGCTAAAAGTCACCTTTGTCCCTCCTTCCACCATAGCTGCCTCCTAGAGACATAGCAGCCTTCTCACCTACAGTTTTTAGCTTGGGGATATCTTAGAGTCTTGTACTGGAAGCATTTACATTCTGTGCCTATAACACAAACAAAACTTGCAACGTGCAAACATGCAAAGCAAAGCTAATCCTGTACTCAGTAAACTCTGCTCAAAGTACATTAAAAGCCTCTATATTATTTTAACTTTTTAACTAGTAAAATTTGGCTTATTAATACAACAGGTCAAAGAAAGTCTGAAAACCACATTTGGCTGGCTTCTATTTTTTGATGTGATGAGTTCCATAACTTCTTGGGGGGGACAGAGAAGCAGTACTTTCTGGAACGTCTCTGACCAAGCAAGTCAAAGTAGAATTGAGTGGCCACTAGTCAGCAGAGTGCCAAAGCCTGAGAGAATACTGGCCTGCCACAAAAAAGGGTGCTCAGTTTCTGGAAATCTGATGGGTGTCTTAAAGAAGGAGTTGGGGGCCATGCTAGGCTTCTGAAAGGGTAATGGGAGAGGACACTTGTTAGGCATATCAGAAAGGAAACTGGGGTGGTCAGCAGGCTCTATTGGGTGTACAGATGCTCCCTGACTTACGCAAGCGTTCCATTCTGGAATGCCTTGGACAAGTCACATTTTGCGTAAGTTGGGAACGTATACCTGATAATTACGCACCCTCCCCCAAAAATAAAGCATACGTAAATTTTCCGTAAGTGTGGATTTGCGTAAGTCAGGTTTGCAAAACCCAGGGAGTGTCTGTATATAGAGAGGGAGATGGGGGAGTTAATAGAACAGAAAGAAGAACTGGGGAAATGGAAGGGATTTGGCTGCCTTCGGAAAATGTAGATAGGTGACCTCAAAAAGATCAGATAACTTTAGCAATACAGCCAAACTTTTCAAGATTAACTCCAACCCATGTTAATGAAATTCAACCATCACTAAATTTGAAGCTTCCCTGTGAACATTATGGCCAAGTTACGGCTGCCTTTATGAACTAGAGTAAAGGAAGCTCCTTCTTGGCCCACACCAAACCAGTGCATAATTTGACACACAAGTGCAGGGGAGCACTAGTTAGGGGAAGGCTGGCCACTGTGGCCTACCTGTCTGGGCATGTTGTGGTTACAGCCCGTGCCCACAACAAACCTGAATGTTGGCTATCGGATGCATAGTATGCTGGGGGGAGCACATACAGAACCTGTAGCGCACAAGTGTCCCAGGGAAAGTATTTTTCCTGCAGCAACCCTTCAGCCATTAGTCCAGTTCCTGGCTTTAGCATGCATGACCGCAGAGGTCCCAACACAAGCAGTTCCTTTTTCCCTGTCAGTGTGAATTCAGCTTGTAGAATATTATTAGAAATGTGTGGGCCTGATCCAACAACCTTCTGAAGTCAATGGGAGTCTCTCCACTGCCATTGTTAGGCATCAGATCAGGCCCTGAGAATGCAAAGACATAAAACACATGAAAATGTCATTTTTCATTTGTCCTCTCCTCATGTGGAAGCTGTTCCATACTCCTAACAAGCTTTGGTGCCCTTTTCTGTACCTTTTCCAATTCCAAAATACCTTTTTTGAGATGGGGCAAGGCAACCAGATCTGCATGCAGTATTCAAGATGTGGACATACTATTCATTTATATAGAGGCAATATTATATTTTCTGTCTTATTATTTCTCCCTTTCCTATTGGTTCCTGTAGCAGGGTGCTGGTGCAAAGGCACCCAATCAGCCCCTGCTCAGCCAGCCCCAATCAGGGGAAATAGATTGGGGCTGGGAAAAAGTCTGGTGCCTGGCCTTTAGAATGGGCTGCACCTGAGGGTTCAAGGGCTATAAAGGCTGGCTGGAGGAGATGGTTTGGGGAAGGTCAGTCTCTGGGCTGAGGGCAGACTCTGGGTAGAAGAGGAGATTGTAAGGCCTGCAAGCTGTATATAGTATATCACTGGTGGTGGGAGAAATGTGTAAATAAAGTTGCGGATGCTGCAGAAGGAGAAGCCTCTCTTTGCTTCATTGGGGCAGCAGAAGGCCCCAAGAAGAGGGGCGGGCAGAGGATCTTGTTACAGTTCCCAATATTCTGTTAGCTTTTTTGACTGCTGCTGCATGCTGGATGTTTTCAGAGAACTATCCACATTGACTCCAAGATCACTCAAAAGAGAGATCTTGGAAACTATACCCTGATGTGTCCCTAGCCTCTGTTTGCCAGAAGCTGGGAGTGAGCAACAAAGGATGGATCACTTGATGATTAGCTGTTCTGTTCATTCCCTCTGGGACACCTGGCATTGACCACTGTCAGAAAACAGGATACTGGACTAGATGCACTGTTGATCTGACTCAATATGGCTGTTCTTATGTCCACAGATTTGTGAAAGGGGATTTTCATACAGCTGCATAAAAATAAAAAACAATTCTTGATACAGGCTGTGATAACTGAAGCGGGGCAGGGGAGCTCCCTTATGGACACCCAGCCAGCCAGTTAGCTGTAAAATTCCTCTTGGTGTCTGTTCTCTGCTTGCTTTACCTGTAAAGGGTTAACAAGCCCACAGGTAAAAGAAAAGGAGTGATCACCTGACCAAAAGAGCCAATGGGAAGGTAGAACTTTTTTTAAATTGGGAAGTAAACTTTCCTTTTGTGTGCTCTCAGAGACACAGAGCAGCAATGCTATAAGCAGGAGTGCTGTTTAAAGCTTGAACCAGGTATGAAAATTCATCAGATCATACCTAGAATTACTATTTGAAACCCCCCAAATATGTAAGTAAATTAGGGATGTTTAGCTAGATGCGATCAAGTTTATTTCTTTATTTGGCTTCTGGATCTCCCCTGTGCTAACCCCAGATGCTTTTGTTTGCTTGTAACTTTTTTAAGCCGAACTCCCAAGAAAGCTATTTTGGGTGCTTAATTTTTGGAATTGCTTTTTTAAAATCTAGCAAAAGCCTACATTCCAGATGTATTTTCTTCCTTTTCGTTTTTAATAAAATCCACCTTTTTTAAGAACAGGATTGGATTTTTGGTGTCCTAAGAGGTTTGTGCATGCTGTTGGATTAGCTGGTTGCAACAGCTAATTTCCTTTGTTTTCTTTCTCAGCTCTTCCCCAGAGGGGGAGAAGAGGGGGGTGAAAGGGCTTGAGGGTACCCCACAGGGAGAAATTCCCAAGTGCTCCTTCCTGGGTCCAAAGGATTTTTTTTGCATTTGGGTGGTGGCAGCTTTTATCAAGCCAAGGTCAAAGAAAAGCTGTAACCTTGGGAGTTTAATACAGGCCTGAAGTGGCAAGTATTAATTTTTAAAATCCTTGCGGGCCCCCACCTTCTGTACTCAAAGTGACAGAATGGGGATTTAGCCTTGACACAGGCCATATATTAAAAAGCTAATTCTTAATGCATTAGCTGGGAAAGACTTCAGTGTTTTTCTGCCAAGAAAAACATGTCCTTTATGGTTTAATTATAGAGATAAAGTAGTATGCAAATATAATTGTAATGGGGATTTTTAATTTTCAGGCTAATTTACATAAGAACATTGTTTTATAGAATATATTTCTATCAGGTGGAGACAGAAACGCTATATTGCAAATTAGGATTTTTTAAAATTTTACTAATGTTATATATTTTTGGGGGGTGAAAATTTGTCTTGTTTTTCAAGTCCACCGGTTTACTGTTATCAGCAAGGTTAATAAAGGTCAGTCATTGAAGCTGTTAAGTGGATGGAAATACAAATCACATTGAATGATATATTTCTAGAACTTTATGTTTAGCTTCTAAAGCTCTTCAACGCCCAGTTCTTTGCCACCATGTGCAAACATGCCAGAAATGTGATTATTAGTTGTAAAGAGGCTTAGTAGTTCTATTTGGTAATGGAAAAGTGTTGTCCAATAATGTTCATTAATAAAATAACTCCTGAAAGCTGAAAAGTGATAATTGATAAGTGCTTTTCTCACAGGAAGGACATGTAGGGACAAGCGAGCAGGCGCTGAGGGCTTATTGAAATAAACATTTTAACAAAAAAGTTTAAGCTATGATCCTACAAAGACTTAAGCACATGCTTAATGTTATACTCTATGAACAGTCCCATTGGAGTCAATAGTCACTTAAGCACATGCTTAAATCTTTGCAGGAACCAGGGTCTTAACTGAGATGGCAACCCAGTATTCAGTATTGTTTACATTCAATAAATTATTTCTGGGCTCAATTTATATTTAGTCTAAATTATTTTAATATAATAATACTATATTAAAGTTTAGATACAGACCCAAATTCATAGCCACTGGATTAGTTTACAGACACTACCAATGTCCTATTAACTAATTTTTATTTTATTCTGTATGGTGAAGATGATCAAAAGTGCCTCTTTACCCCCATTTTCTTTTACCTTTTTCCTTTTTTCCGTATTTTTCCAGTGGAAAAAGTAAGTCCCCCCTCCACCTTTTTTCTAGCTAGCTGATATTATGCCCCACTGGAGTATAGGCGCCACCTGCTGGGTCAGACCAAAGGTCCATCTAGCCCAGTATCCTGTCTTCTGACAGTGGCCAATGCCAGGTGCCATGGAGAGAATGAACAGAACAGGTAATCATCAAGTGATCCATCCCCTGTTCTAGCTGGGGATCTTTTCCAGCCTGTTCATGCACAGGACAGATCACATGCCCCTGAAAGACTGGATCCAATTTACCACCCTGATAGGAATTGAGCATATATGTTACAGGGAGAATACACCCTTTATTTTATACTAAGAACTGCTGTAATTAGAGATGGCCTTGAAACAAAATGACAGACCTCAAAATCTCTTGAATGTTGGGAGGGTTCATACCCAGATCCAAACTTTGCAGCTGGCCTCTATCCCTATGATGGGCACAATCAATATCTGGCATCCAAACACTCCTGACTTTTTGGTAAAGTTTGGATCCATTTGATTTTAATCCAATCTGTAAAGCTCTGACTTCTCTGTAAGTATTACAACAAAACATTTAAAATGTAAAGTGTCCCTGAAGCGCAATGAAAGTATCTCCATGTAAAATGAAATCAATGCCCTTTAACATTCCAGATACTTTCGAACAACAAGAGCATCGGAGGGAGAAGTGGGAAGGAAATCACAGGGCAGCCAAAACAATTTCTCGGCGTTCTGTCAGCAAGGAACGATGGGTGGAGACGTTGGTTGTTGCAGACAGTAAGATGATTGAATATCATGGAAGTGACAATGTGGAATCCTACATCCACACTATAATAAATATGGTAGGTGATATACTTAATTATTTCTCAATTAGATACATTATATAAATATAAGCAAACTTGATTACATTGTTAATCACCATGAAAACAGTCATAACGGTCTGTCATTTAAAGAAGTGGAATAATTTTTTATGTGTTTGTCTAAAGTCTTCGCTATTATTTCATGCAGGATGGGCTTTTCCTCTATAGGTTTTAAGTCCGTGATTTCTGGCCACAGTGCTGAATCACGACATCCATATGACATAGCTCTGTATGTGCACTACACAGGAACTTTCATTCTACTGAAATTACCAGTTCTGAATGTCATCCACTTTCTCCAGTCTATTGATTGTTGATGTTCCTAGGCAGCAGTATTACCATAATATGACAGAGCAGTTAGATGCAGCAGAACACGAGAGCTTTAGACTATCAATTATATGGATTCCCTTCCCCATCTCTGTATGAGTGGGGAGGAAAATTTTCAGGGATTCCCCTATTCAGTTAGACATAATTCCCTTATCTAAAAAATAAAAATCTTAGTGTGTCCCAGTGCTTGGTCATCAATTTCTTAGATATTTGGTCCGATTCTGATCTCATGTACACTGATGAACCCCTGTTGAGAGAAATGGAGTTACTCCTGATATTGTGAAAGCGGTGTAGTGTAGAGATTTGTGCAGTTTTACTAGCTTTTATTAAGACTCAGTCAAAACAATTATCATGTGGGTTTTACACTCGGAGGCAATGTTTCAATCGGTTGTATTATAGAGGCTTGTATTACTGGGGCTGATTTTCAGATATGTTTTCCTCCTCTGTCATTTCTTCTTTTAAAGTGGACAGTTAATTTTTTCAGACAAATTGTGCTTTTCCACACATATAATGAAATCTAAATTAAAAATGTCAAATGTGTCTCAGTTCAAACAAATCCCCAAATGAGCAAATTTCAAAATGTAATTTGACTTAAGAAAAGTTATAATGTCTTGTGATATTTGTCACGCTGTCTGAAATAGCTCACAACCATGAATGCCAATCTTGGGGCAGACTGTCAAGAAGCAGGGCAAAAGCTCCAAACTGGTGGTATGTTCTATAATTAGATTTCACCAACCCACTAATGAGTGTGAACTCCTCCAACACTATAACAGTTATACCACAGAGTCACAGACAGTCCCCTTGGCACTCCAGTCTCTTGCCACCTAGGCAAGCTGGACTATGTGATGGATGGGCACTTTATACCAAAAATCAAAACAATATTCAGGTTATTCTCAGTCCCAAAGGACCAGTCACTTACGCTATATCATTTATATTCAGATCTCAAACGAAAGACAAAGCCTGTAGCCAATCCTGTAATGAACGAACTAAGGATTTATTAACTAAGAAAAGAAATGAGTTATTCACAAGGTTAAAACAGGAAACAACACATGCAAATGAGTTACAGTCTTAGATTTAAAAAGGTAAAATAAGCTTCTATAATAACTAGCTCTACATGTCCTTTAGGGCTGACCCATGCCAAGTCTCTTGCTTATGTTTAGGAATCTTTACCCCTCAGAGTCCAGACAGTATAAAGATTCCAGTTCCTCCTTGACAGGGATTTTTCTCCCCTTCACCGCAGAATCCAAGCTGATGGGATGAGTTCATCCGCATGCCTCCCCTTCATGGAGGGACTAAGGAATGCAATCAACAAAGTTTCTGCCCTCATTATAACAGCATTTGCTTTCTGCTCCAAGTGACTATAGCTTGCTGCTTTCTCACAGCTAAATAAGTTCTCCTTTAGCTCCAGCAGTGCTGTGGCTAAAGTGGTACATGTGAACTTTAATAATCAGTATGTTAATGTGGTTATAAATACCTTAACTTTTGTATTTCCTGACTTTCATTTTAGATTTACAAGCATAGGAACAGATACCCTTGCTCATATTATTCTTACAGTTAGTTCCATTGATTTCAGTGGGACAACTTGAAGAGTAAGGTGCTACTCATTATGAGTAAGGGTAATAGAATCTGGCCTTCAGTTTCATTACTGTAGGTATGTTTTTACTGGTCATATTAATGTGAATGATGGATATGTATGAAGTTATGAGACTTCTTCAATTTCATTGCATCCTTTCCTTTTCTACCTAACTGTATTTAGGTAGTAGCCATAAGAGTAAATAGCATATTACACAGCATTTGAGGAAAGAAAACTGGGGTTGTTTATGGACACTGTTCATCACTGGTGTTTGACAGAGTCAAAAGAAATTACCCATATTACGTGTCACAGTTACAGGACCCCTTTCCGGTCTCTCTGAGAGCATCCCTCAGGTATTAGGCCTCAACCCTTTACCCTTCTGAAGGTAGAATCCCACAATTCACTCAGTTCCCAAGCTACTGCATCCTGGCTACCAGGATGTCCCAGGCACAGAGGGGTTTGGCACCTGCAAATCTCCCTCTGGGGAACTGTGACCAGGCAGCTTTCTTAAAACCAAGTGTTTTTAAACTTAACAGTAGGAACCCAGCAAAGCAGCAGAAAAAAGAGTTTAAAACAATATGAGGCCTAACCACATACCTATCTTACCTAGAGGCTTGCCAGCCCTTGGCAGAGGTCCCTCTGCTCCAGACCTCTGACCTCTAGGTCTATGAGAACCACTTCTTATCAGCAACTCCCAGCAACCCCTCCCTTGAGAATATCCCTTTTTGTCCCCTCAGAAGCTCTTTGTCTTGCTTTCCTGGCGTTTTGGTTCTCCAGTGTTTACAGCCTATAGTGACCAGATGTCCCGATTTTATAGGTCTTTGTCCTGAT
Organism: Mauremys mutica; assembly: GCF_020497125.1. Taxonomy (NCBI): domain Eukaryota; kingdom Metazoa; phylum Chordata; order Testudines; family Geoemydidae; genus Mauremys; species Mauremys mutica. The sequence goes on along the minus strand of NC_059077.1, from coordinate 22,779,966 downwards.
TTTTCACACTTGCTATTTGGCCACCCTGTTGCAACCTGTGACCCTTCCCGCCTTGACATACTGGCCCATTAAGCTCAATAGGGGACAAGAAGCGGGCTATCAAAGTGAATGTCTAGTATTGTTCCCCAAGTGTAACAAAATGGTAGCTATCTGAAGCTGTTGTCGTCTTCTCTGCACAGTGCAGTCAGCTCCTGCTTGAATTAACACCTTGTAGACAGCGTCCCCTTACAACAGTCAGACCAGTGGTCCCCAACACGGTGCCTGCGGGCGCCATGGCACCCGCCGGGACATCTATCTGCACCCGCGTACTGTCTGGCGGACCAGCATCCACCGAAATGCCGCCGAGAAGCAGCGTCATCCAGAGGTGTTGCCACCGAAATGCCGCTGATTTTTGGTGTCATTTCAGCGGTGACGCCTCTGGATGATGCTGCTTCTCGGCGGCATTTTGGCGGATGCTCGTCCGTCGGCCACTGTTCTCAGTGGCTAGTCATCCGGCGCCCGCCAGACAAAAAAGGTTGGGGACCACTGAGTCAGACCAACAGAATATTTATTGTTCCTGAATTAATATAGAACAGCTCCAAAGCCGTCACATCATTCATGCATAGTGGGGCAGCCAATATATAGAAACTGGTGTAGCCCATAGCTAGGGATGAGACATGAGAAAAGACCTATGCTTCTGTTCCTTGTAAGCAACATACAAGGTCTCTTTTAGGGCTTGTCTACATTTAAAATGCTTCAGCAGTACAGCTATTCCATTGTAGCATTCAGTGTAGACACTACCTACACCAATGGGAAGGGTTCTCCCATTGGCAAAGGTAATCCACCTCCACAAGAAGTGATAGGTAGGTGACCAGAAGAATTCTTCTGTCAGCCTAGCGCTGTCTACATGAAGATTTAGGTTGGCTTAATAATGCGGGTCCAGGGTGTGGATTTTTCACATCCCCAACGGATGTAATTAAACTGATCTAATTTTCTATCATAGACCAGGCCTATGTCTGAAACCTTTATTTTAATTTCAGTTCTTAATGAGCATGCTTCCCAGTGTCAGATTCTGTCATCAGATGTTCATGTCCCGCTCTCATCAGAGTCAATGAGAACCTTAATAATTATTTTAAAAAAGGAGTTTGGGAGGAAGGTAAAGCTGGACTGGGCCTCATAAGTCAGATCAAATCCAGATTTCACAGTTATTTGGATCCAACATTTTGATTTGGTCCATTGTAGCAATAGCAGCCAGTTGCAAAATCTGGATCTGTGGTTTGATTCTGGATTCCCTTAAAGCTGGGGTGATAGAGCTGAGGTTTTGATTTCTAATTACAATAATACTTTAAATAAATGATCAAATCTTGCCTTCGTCCCCTTCTCCCCTTCAAAATCGAAAGGACAGAACAAGTTTTGCTGATGGGGGAGTGGCATTACATGTGAAAGAAAGCATAGAATCAAATGAAATAAAAATCTTAAATGAACCAAACTGTACCATAGAATCTCTATGGATAGTAATTCCATGCTCTAATAGTAACAATATAGCATTAGGGATATATGACTGACGACCTGACCAGGATGGTGATAGTGACTGTGAAATGCTCAGGGAGATTATAGAGGCGATTAAAGTAAAAAACTCAATAATAATAATGGGGGATTTCAACTATCCCCATATTGACTGGGTACATGTCACCTCAGGACAGGATGCAGAGATAAAGTTGCTTGACACCTTAAATGACTGCTTCTTGGAGCAGCTGTTCCTGGAATCCACAAGAGGAGAGGCAATTCTTGATTTAGTCCTAAGCGGAGCACAGGATCTGGTCCAAGAGGTGAATATAGCCGACTATTTGGTAATAATGACCACAATATAATTAAATTTAACATCCCTGTGGCGGGGAAAACACCACAGCAGCCCAACACTGTAGCATTTAATTTCAGAAAGAGGAACTACACAAAAATGAGGAGGTTAGTTAAACAGAAATTAAAAGGTACAGTGCCAAAAGTGAAATCGCTGCAAGCTGCATGGAAACTTTTTAAAGACACCATAATAGAGGCTCATCTTAAATGTATACCCTAAATTAAAAAAACATAGTACATAGGCGTGAGTTTCTAATCTGCGGGGGGTGCTCTTCCCGCTCTGCCCAGGCCCCGCCCCCACCCCCATTCCACCTCTTTCCCCCAAGGCCCAACTCCTGCCCTGCTTCTTCTCACCTCCTCCCCGCCCCGCCTCTTCCCACCCCTTTCCCACCCTATTTCTCCCCCAAGCACACTGTGCTCTCGCTCCCTCCCCCCCCACCCGCGCCTCCTGTCCTGACGCTGCGAAACAGATGATCCACGGCAGGCTTTAGGCACTGGGAGGGAGGGGGGAGTGCTGATCGGTGGGGCCCTCTGGTGGGCAGGAGGGGCTGTGGGGAGGGGGAGGTTCTGGTAGAGGGACTGCCAGTGGGTACTCAGCCCTGGAGCACCCATGGAGTCGGCACGTAGGACATAGTAAGAGAACCAAAAAAAGTGCCACTGTGGCTAAACAACAAAGTAAAAGAAGCAGTGAGAGGCAAAAAGGCATCCTTTAAAAAGTGGAAGTTAAATCCTAGTGAGGAAAATAGAAAGGATCATAAACTCTGGCAAATGAAGTGTAAAAATATAATTAGAAGGCCAAAGAAGGCCATTGCGGAGAAACTAAATGAATTATTTGCATTGGTCTTTATGGCTGAGGATGTGAGGGAGATTCCCAAACTGAGCCATTCTTTTTAGGTGACAAATTTGAGGAACTGTCCCAGATTGAGATGTCATTAGAGGAGGTTTTGGAACAAATTGATAAATTAAACAGTAATAAGTCACCACGACCAAATGGTATTCACCCAAGTGTTCTGAAGGCACTCAAATGTGAAATTGCAGAGCTAGCTGTAGTCTGTAACCTATCATTTACATCAGCTTCTGTACCAAATAACATGAGGATAGCTAATCTGACGCAAATTTTTAAAAAGGGCTTCAGAGGTGATCCTGGCAATTACAGGCTGGTAAGCCTGACTTCGGTACCGGGCAAACTGGTTGAAACTACAGTATAGTAAAGAACAAAATTGTCAGATACATAGATGAACATAATTTGTTGAGGAAGAATCAACAAGGTTTTTGTAAAGGGAAATCATGCCTCACCAATCTACTAGAATCCTTTGAGGAGGTCAACATGTGGACAAAAGGGATCCAGGGGATATAGGGTACTTAGATTTTCAGAAAGCCTTTGACAAGGTCCCTCACCAAAGGTTCTTAAGCAAAGTAAGCTGTCGTGGGATAAGAGGGAAGGTCCTCTCATGGATTGGTAACTGGTTAAAAAATAGGAAACAAAGGGTAGGAATAAATGTTCAGTTTTCAGAATGGCGAGAGGTAAATAATGGTGTCTCCCAGGGTTCTGTACTGGGCCGAGTCCTATTCAATATATTCATAAATGATCTGGGAAAAGGGATAAACAGTGAGGTGGCAAAATTTGCAGATGTTACAAAATTGCTGAAGATAGTTAAGTCCCAGACAGACTGCAAAGAGCTACAAAAGGATCTCTCAAAGCTGTGTGACTGGGCAACAAAATGGCAGATGAAATTCAATGTTGATAAATGCAAAGTAATACACATTGGAAAACATAATCCCAACTATACATATAAAATGATGGTGTCTAATTTGTCTGTTACCATTCAAGAAAGAGATCTTGAAGTCATTGTAGATAGTTCTCTGAAAACATCCACCCAATGTGCAGCGGCAGTCAAAAAAGCAAACAGAATGTTGGGAATCATTAAGAAAGGGATAAACAATAAGACAGAAAATATTGTGTCTGTAGAGCCATGGTACGCCCACATCTTGAATACTGCGTGCAGATGTGGTCACGCCATCTCAAAAAAGATGTATTGGAATTGGAAAAGGTTCAAAAAAGGGCAACAAAAATATTAGGGGTATAGTACAGCTGCCATATGAGGAGAGATTAATAAGACTGGGACTTTTCAGATTGGAAAAGAGATGACTAAGGGGGATATGATAGAGGTCTATAAAATCATGACTCATATGGAGAAAGTAAATAAGGAAGTGTTATTTATTCCTTCTCATAATATAACTAGGGATCACCAAATTAAATTAATAGGCAGCAGGTTTAAAACAAACAAAAGGAAGTATTTTTTCACACAGTGCATAGTCAACCTGTGGAACTCCTTGCCAGAGGATGCTGTGAAGGCCAAGACTATAACAGGGCTAAAAAAAGAAAGGTCCATCAATGGCTATTAGCCAGGATGGACAGAGATATGTCTTTAGCCGCTGTTTGCCAGAAGCTGGGAATGGGTGACAAGGGATGGATCACTTGATGATTACCTGTTCTATTCATTCCCTCTGGGGAACCTGGCATTGGCCACTGTCAGACGACAGGATACTGGGCAAGATGGACCTTTGGTCTGTCCCAGTATGGCCATTCTTATGTTCTTATGTAAAATCTTTTGTTTCACAAATATTTATGTACTGAACTATATTAATAGCCCCAGAAAAAATCTGACCTGCACTGAAAAAAACCGTAAATACATAATATTTCAATATTCCTTTGTGTGACTGAGATTTTGTTAGACTAGCCAGCCCCCACTAGGAACAGCCTTTTTTGGCAGCTGCTAATGAGTGCAAAATACTTAAACAATTATCTTTCAGTTGAGAGATTTCTGAAGAATTAAGAGCCAACACAATATATTTTTTTCCATCCTACAGTATTCAGCTAATGCAATTCAGATGTCTCCTAGGTTTTTGTTTATATTATTTGAACTAATGGGACACATCTGCAATGGATTCACAAAGAAGTCTTGAAATTGTCTTTCATTGTAGCCATCAATACTGTATTGTCTTGGAGTAACTGTTTACAGAGCACAATGTAACTAATCAATTTTTGTACTCAAAATGAAGCTCATTTCAAACAGCAGATGCAACCCTTCCCAGCTGAGGGGGAAAATGACTTCCTCTGGCAAATTATTGTAACTAAGGGCATATACTACAGCACTGCAGCTGTCCTGCTGTAGCATCATCGTGTGTACACCTCCTAGACTGATGGAAGGGTTTTCCTATCTATGTAGATAATCCGTCTCCCCAACCAGCGGTAGCTAGGTTGACAGAAGAATTCCGCCTTTGATGTAGTTACAACTATGCTGGGCTTAGGTCAATCTAACTGTGGTGCCCTGAGTGACATGGCGAGGCCAACCTAAATTTTAGGTATAGACAAGGCTTAAGTGTCAGCTTTGTTCCTGCTACACTCCCCACCCCCATTTCTTCCTTTTACTAGTAATGCTCTTGAGAAGTAGCCTGTCTAATTGCACACACACTGACACCATCATTTGGGGCATGAGGACTCGGAGTTCAGTGCTGGACCCTTTGCTATTTTTCAGTCTAACTGCTCCAGGTGTCATTTTATCTTTAGTCTCAGGTCTGCTCTACACTAATGAGGTAAGGCGATCCAAGTTATGCTTTTTAAGTTACGTAAATTATGTAACTTAAGTCAAAGCAGCTTAGATCGATTTACAGCAGTGTCTACACTGCTCTCCCGCCTCTTGGGAAGGTGGAGTACTAAAGTGGATAGGAGAGCGCTCTGCCTTCAACTTATCCTGTCTTCACTAGGCCCATTAAATCAATCCCCACTGCATTGATCGCAGCAGCGCCGATTTAGCCAGCAGTGAAGACAAACCCTTAGCTTCCGCTTTTATGCTGATGATACCACTGTATATATTTTTCAACTCCCTTCTATTTGCCTAGTATTGACTTCCTCTTTTTCCTTTGGCCAGCCAAGTCCTTTCTACAGAACCCAACAATAAATGCCTCATTTGCTGTTGCCCTGAACCTTTGGTAGTCATTCACACCAGTACAAAGTGATGTAAAATGCTACCATTGTGCACTGGCAGTGTTTTACACCTATCTTGCACTGATGTAAATGACTACACAGGGAGCACAATAGTGGATGGGACTCTAAATGAGAAAAATGAACTTAAAATAATTTTTTTAATGGATGGTAAATTTTGCTGCATAACATCTTAATAATGTCTGTTAATTGCTGAATTTTTATTAATTTGACTGGGCAGCCCTCTGCAGTAGTTCATCACGGTTATTACATTTCAGAATGCGAAGTGAACCTTCGGTCAATAACGTGTAGGAGAAAAAAACCAAAGAGGGCACTCTGCTTGAAATAACCTGCATATTTCCTCTCTAAAGTTCTGTCTTGCTGTAGAGGAATCAATTAATTTCATACCTCCTTGCTCTGACACAGGTCACAGGATTGTTCCATGATCCAAGCATTGGCAATGCAATCCACATTGTGCTCGTCCGCCTTATTCTCCTTGAAGAGGAAGAGGTGAGATTTTGTTCCCCCCAAGATTACAATGAAGAAAGTTGGGCACGCAGTGCACTGAAGAGATTTTGATAGGGTATTTAGATTAACACTAAAGAGAGTAATGAGTGCATCCACTGTGTGTGGAAAAAGGGTTGCTTGTTTAAAACGTTTTGTTAATTCCTCTGTTAATCTATTGACTCTGGCACAGCTGTTTTAAAGCTAACTGCTGCTCTAAATGGCACATTGTTTAGCTCATAACTGCAGGTGTTTGTGCATAAACTCCCAAAAGGAAATTCAGTTAAAATGTTCAAATATTAGGGTAATTGTGTGTGAGGGGAAAACTCTTCAGCGCCAGAAGAGGACTTTCAAAGACCGAGGAGGCTTGCTGCAGAGCAGAGATTCAAACGTACAGGATGCTCAAATGAACCATCCACAGTCTAATCACATAGCATGTTCATAAAGCTCAGTGCAGCTGTCTGTGGAGCTCTCTGAAGAAGCAGATCTACTATTGTATGCCTGCAAGACAGGTTATTTTCCCTATAAGCTCCTTTTCAAAACTCAGAGAAACAGTGACTGATAAAATGCTCATTGTAGTGAACTACCACACGTAGGTGATTGCATGTTCCATATCTCATAAATGCTGTAACCGCCCCCTAAATGAATGCTGATTATTATAATTTTAATGGTTATTTTCATAGCACCATAATTGTGCAAGGCTTTCTGTGGATATAGCCTTAAAATAAGGTCTCTGTCCAAAGGGACTTATGATCAAAGGTCCTAATCCTAAACCAGGTGGACGCCTAGGCTGTTGAAGTCAGTTGGTCTCCACATGAGAGCTAGTGCCTGCACAAGTAAAAATAGTTTGTAAAATAGGAGCCTAATGTATCCCGCTAACCCGATGGGTAAGGTTATCAAGGATAAAATTTTCAAAAGCACCTAAAGCCCATTTTCAAAACTGACTTAAACACTTAGGAGTTTAAGTACTTTCAATGAGACTTGGGCCCCTAAGTGCCTAATGCACCTTTGAAAAAGGGACATAGGTGCTTATGGCACCTCAGTAGTTTGGAAAACTTTACCGTAAATAATAATATACTAGGAGTGAGGCAAAGTAAGTAGCAAAACCATGGAAGGGGGAAATATGTTTTTAGTAGTGCTTATTTTGCAATGCAAAATATGTTTTTCCTTCAACTTGTGTTTGTTCTCTCTCATCATAAGGCGACTTTTGTACATCTTTTTCAGCTTTTAAAAAAATCGCGTGAAGGAAATGTACCCATGAAAGCATAAAATGTTACCTCATCATGAGATTGTTCATGTTGCATTAAAGGTGATAAACATGATGGAAGGTAGCTTTCTCCGAGTTACTTGCGAATTAATCTTTATCTTCTTTGTGACAGGAAGAATACTAGCTTTCAAGAGGAAAATAAAATATCGTTGTTTAAAAAATGCAGTTGTTAGTTTCATTTTATGAAGGCTTCTTCCCCAAAATGCTAATTTCCTCCTTTGATATACTTTTTCTCTAGTTACACTAGCTGCAAAATGACAAAGTTTTAACTTAATACTTGGGATATTACACCAATAACTGTCATTGCTCCTAATGATGTTTCTAGCTTTGGGCAAAAGCATAACCAGTCAATGACTTTAGTGAGCCTGATAATTAATGTTGCTGCTGTGCTCTGGCAATATAATGCAGTCTTTATAATAATATTTTCTTCTTTTTTTCTTTAGCGAGGCTTGAAAATAATTCATCATGCAGACAAGACATTAGCCAGCTTCTGCAAATGGCAGAAAAGCATCAATCCCAAAAATGATGTCAACCCAATACATCATGATGTAGCTGTACTTCTAACTAGGTATGGTCACAACCCTGGAGAGGAGCTGCCAAATATTATTTTATTCATATTTCTTTCACTGGGAACATGTTTATAGGCGAATAGCCTCCTCTAGTCACACACACATACCCCAACACAGACACTTCCCCATATACTGTTGTTCCTGATGAATACATGTCATTTCTGAAGGACAGTTTTAGTACAAAAATAACTTTCTTTGATGAGTATATCAGATGCTAGTACAGGTTGAATTTTGAGCTGTTATATAAAAGCACACTGTAAAGTTGGAAGGTGCTAAAACTGACCCACTGTACCTTGTAGAGGGTTGCTTACATCTGTTTGCAAAGCCTATATTATGTTTTATTCATATCTGTAGGTGTTTTATTAAACATGGGTCATAGTCAGGAAATTCAGATCTGTAATTAGATCCAAATGTAAACATCCTCAAACTTCAGTGGTTGCGAAGGATGAGGTTAGTATTCAGTTTGGGCCCATCTCTTGTTTATGGCTTCAGTCAATTATTTTCTCAAGGAAAAAATATTAGGGCCAAAAGCCCAGCTTGTAGATCAGCAGCTTCCTAATTACAAAACCCTACAATAACAAATAACTACACTTCACAATAGCAGAATATCTTGTTGTTAAAGTAATACAGTTCACGTTCAGACTTCTAGCTAAATGGTTGTAAACATGCAAAAATGTCTTGATAATATCTTTTCATTCATATTCCATGGTGGTGGGTCTCAGACACTATGTATAGCAAGAGGAGTAAGCAGACATTTCCAATGGACCATTATAGCTGTGCAGATAATTCACAGAATAGTTATTGTTTCTGACAGATTTAGTCTCTTTCTCTGTATTGCTGAATATCCATCAGAAGATCATGATTGCCTCAAATATATTTCTCGTTCAAAAGTATTCAACAATTTGTTTTCACAGTTTATAAAGATAAAAACATATTTCTCAATTGGTTACCTAAGGGTATTCACCATTTGAGCTGTATTACTTAGTTGCAATTGGTCAGATAAGGCCTGTGGTATTGTTTCAGTTGGATAAGCACACAAATGCTTATGGCATAAATTCTCACGTGGTTTAAAAATTCAGTTGATACATATATTTGTGCATGTGGCTTTGAAATTTGCTTTCCATTAATATTTTTAGTAAATTTGATATATTATCATTATGAATTATTTGTATTACAGTAGCACCTATAGCCCAAGATCTGGGCCCCATTGTGCTAGACACTGCACAAATAGTGAAGAACAGTCCCTGCCCTAAGATGTCACAGTTTAAAGAAACGAGGGAGACAAAGGATAGGAGGGGAAAAAAGTATCCCCCCACTCACCCTTCACAGATGGGAAACAGAGGCACTGAGAGAGTAAAGGACTTGCCCAAGATCACACAGGAAGTCTGTGGCAGAGCAGGGAACCGAACCCAGGTTTCTTGAGTCCCGTTCTAGTGCCTTATAAACAAGACAGCCCGTCCTCTCAAAGCACATAGGGCCTGATCCAGCAAACTCAGTGGGACTGCTTGCCATCTAAATGTGTGCAGGTGTGTTTGCAGGATTGGGGCCTTAGTTTCCCAGTTGTACGAAGGAAAGTATCCTTGTCTATTGAAAAACAACTTTTTTTTTGCCAGCCTTCCTCCAATACATCCAAAAACAAACTCAAAACCAAATGTTTTTGATGCTGCACATTGCTGTTTGTTACAAAGTTACAGTACACTCTTTTTCAGCAATCTGTGATGCCGTTTGCAGGTTTTTATAGTGTGTGTGTGTGTGTGAGATACTAACACATTACTTGCTTCATTTACTTAATATATTTTATTTGATTTGGCCCCTAAGCGCCACACAATAAAACCAATGCACAACTTTCAAAAGGAAAACTAAAGCTCCAGTCAGCTTGCACTGACCACCAACCAAAACGAAAGGATAGGAGCAAAAACAATCGTCCTTCACTTAATCAGTCCACCAAAAAAAAAAGGGTACATCTATACAGGCGCGTGGGACTCATGTTGCGGGGCTAAAAATAGCAGTGTTGACATTCAGGCTCAAACTGGAGCCTGGGCTGTGAACCCTGGGGAGGGTCTCAGACCCCAAGCTTCACCCTGAGCAAATGGCTAGGCTGCTATTTTTAGCCCTGCAGTGCAAGCCCAGGTTAGTTGACCTGGACTCTGAGACTTACTGCCATTGGGTTTTTTTGTTTGTTTTTGTTTTGTTTTTTTTGCTATGTAGACATACCCAAAGTAACAGTTCCTAACTGACACACAGAATAAGGAAAGAACTGAATCAATACATACAAAAAACTAGAACAAAAGAAGATGTCTCCAAAACGGTTAATGGTAAATCTGCCAAAATGAACTGGCTTTATATAATATCCTCACTCACACACACGCCCTGACGGAACCTAGGGAATGAAAACTGCCCTGTCCCAGAGGATGCCACACACGGACACTGCACAGGTTGAGAGGTGATTACTTGCTGATTCTCTCCATTGTAGGTTGCATATTCTTCTTTGAGTCACATTCCTATTGGTGCTCCACGTCAGGTGCACATGTGCTCCGCACGCCTTTGATCAGAGATTTTCAATAGCAATGTCCGTTCAGCCTGTGCATGTGCTACTGATACTCTCGTACCCCACACCGAGACTATATCAGGCTTCATGGGCCACCCTCCCTCAGTTCCCTCCCCACTTGCAAGTTTCAGAAGGAAATTCCAAAGCAGAAGGGCGGGTAGTACAGCACCCACATCTCAAGGAACTACAGTTACTGCACAGGAGGAGTAACCTTTCTGTTCTCTCTCTGATCTCTTGTACTAGTCCAGATAGATGAAGACAGAATAACTAAGTGCTTTGGCTAAGGAGTTTACTGGTTTACAGAGCTCAGTTGTTTATTTCTAGCCAGGGAGCATCAGTTCTCCCCTGCTGGCTGAGAACAGGGCCTGAACAAAGGAAAAAATGGAGCACATTTTAAACGCCTACAAGGAGTTCAGCCACCTGCTGTGGCTTGCTGCTGCCTCTGTAACACCACATCAATTGCTGACCAGCTGTGGGTCCTGTGCTGTGCTCCAGGTGCAACTGTCTTGTGCAGATTAATTAGTTTTTGTGAACACTTTTTTTCCAAAAACTATAACAGGAATCCAGGCAATAAGAGACCTGGGGAAAATTCTAAGCAGAAAGCCTACAGTGGAGTGGTTTAGGGATCACACTCTTCACCTTATTCTAATAAAAATCCCTGTTCAGTGTTAGAAAAAGAAGACTCTTCCTGTGATGCTTTGCCAGGGATGAACCCCTCAAACGTCAAATAATCACCATGAAGATCCACAGAGCCATGCACAGAATGCCATCATAGGCAGAAGATTTAAAGATTTCTTCATTGCATGGGCCTAGAGTAAACAGACAAGTGGATCCTGGATGCTACAAGAGACAGTATTCTGTAGAGTATTCCCAGCACCTTTATTATTCAGTTGTCGTGCTCTCCTGCATTTCCAAAAGGTAGGGATTTTTAACCATGTATTGCAAAAAATAAAGTATTGTCCTTGTCTAAGAGGAGACTGGGATAATACTCCCTTCATAATGTTCACCCCATCCTCACTTCCATTTAGGATGTGCCTAAACTGGGGCAGGAAGGTATAATTTCCAGTTGGAGTAGATATACTCATGCTAGCTTAATCAGACTGTGTGCGCTAAAAACAGAAGTTTAGCCATGTTGGTGTGAGCGGTGGGAGGGGCTAGCTGCCCAAGTACATACTCTCAGAGTGGCTACCCTTTCCTATCATTTGCACCTTCCAGCTCCGGTGTAGACATACCCATAAAGGGAGGGAGATAATATCATCAAAGGACTTAGTTATGCAGTCTTCATCTGTTAGTCAGGAGGAACTCTATCCAAAGCGATTGGTGCAGAAGATCTCAAGGATGTGGAAAATGAGCAGGGAAGGAACATTTACCTTCACTGTTCTGAATCTCAGGTGTGCACATTCGGTCTTTTCCTCGGCATCAAATGGAAAACTCTGCTTCGCAATAGCTGAATTTTTGGAGCCAAGAGCAAGGATTTGCACACCGCTGGCCTGGAAAAAATGGTGTAATTTCCAATCAGTCAAGTCTTTACATTCAAGTCCCTTTATAATTTAGCTTCCTGCAGCCAAGCTGATCTAGCAACTTAAAATGACGTCAACCCTCACTTTCACTCTGCCTGCATTCCCTGCCTTGGCTACCACCAGTCAGCCTCTCAAACACTACCGTGCTGTGGCTGATGCTGCCTGCCTTGGAAAAACTCTGTGATAAAATCTGAACAACCACTACTTTATCCTCCTTCAGATCCCTCCTTAAGAATCGTCTCTGCAATGAGCCCTACAAATCCCAGCCTGATGAGCATAACTACACATATGACAAACTGCAGCTATTTTTATTCCCCTTCTTTCCTTTTCCTACTCTCTTCCTCCCCTAGTTGTATCCCCAATTAAAATGCAACCAAACAACCGCAATCCAGGTAACTAATTAAGCAATTCTGATTTTTTACCATATTCATTTGCATGTCTGTTGTATCCCCATCCCTTGCCTTTTGTCAGTGTCCTGAGATTGTGAGGCCTTCAGAGCAGGGATGTCTCTTTTCTTTATTGGTACAGTGCCTGCCACAAGTGGGCCCCAATCCTGACTGGGATATTTGGGCACGACCACAATATAAATATTTATTAATAAATAATACGTCCTACATAGTGGTATAAATGTTAGGTATACCGTCTTTTGGTTAACATTCAAATGGACAACAAATATATGATGATATGGAGGTTTACTGTCTATTGTGAGCAGCATTACATGCAGTTTTAAACTCTGTTAACGTTAAGTCTTCACTGTGTTTACAGAAAGGATATCTGTGCTGGCATGAATCGTCCTTGTGAAACCTTAGGTTTGTCTCATCTGTCTGGTATGTGCCAACCTCACCGGAGCTGTAATATTAATGAAGATTCTGGGCTGCCTTTGGCATTCACTGTTGCACATGAGCTTGGACACAGGTATAGTTGGATGTAAAATGCAGAGTCTAGCTAGGTCTTATTCAGTGTTTTATATGTTTATCTTATAATTGTATTTCCATCATAGATTACAGGGCCAAAAGGGACCATTGTGATCATTTGGTATAGCACAGGCCATAGTGCTTTGATTCTTTTTTTTATTCTTTTTGGTTATAACAATGGGATATTGAAACAAAATTGGCAAATCAAAATTATCATGAGGAAAATTTCAGTTTTGCAGAAACTGCATTTTCTGTTGAAAAATCATTCAAGACGGAAACCTCCTGACCAGATCTAGCTCTCTTCCTGACAGTCATAGTCATTTTTGTTACCCAATGCATGTTGTTTTAGGCAGAGATTTTCAGCCTTGCCTAAGTGACTTCATTTCGACCTTCATTTTTGCATACACCCCCAGAGATGGGGTGAGGAGGACCACCTTGTATAAATCTAAAAATAAGTAAGAAAAAAACAAAGTTGTGGAAGAGGGAAAGAGCCACCCAAGCTTTTGAAATACTGGGATGATTTAACAGTGATGTTTTCAAAAAATAAACATGTCTAAAGTAATTGGGGTTTTTTGATTCCATGGATGGTTGCCATGTGTGGTGCTGTATTGAGCTACAGTGACAATTTTTTCATGTTGGTCTTTCAGGAGGGTGTTTGGTTATTATTGTTAAAAGTTGTTATTGAGTAGTAAATCTTTTACAAGGATTGACAAAAGCTTTGCAGAGGATAGACAAGACTGAGTTATGAATGGCTGGGGGAGGACCTGCTGTGGGGAAGGTCTGTTACAATGCACAGTATTATTAACTGGGGAGAGAGATGGGGAGATTAGAGGCTAATTCACCAATCCATTCATGAATATATGACAATGTGGGAAGCAATGCCTCTATCTAAATCAATAACAAGTGACATCCTTGAAATTATTTTAGGAAGGAAGGAAGGAAGAAAAAGAGTATTGTAACAAGAGAAATTATTAAGAGAAGATTAATGGGCCAAATTCTGATCTGATCAGATATAACTATGCTGAAGTGAATGGAGTTATTTTGATTTACAGCACACTAATCAAGAGCAAAATTTGGCCTGCAATTTTTGTGAGATTTGTTTTCAGTATTGACCCAGACTTCCAGCGCGTGCAGTCCTGTCCTTTGAAAGTCCCTCACTGCAAACCCCAAACTTGTAGCCATGCGGCTCAGTACTGTGATCTCAACCAATTTCATAGTCTAAGCTGGGTTTTGACCTGAAAAACAAGGTGCTGCAGAAAGTGGTATGAGCGTTCTCCAGGTGGCACCCTTCCCTCTGAATCATTACCAAATTAACTTCACTGCAGGGTACTAAAGGGCGCTGCTCTGTGAATGAGGCATGAGTACCTATGATTATTAAAACTGCCCTGGAACCTTTTACAAGAGTCAGGGTGTAAACAGCGCTTAGTTTCTGCCAGGGCTGAGCCCTGACATCTCTAGGCTTGGCAGTTCATAACCTCGGCACCTCTGGGCTTGGCACATCAATTATAAAAGTAAAAATATTGCTTGACTCCCAGCACCTAATTGCTTGATCCTTGACACCTCTTTCATTAAAAATTACGCATTGGGTGTAAACTATGTGGCATGACAAAAGGCAGATTGCATAATTATGTTTTGACTCCTTAAAATTCTCCCAGAGTTTCAATTAGGGAAGTTTACTCTTTGCTTTCTGCCCGGGGGGCATTGCTGTGCATTGTGTGCCTGGTCTAATGCCCACTGAAGTCAACGAGAGTCTTGACTTCTGTTGTACTTTTAGCTCATGGATGAAGCGATACCTATATGTTTTCCTGATCACTTTGGGATCTTTGGAAGAAAGTTGCTATGTAACTATCAGCTATAATGACTATTTCCTGTGCTTGGTAATACTTCTTTTAGTTTTGGTATCCAGCATGATGGAAAAGAGAATGACTGTGAACCCATTGGAAGACATCCATACATTATGTCCCGGCAGCTACGGTATGATCCTTCTCCACTCACCTGGTCCGCGTGCAGCAAGGAATACATCACACGTTTCCTAGAGTGAGTGATTAGAATAATATGTCCTCTTGGAATAATGGAATGTTATGTGAGATGACAGAGTTGAGGAGAAATTCTTAATTATTTTTTTCCTTTGAGGATCCTTGAGGAATGTTGTTGGTTCCCATGTCATGGCACACCCAAATCTGACCAAGTACGATACAGTAGATAGTGGAAGAATTGGTACATTATGCAATGTTCAAAATTGGACTTAGATTTCAACAATCTGAGTTCAAAACTTGGTGTAACCTACAGCTATCATATGGTTACTGGGAGAAAAGATGGCCTTTGGCTAAGGTATATGATAGGGCATCAGAGGGCCTGACACAGATTTCCTATGAGACCTTGGACAAATCACTTATGCTCACATTTTTCAAAAGTGACCTGTTATATCAAATGTTGGGTGCCCAACTTCAGGTGCCTCTGATCTGACTTTCAATGCTATTGAGAGTGGCTGCAGCTCTCATTGAAGTCATTCCAATGACTGAGGGCTTGGCTACACTTGCAGCTGTGCAGCGCTGGGAGTTAAAGCTGTCTTCGTACAGCTGTGTAGGGAAAGTGCTGGAGTGTGGCCACACTGACAGCTACCAGCGCTGCAGTGTGGCCACATTTGCAGCATTTGCAGCGGTGTTGGGAGTGGTGCATTATGGGCAGCTATCCCAGCGTTCAAGTGGCTGCAACGTGCTTTTCAAAAGAGGAGGGTGGGGTGGAGTGTGACAGGGAGCATGGGGGAGACAGAGAGAGTGGATTTTTGGAGCCGACACTGTCAGCTCCCTGCCTTGCAAATTCCGACCACTTCCCCGACCCCTCATTCACTCTTAAATGCAAATAGCCTGCAGACCATATAAGCAGCTGCTCTAACGTACTCCCTTTCCCCCCCTTCCTCCCCCCCCCCCGCCGTGCTGTTTCTCTCCTCAAGCAAACGCTAGCTGTGGACATTCATCCCCCTGCCTGCCTCATTCACAGCAAACAGTAGCTGTGTTTGTTTTTTAGATAAGCAGCTCCGGGAGCCCCGAGTTCACAACAAAACAAAGAGAGGCATCATAACAAAACAAAGAGAGGTCTTTAGTTAAAAGCATTATGGGAAAATTCCAGAGGTCAGTTACAGCGTAGTAAGATTAATCACTGTTTACACTGGCACTCCAGCGCTGCAGCACCAGCGCTGCAGTCGTTATTCCCCAGGCAGAGGTGGAGTACATGCAGCGCTGTAGCCAGGGAGATACAGCGCTGTATGTGCCTTGCCAGTGTGGACGGTGAGTGAGTTGCAGCGCTGTAAACCTACCACCAGCGCTGCAACTCTCCAGTGTAGCCAAGCCCCCTATCTAGTTCCAATTTAACAAACTACATTCTGCCTCCATTAAATTCCTCTGTAAGGTGAAATGGGGAGAGCTGCTGCAGGGCCCTTCTTTATAATTCACAGGAGAAGGAAAGAGCTGCGGAGGTCACAGGAGTCATGATATACCACAAAGGAGAACCACACATGTTTTGTTGCCTTTGCAGTCTTCAGGGCCCCTTCTATATGCCATGGGGGGTAAAGATACCAGATATTAATACCCAGGCTGCTCCTGAATGGCAGGTACTCCCAGATTTTTTTAAGTACTTTTGCTCTTATTTGAGGTTCCTAAAACATTATTGGAAATAAGTTATTTGCTAAATTCCCCATGCCCGACTTAGAATCTGGAAGTGTTGTTTCCTAAAGACCACATGGGAAAGTGCCATTAATGATTAGAAATTTACAGGTGAATTATGAAAAAAATTCAAAATTAAAATTAAAAGCACATTTGTCTGGTTTCCAATTTTCACCTTTAGCCGAGGATGGGGATTCTGTCTAGATGATATCCCAAAAAAGAAAGATTTAAAGTCACCACTCATTGCCGCAGGAGTTATCTATGATGTACATCACCAGTGCCAGCTGCAGTATGGCCCCACTGCTACTTTCTGTGAAGAGGTGGATGTAAGTGCTATTTGTTTTAATCTATTTTACTAATAAGAATTTAAGCTTTTAATTCTTCTTGTGACCTGACTCAATTCCAGTTTGGGGAAATTATATTCTGCCTACGTAAAATTCTTCTCCAGTTTCAAATGAATATGGCTATCCTAAATTGTTTTGTAGTGGTCTTGTGTATTACTGAATGGTGACTATCTTTCATGCACAGGTGACTGCATTTCAGTGGTGAAGTGGTTTCATTTTTAAACGTACATTATAAATCTTGGGAAAAATTATAAAGTGTCTTTATGACTTAGAAGTTATTTTCAAAAGTAAGTTAAGTATTTTGAAGCCTCCATCCCATTAGCTGTCATTTGGCCAAATTCTTCAGTTAGATACACTTGCTCAACTTCTGTGAGAGCCACCTGAACAAATCTCAGAGTAGTATTTGTCCCTGTATGTCGTATGTTTGCCCACTTTTGTTATGGGCCAGATTGTTCAGGGCGGGGGTACAGTATTATAGCCCACTATTAACACTTCTTTAGGTAAATTATTATTTTTAATTATTACATACACATAAACTATAACACAGTAAATAAACAGTGTTGTTTTCCTTTTAATTTTAATGTAACCATGTGTAATGATAGAAATTCCTAGCAATATGTACTCAAAGATATGCTTCAAGATCTTTGAAACCAAACAGTTTTAGTAAAGCTGCACTTAAAAAAAATGTTGAGAGCAAAATGTGGCATTCAGACATCGAAAACGCAATGTATAAATGTATAAAACTGAACAATAAGCAATGCAACAATGTTAACAAAATTGTTAAACACATTGTGTTATTATTTGTTGACTTTAAAACACAATAGATGTCCAGCTTTGAACACTATATTGCGTTTTCAATTTTTTTAGTGTAAAATCTGCATTTCTGAGCTGTGTAAGGAAAGACCCAACCCTAATCTGTATTAATTAGAAAAGAATTGAATATTCTAAATAAAAATGTAAAATAACAGTTATTTTATACTACACTGAGGCAACGGGTACTCAGATGATCCAGTAAAGGAGAATCCAAACTTCAAGTATGTTTTATCATATTTTCTTACCACTTCCTTTATTTTTTTTGACTGGCTCATTTCATGTTCCTGTAGATGGTCTGGGACTTTCATTATCTTCTTCACCAGTGCACCCTTCTTGTTTTTGAAAAATAAATTGATCCCTGTCTGATTGAAATACTGCTTGCCGTTTTTTACAGTTGTAAACGGTGGACTGTGCGTACGTTGCTAGGTTGCTTTGCTGTGAAATGCACCACTGTACTCGTGAGAATTAAACTTGACATATTGCAGCTTGTTTTTTAAAAAATCAAGTTTTTTTTCTATACTCTGTCCAACATAAACAGCTCAAAACACTACATTTATATAGCTTTGACTTGGATTACGTGAGTCACGTGGAGTTAAAGATTTACTAAGAGCTTGACTGGCAAATGCAGTTGCGCTGGCAGACCACCCAGGACTGTCACAGCCCACCTTTGGGCCAGGGCCCACAGTTGGGAACCCCTGCTCTAAACAATGCAATGAATAATAAATAGGGAACTTCAGTGCAGCCACTGACATGGTTTGCTTCACCTAAAATCAATTCAATGAGCAATAATAATATAGCCTCAGAGTACCAGGCTTTGAGTGAAGATTTTAGAATACTTTGAGCAGTTCTCAGTCATCATCTTTCTTTCCCAGTGCTCTAACTATGTGATCATAATAGGAGCCCACAAACAACACACATGATAAGTAACAAGCAACTCACTTGAAACAGACACTTTGTGAATGATTTAAACAGAGAGAGGCCAAAACTCTCAAGATCCAAACTTTGGAATCCGAATTCATATTTGAATGTGGCTGGTAGGCCCTATGGGTCAGATTTTCAAAAGTACTTGTCGTGTTGGGTGTCATGAGTGTCACAGTGGTAACTGGTAAGTGCTGAGTCCTTTGGAAAATCTAGCCATTATTTAAGTGCCAAAATAGGAACTGAGCTTTCTTGAAAATTAGTCCCCGATAGTTGATGCTGATCTGTTTTGATAATCTGACTCCATGTCTATGGAAGGCTGAACCAAAACCCTAGATACAAATTTCAAATAAATCCAGATGCTGGGAGGGTTTAAACTCCTGAACTACATCCAGATTTTGCCCCTTAAAGCCCATTTTTAATTTTAAATAGTAACGTGTGTGTGTGTGTGTGTGTGTGTGTGTGTGTATATAAAGTTATTTATATATTGTAACTAATACACACACTCTCTCTCTCTCTCTCTCTCTCTCTCTCTCTCTCTCTCTGTAAATTGCTTAATGTACAATAGGAAGAAAAAACCTACAATATAGCAAAACCAAAAAGGGATGAAAATTGAGGTGCATACGATTAAATCTAAATTACAGACATTAGGCAGCAATTAAAAATGTATAGTGCAAAGAAACCTAATTCTAAAAGCAGAATTACCAGCCAATCCTGAGGTCCTAATTTATTTTGTAAACAGTCTTTTTATAGGTGAATGCCCACTGAAATGTATAGGTGCTTCTCTGATTAAGACTGAGTGAAGACTTGGGGATTTGGCCTGTAGGTACTGCAGCAATAATATCCTCTCAATAAGGTGAGACACTTGTAAGGAGAAGTCAAACAAACTTCCAACAGCATGATTAATGAAGAGAAAACACAGTCAGGTGGCCATGGTACGTTTTCCCCTCTTGAGGCTGCTTCTGAGCTTTGTAAAGAAATTTTTCCAATGAACAGTGGGTGCTTGGGAGGTATGTCAGTTCAGAGAATAGGGGGAACTTTTAAACTCTCAAGAGAACTTGAATTCAGTCAGCTGGATACAATATATTCACAGTTTTGTATTTGTGCACAGATCTATGACAACACACTAATGAGGAGTAAATTTAAAGTTGTTCTGTGGCTAAAATTTTAAACAGTGACTAGAGATTTGGAGTATCTGATTTTGAGATAACTTTAAAGGGGCCTAGTTTTCAAAAAGATCTAAGCATCCTGACCTCTGAAAGTCAAGCCCCTAAAAGGTATCTCAAATTGAGATACCCAAAAATTGTTAATGACTTTTGAAAAACGTGGCCTGGGAGTTCAACTCTTCTGAAGGCAGCTGCTGTCTGTTCTCTTACAGAATATTTGCCAGACACTCTGGTGCTCAGTGAATGGTTCCTGCCACTCAAAACTGGATGCTGCCGCAGATGGAACTAGATGTGGAGAAAAGAAGGTGATGATGGGCTTCTCTTGTATAAAAATTAAGATCAGAAAATATAAATTGTTACTAGGGCTGTTGATTAATTGCAGTTAACTCACACGATTAACTCAAAAAAAAAATTAATGCCGATTTTAAAAAAAATTAATCGTGATTAATTGTACTGTTAAACAATAAAACCCCAATTGAAATTTATTAAATATTTTGGGATGTTTTTCTAATATATTGATTTCTATTACAACACAGAATACAAAGTGTACAGTGCTCACTTTATATTATTATTTTTTATTACAAATATTTGCACTGTAAAAATGATAAACAAAAGAAATAATATTTTTCAATTCACCTCATACAAGTACTGTAGTGCCATCTCTTTATCATAAAGTGTAACTTACAAATGTAGATTTTTTTTTTGTTGCATAACTACACTCAAAAACAAAACAAAGTAAAACTTTAGAGCTTACAAGTTCACTCAGTCCTACTTCTTGTTCAGCCAGTTGCTAAGACAAACAAGTTTGTTTACATTTACAGGAGATATTTCTGACTGCTTCTTATTTACAATGTCACTTGAAAGTGAGAACAGGCATTCACGCATGGCACTTCTGTAGCTGGCATTGCAAGATATTTACGTGCCAGATATGCTAAACATTCATATGCCCCTTCATGCTTTGATCACCATGCCAGAGGACATGCTTCCATGCTGATGATGCTCGTTAAAAAAAATAATACATTAATTAAATTTGTGACTGAACTCCTTGGGGGAGAATTGTATGTCTCCTGTTCTGTTTTACCCACTTTCTGCCATACAGGCGAGTCTCATCTTACGTTCATTTAACATGCATGAATTCAGTTTTGCGCGGTCAGCAAAAAACAAAACAAAAAAAACAAAGAAAGAGGAAAAATAACAATTTAAATACTGTACCTGTAATGTGGGCAATTCCGCCCACCATTACACTCAATGTAATTTTGACTATACATGACTTTCGCTTTACGCGCTGACAGCAGAATGTAACCGCAGCATAAGATGAGACTCGCCTGTATATTTCATGTTATAGCAGTCGTGGATGGTGACCCAGCATATGTTTGTTTTAAGAACACTTTAACAGCAGATTTGACAAAACGCAAAGGTACCAAGGTGAGATTTCTAGGGATAGCTACAGCACTCAAGGTTTAAGAATCTGAAGTGCCTTTCAAAATCTGAGAGAGATGAGGTGTAGAGATTGCTTTTAGATGTCTTAAAAGAGCAACACTCTGATGCCAAAACTACAGAACCTGAACCACCAAAAAAGAAAATCAACCTTCTTCTGCTTCTGGCATCTGACTCAGATGATGAAAATGAACATGCGTCGGTCCGCTCTGCTTTGGATCATCATTGAGCAGAACCCGTCATCAGCATGGATGCATATATTCTGGAATGGTGGTTGAAGCATGGAGGGACATATGAATCTTTTGCGCATCTGGCATGTAAATATCTGGTAAGGCCATCTACAACAGTGTCATGTGAATGCCTGTTCTCACTTTCAGGTGACATTGTAAACAAGACGTGAGCAGCTTTATCTCCTGCAAATTGTAACCAAACTTGTTTATCTGAGTGATTGGCGGAAGTAGGACTGAGTAGACTTGTAGATCTAAAGTTTTATATTGTTTTATTTTTGAATGCAGTTGTTTTTTGTACATAATTCTACATTTGTAAGTTCAACTTTCATTACAAAGAGATTGCACTACAGTACTTGTATTAGGTGAATTGAAATATACTATTTCTTGTGATTTTTACATTGCAGTTATTTGTAATAAAAATAAATATAAAGTGAGCACTGTACACATCGTATTCTGTGTTGTAATTGAAATCAATAGATTTGAAAATGTAGAAAACATCCAAAAATATTTAAATTAATCACTTGACAGTCCTAATTGTGACATAACAGGTTTTGTCATTTGTTCCAGATTAAACTAAGTGACATCCTGAGAGATGTCTCATATCTTTGTTTTGCTGAGTTTTTCAGCCTCCAGCTTTTCATATTTTCTATGGCTTAATGGAGTTCACTCATAGTAACATTTTTCTCTGTTATTAATCTTAAACCCTGACCTTTTTCCGCTTGCTTTTGTTATCATTACTTTACTGTTTTTCTTCCAACTGAGAGGACTAATAGCTTTCTTTTCAATCCATGCCTCTTGCTAGCCAGCAGGAGCTCAACTTCCTAGTTCACAGGGACTGTAAGGTATGACCTCAGTACTTCTTAATGCCGTCCACAGCCTCTGCTCGCTAAGGGAGTCAGGCCCCTGAGTCTTGTTCTGAATTTGTTGCGTTGCTGGAACCCGAAGGACCACCCTCAGACTCCATACTGGTGAAATTTCCCTAGTGTTGTAATTATAGCGCTAGCTGTCTTGTAAAGGAAGATTTGAAATGCATAGCTATTAAATGGTTTGGGGGTTCAGTCCTAAAACATGACAAGCACTTCAGTGGGAGCCATGAGTGCTCCGATCCTCTCAGGATTATGTCCTTAATCAGGATTTCATGAGATAAATCCATTTCCTCTCCGTTACTAAAGTCTCGTTACCTGAACAAGTCAGTGCCCTGTGGTTCTGTGGCAAAGTGGGTCATTCCTCCTGCATCCCCTTCAGACTGCCTGTAAGGGGTTGTCTACACAGTTATTCCCAAATAGTTATTCCACTTTACATTTGCAACCTACCTTATTCTGGAATAACTTTCATGTGTAGACAAGCCCTCAAAGTTTACAGTCCCCCTGCTCATAACACATTCCATGAAAGATATTCAGTTTTGACCCAGCTGGTGTTACTGTTCAGGCAGATCAACGGTTTTGATGAAGCAGGACCCCACCAAGGCGCCACAGTCTAGCTCACAGTATGGGTTCAACAGGAAACCTTTGTTCAGAGGTTCAGTGTTAGGACTCATAGAATGAAACTGCAATTTAAATTAAGAGGAGTGGAATGAAATGAAAGAAAGGGAGAGTTTAAAAGCAGAATATCAGGAAAGTTTTCCTGACCAGTGAGATGATGATCAGTTATTTAGCTGATGTTGTTGACTGATTTGACAGATGATGTTCAGTTATTTAGCTCAGAGGAAGTGGTGAACAGTGTGGTGGGATATTTGCAGTTCAAAGCACCACTAAATACCCTGTAGGGCAAAATCCTCCATTGGCAGGGGAAAAAACCAAATGCTGACTCAACTCCTTGGTACTGCATGGTGATTTGCCAGTGGCAAAATTCACTCTAGGATGCCTCTAAGTCAGGGTAGCATAACAGCATGAATCAGTGCAGGGCTAATGATTGCTGGAATAGTAGTGGATTGGAGCAGGTGATGACAGGAGAGGGTTTTCTTCAAAAGTAGGGATTTGGAAACAACCTAGGGAAAAGAAGGAAAGGTTGAGGGAATAGAGGATTCATGCAGATAATTTCAATGGGAAGGCTGAGGATCTAATCTAAATGGATGGGAAGCTCTGCTGAGGAGAGGGGAGGAGAAAGGATATAAAAATGTCCTGGGACTATTGTTTGTTGTGATCGGGGTGGTCTTTCTATGGTGGATACCAGGGGAAATCTTTCAGATCCGTAAAGAACCTAGAATTCATTGGATTATTTAAATCAAAGTATAGTAAACACATGGAACAAGTTGTCAACTAAGTTCAGTGGCTTGTAGAATAAAAACTAAGGCTATCAGAATAAATACTGAATCTGAACTAGCTAGACATCTTCATAGAGGGAAAAGGGGATTGAAAGATACAGGGACAGTACTTTCTATTGTTTAATTACTTATATAAAGCAACTATAGGAGCTGTATATTGGCTATAATTTAATTGAACAGAAGTTATGTTTGCTTCATTTCAAGTCAATTCTGTTGCACAGAATATCTCCTCAGTCACCACCAATGGGCAATACCTCCCACCTGTGGAATTCAGAGGGGCTCCAAAGTTGTTGCTGGAGGCTCCAGGATTAAGCCCCGCTCTTCAGTTCAGGCCACCAGATTTTCTGCCTCCAGCAGTGTAAGAAGGCAGCAGCTCAGTTTCTCCTGTCCATTTTGTTATATAACGTTAATTTTGATTCCTTTTTGCACAGCAGTGACTTGTAATTTTTTCTCCTCATCCTCCCACCCTGGAGTGGGTATGTGGGAGTTTTGGTGGTTTCAACCACCTGGACCCTAGCACTGCAGTAGCTCCTCTCTGAGACTCCTCTGCACCCCTGAAGCCTGGCAGAGATGGCCTGCAAACGCTGGGCGAAAGAGTGAACATGTGATAGATGTCAGTCACATTGCTTATGCTCTACTGGAAGGGGCTCAAGTGGTACAGTGATGAACAAATTATGGGACCCTAATAGAACAGAAAAGCCAAGGCTCAGGTCATTAAAGTTAACATGGCATTTTTTGTAAGAAAAATTATGTTAGCCACAGTGTTATGGCCAAATTCCAGCTCAGGTAATTGCCCTGTGCGCACCTAAATTCCCCCTGAGATTTCATTTGGTACTCTGCTTCCATGTCACCTCAGAGGTGGTTGCCTATCAGTGGAAAATGAAATTATCCTAGGATAATCTATGTATTAGTTTAAGTTTGTAAAATGCTTTTGGGGGAAAATACGTATGGTACATATTAAAAACTTAGTTTTACCTGCAAAGGGTAGTTGTTAACTATTGCTCTATTTATATGATTCTGACACTCGGACTAACAATACCTGTGTAACATCATTTCTGTCCATAAAAAACTGTTGACTATATTAATTTTGCATAGTTGAGCTGTCTGCTCTCGTGCATACACATTGTGATACAGTGAATTAGATCTTCAGCTAGTGTAAACTGGCATAAGGCTGTTAAAGTCAGTGGAATTATGCTGACTTACATCTGATGAAAATCTGAACCACAGTCTTTAAATACATGATCATTTACTATTTCTTAAATAATACAGTATAGTATCATACACGTTTTTCTGAGCCTTTGGATAAGTAGGTTCTATTATTTATTATTCTGTGTATGCCAAAACCCGTGACAGGTATTTATATGCAGGATGTACAGTGGATGAAGCAGAACTTAAGTGAGATTACTCTGGATTTGTACTAGTGTAATTTAGATCAGAATTTGACCTTGTGTGTGGGAAGAGACGAGCTGCTTTATTTTACACTTTGTACATTCTCTTTTGGTTTCTTTTCCTACTACAGCACCTTCTGTTGGTTAGCTGTGCCATGTTACAAATGGTGTACATAAATGTATCTTACACCACCATTTATGGCTCCTCTGAATTTGAATCCATCTCATCTCATCACACACTTCCTTTCAGTGACCTATCACCATAGGCCTCTAACTGAAGGACTGTTCCATTCCATCTCCAACAGAATACAGATGGAAGATGCCTACGTTTCTAGCAATAGATGCATACAAAATATGAATGACATTGAGAGTCATAGAGTTTAAAGTCTGAAGGAACTGCCAAATCGTTTAGTCATGACCAACAGTTATCAATAGAATTTTGCTGAGGAAATGTTGCTTGACGTAGTCTGTGACAGGATGAGGGGATTTTACCTCTTCTAAGTCAGTGGTTCTCAACCTTTCCAACTATTGTACCCCTTTCAGGAATCTGATTTGTCTTGCATACCCCAAGTTTTGCCTCACTTAAAAACGACCTGCGTACAAAATCAGACATGAAAATACAAAAGTGTCACAGCACACTATTACTGAAAAATTGCTCACTTTCTGATTGTATCATATGATTATAAAATAAATATATACTGGAATATAAATATTACACATACATTTCATTGCATAGTAGATAGAGCACTATAAATAAGTCATTGTCTGCATGAAATTTTAGTTTATACTGACTTCACTAGTGCTTTTTATGTAGCTTGTTGTAAATCAAGGCAAATATCTAGATGCATTGATGTACCCCCGGAAGACCTCTATGTACCCCCAGGGGTACATGTATCCCTGGTTGAGAACCACTGTTCTAGGTCATCTTTATACCAACAAAGCTGATTAAATGGTTTTCGGCACACACAGCTGACTAGGTTTTAATTTAAGCATTCATCAATCTGCATTTTTTTTTTTGCATTGAGAATTTTCTGACCCCCTGTGTTTGCTTTTTCTTTATTATTCAGTGGTGCTTCAACGCAGAGTGCATTACAGTGGGAGAGAATCCAGAAATGATAAACGGTGGATGGGGCACATGGTCCTCCTGGTCCCATTGCACACGGACATGTGGGGCAGGAGTTCAAAGCGCAGAAAGACACTGCAATAACCCGGAGTAAGTTGTGTGCACAGTTCATCACCAACCCTGTCAATGCTTTTTGTATGTAATGCAATGTGTTTGAGATGTCTGATGGGTATTTGTGAGGATAGGGACACTTTTGTTTCTCATCATATTATTAACAGCTATTGCAGCAAGGCAACCATTGAATCCACTTCTCCCCATAGAAACACCCCTGTCTAGAATTCACCAGCCGTGCCTTTTACAATGTTCATGTTGCTTCTTAGTCTTTCTTACCTTCCATGGAAATTACTTCCACCCAAGAGAGACAAAATCTTCACCTGCAGGATTAGTACAAACATCAGAAACATTGTTTTAATGATACTACTTTGTATAATTTGCAATATCCTCAATAACTATGTGAGGGTAAAGATTAGTGGCCTATTCCTGAGAGCTGATGAGTACTTACAAGTCACATTTGATCCTAAACCAGCTTCGTTTTAAGTCTCAGAGATCCTGGTGATGGATTCTAAGGATCTAGTAAAATAGGTATGTATAGGGCAATTTTTTTTAAAAAAAATGCCTGTGTCTCACTTTCAAAAAGGACGGAAACACTTAGGGCCCAGATCCTCAAAGGTAGTTAGGCGCCTAACTCCAAGGAGTGATCAGTTCCTGACATGGTTGAGCTCATGATGAACTATCTGTAGGTTACTGTCTTAAACAAATAACACTATGTGTCAGATTTTCCAAAGTGCCTAAGGTCTGGTCTACACTGCAGACATATATTGGTATAGCAATGTCACTCAGGGGTGTGAAAAATCCACACCCCTGAGTGATATGGTTATACTGACCAAGCCCACCATGTAGACAGTGCTATGTCAGTGGGAAAACTACTGCCTCTTGGAAGGTGAATTAACTACTGCGATGGGAGAGAGCTCTCCCGTTGGCATGGAGCAGATTCATTATCATGCTACAGCAGTACACCTGCATTGGTGCAGCTGTGCTGATGCAGCATTTTAAGTGTAGACTTGCCCTAAGTTACTGAGAAGTCAAGTCCCCATTTGACTTCAGTGTTCAGCATCTTGTTATGAATATACTATTTAAAATAAAACACACCTAACTTTCATACAGACTCTAAAGACCCAAAACTTCACGCTTTACTTGTAGGCCACAGTTTGGAGGAAAGTATTGCACCGGAGAAAGGAAACGCTACCGCATGTGTAACATTCTCTCATGTCAACGAGACACACCAACCTTTCGTCAGATGCAATGCAGTGAATTTGACACAGTTCCCTACAAGAATGAATTCTACCAGTGGATTCCAGTTTATAACACAGGTAAGGAGCTAACACAGTCAACTTCAGAGCACTTACAGATAAATACACCTCTACCTCTGTACAGCAGGGAGGGGATGCCCAGCACTCAGTGATGAATGGGGGAAGGGGAGGAGGGAGCACCCGTTCTTACAGAGAAGAGCGAGCGAGGAGGTGTCCAGCACTCAGGGAGGGAAGGGCATGGGGAGAAGAAGGGGTGCCTGGCTCACACAGAGGGAGTGGGTCAGGAGAGGCCGATACTCTCAGATGCAACCTCATTCCCAGTGTCCTGTCACTGCAGCAGTCCATGGTCTTGGCAGGCTCCCTGCCCATCTCTTTCCATCACTTCACCGCTGCAGCAGCCATCAAGTGCAGTTACCCTCTCCTGCACAGTGCCGACCAGCAGGGAGTCTGCAGGTGGGGAGCTGGGTCTGGGGAGTTCGAACAAGCAAAAAAAACTAGGTAGAAATTGGAAAAATTCCAAAGCAATTAGTGATCAGGAGCTATCTCTACTGTTAGTGCTGGACTTCAAAAGCCTATCCAGCAAGAATTACCAACATTACTTGTTCCTTCACCTAAGAACAATAAACTGTTTAGAGACGTTACGTTCAAAGGCACTTTGCTTTGACTTTAGATGTACTTTCTGCCAGTAGCATTTGTCATCAAATTTACTGTGTGTTTAATGCTTGACAGCTATGAATAAACTTCTTAAATATCACCTATTGCCACACTCATCGAATAAATATAGTACTGAAGATAAGGTTGGAACAGGCAGTAGTCCAGGAAAGCATTATCAAAGTGGTTTCCTCAGTTTGAACAAGGAAAAATAAGGGTGATTAGGTACCTTATGAAAGAGTTTGTCAATAAATCCAAAGCACTTAGGGCCTGACACAGAAACTACATCCATTCACAATTTCCTATGTAAGAAAAGGTTTAAAATCACCCCTGAGTCTTATTGCTTAAAGTTGAGAAATCTTTAAAAGTCTAACAATATAACTCATGTGGAATATGTGCATAAACTGCGTAGTTATGTAAAAAATAGGAGCGGGTGCTGATGGCAGCTTTGATAAGCTATTACATTTGGTGATGCAATAGCAGTTATTATGGGTGGTCACCAATGATGTCAAAGCAGCCATTTGCGACAAAAAACCTTCCACGGTTTTGATGGCAGCAGAAATTGCCGATGAGTATGTTGAGTCAAGGGCTCGAGGGGGGTGCAATCTCCAGTTTACAAGGGAGGAAGGATTTAAGAATAAACTTAACCCCAACTGTGTTTAAAAAATCTCCAGGGAGCCCAGATTTTAAAACCTCTTACCCTACGGGAAAGCCAATTGTTTGCAACGAGGGTGGGATCCCTAGCCATATAAAGTCAAATTGCTCAAGGCTTAAAACCACCTCACAACCTGCACCCGCAACGCCTTTCGTGGGTTCCAGTGCTACCAATGTAAGTGCTAATGCTACCACATTAGCCACAGAGGAAATTGTGGGAGAGGAAAATGGCCTCATAAATTATATTAGAACCGAGTCATGGGATGATAGTGAACAGTTCATTAAGAGTGTAAAAGTAAATGGGGTTGAATATACTGGGTGACGTGATACTGCATCTCATATTACTTTGGTTAAAGAAAGTTTTGTGATAAAAGATAAATTGCCTGGCAGAAGTATAAATCTTCTAGCTTTGGCTGAGTTTTCAATGACTGTGCCTCTGGCTAAAATCCACCTGAGTGGGAAAATTCTAAGGATTATATTGTGGTTGGTATTAGGAATTGCTACCTGCTGATATTTTGATAGATAATGACATTGTAACTATGTCCAATCAGGTTAATGTTATAACTACCATGGATCTGATTCCTCTACTTTGCCTGCTGTCAGTGAGGTGCGAAGGTGATGGGTGGAATTCCCCTGAGCTATTGTTTGTTGAGAATGGCAGCTTGCCAGCTGAGGAAGGAGCTGAGGATTCTTTCGTACTGGAGACTGTTCCAGGTTTAAGTGAAACATAGAAATAATTTATATCGGCTTATTCAAGTGATATTACTTTGGAACAGACCTGGATTGCTACATAGGATCAGACCCCTTCTGGGGAAGGAAAGGTCAGTTTTATTTATTCAGAATGGTGTATTATTTGGGGAAGCTCCTTCTGGAAAAAGGCAGCTTCCTGGTGAAGTTTGCAAGCCTGCAGGCCATGGCTACACTTGCAAATTTGCAGCGCTGCAGCAGGGTATGAAAACACACCCTCTCCAGCGCTGCAAATTGCGGCGCTGCAAAGCGCCAGTGTGGTCAAAGTGTACGTTATTCCCCACAGGGAGGTGGAGTACGGACAGCGCTGGGAGAGCTCTCTCCCAGCACTGGCGCTTTGACTACACTTAGCGCTTCAAAGCGCTGCCGCGGCAGCGCTTTGAAGTGCAAGTGTAGCCTGAGAGGAGAGATTTGCTCCAATTAGCTCATGATGGGCCATTTGTGGGTCATCTAGGAACAGAGAAAATGTGTGACAGGCTGAAGGAAACTTTTATAGACCCATATGTTTCAGACAGTGAAGGGTTATTGCAGAAGCTTTAACTTGTGTCAGAAGCGTAAGGACTTAAAGAGACATTGTAAGGTGCCTGTGATGGGATGTACTTGCCCCGCACTGGACAAGGAGGAGTTAACACCACCCGTCTGGTCTGACTGCTGAGGAGGGAGGATGTATGCTGCAGGCTCCTGCTGGGAGCTGCTGGAGCCCAAGACCACAGAGGCCAAACCCGCCAGGATCCGGACAGATTCTCGGCTACCTGCGGACACCCAGGAGATGGTGGAACGACTGGGAGCTTCACAGGCCAGCGACCCAGGAGATCCAGAGATCATGCCACTGGAAGACATTATAGGAAGTGGTCCAGGGGAACTGGACATTGGTCCGGTTGTAGAACTGAACAATAAGTTAACGTGTTTTGGTTGGATCCCCGCTTATCCAGTGGTGAATAGGCTTGGCACTGACAAGACCCTGGGCTGGGACCTGGTGGAGTAGGGAGGGTCCCAGCCCCCTACCCTGGTCACCATTCTTCTGGTGGCAGCCCACCCCTTCTGGCCATTAGGCCACACAGCCCTGCTAAGAAAGACAGCTGTTTTGACTCTGGCCACTAGGCTACAGAGCCTTGCAAGAGAAGGCAGCTGTATTGACTCTGGCTGCTAGACCACACATCCCTGGTAAGGAGGGCAGCTGTATTGACTCTAGTCACTAGGCCGCACAGCTCTGTGAGAGAGGGCATCTATATTGACTCTGGCCGCTAAGCCGCGCAGTCCTGTGGGAAAGGGGAGCCATATTGACTCTGGCCATTAGGTCACACAGCCCTGGGGGGAGAGGAGCCATACTGAGTCTGGTTGCTAGGCCAAAAAAGCCTGTGACAGTGGGCAGAACTATTGACTCTGGCCACTAGACCACATAGCCCTGTAAGGAACGGCAACCCTGTTGATTCAGACTTCTATGCCAGACTGCCCTGAGCCAAAGAGCAGTCAGCTAGACTTCGCCAGGGGGCTGCAATGCCTCTGCCCCACACCCAACAACCTTTATCTGTTATTGGGGAGGCATTTGCCAGAGTGTCTGTGGAATTTGTAGGATCTTTCTCTAGACTTCCAGGAATGGAAAGAAATATATACTGGTGGTGGTAGATTCAGCTACCGGGGACCCCGAGGCTACAGCATTGTCTAATATTGAAGCTTAAATGGTAGCTACAGATCTATTCGCTATTTTCAGCAGAGTAGGCTTTCCCAGAGAGAGTTTAACAGACCATGGTACAAATTTTATGTCTGTTGTCTTTAAAAAGTTGTGGAAGTTATGCGGGATGAAGCATATAAACGCTGCATCCTACCACCCAGAAACTAATGGGCTTGTGGAGAGATTCAGTGAAGCTTTAAAAGCCATACTTAGAATGTATGTATCCAGGCATGGGGGCAACTGGGATCTGTTGCTCCCCTTGTTACTGTATGCGTACAGAAGTGTACCCCAAGAATCTACTGGCTTTGCTCTCTTTGATCGCCTATATTGGAGGCAGGTCAGAGGACCCTTAAATTTAATTTGTGATTCTTAGGAGGGCTGTACTGGGGAAAACTAACAGTCTCAGTTTAAGGAAAATTTACAAGTTCTGATGGATTTGGTGCAAGAGAATCTTAAGAAAAGTCAGGAAAGTCAGAAAGCTTGGTGTGACAGACATATAAAAGAGAGGTCGAAATTGGAGCTATGGTGCTCCTACTAATTCCTGTGAGGAAGAACAAAATGTAAGATTTCTGGAAAGGGCCCATTGAAGTAGTTGAAAGAGTAAAACCAAGATTGCATATAATGTCAGAAAGCCCCATGGCAGGGGAGCCGTGCAGACTGTACACATCAATAGGTCGCAGACTTCCCATGAAAGGGAGTTAGCTGTCAACATGATTTGCTGAGCTAATGAAGAGAGGTTGTCTGCTCCCTTAATTGATTTGGTCAGGGAAAGCAAGGAGGAAACACCACTAGAGAGCATTGAGGTTGGGGAAAGCTTAACTCTATCCCAAAGGCAGGAAATGCTGGCCCTGTTCATCTCTCAGGCTATGTCTACACTACCATGTATGTTGGCAAAACTTATGTCACTCGGTGTGAAAAAACACACCTCTGAGCAACGTAAGTTTCACCAACATAAGTAGTAGTGTGCACAGCGCTTCTCCCGACGACATAGCTACTGCTGCTCATTGCGGTGGTTTTATTATGTCAGCAGAAGGCTCTCTCCTGTCAGCATAGAGCGGTTGCAATCTTACAGCAAGGCAGCTGCATCAGTACAGCTGTACCACTGTAAGCTCGCTGGTGTGGACATGGCCACATGTTTAACTAACAAGATTGTGCATTCCATTTAGACCATAGGGACTCACCCTGCGGGCCAAGGGGGAACTGCAGAGACAGATGAAAGGAGAGGTGGGAAGCATGCTAAAATTGGGAATAATCACTGACTCAAAAAGCCCAGGGGTTTCCCCTCTTGTAATGGTACCTAAAAGGGATAAAACCATGAGGTTTTGGGTGGATTATACCCCAAATAGAGGACTTATTGGACCAATTGGGGGGTGTTGGTGCAAAATTCATAACTTGTGGGTATTTACAAATTCCCGTAGATCCGCTTTCCTAGTGGAATCTGGACTGTATGAATTTAAAGTTTTGCCTTTTGGGTTGATGAATTCTGGAGTGATCTTTATGCAGTTTATTAATGAGGCTCCGCATAGGTTACAAACATTTGCTAGAGCCTATATAGATGATTTGGCCATTTTCCGTAGTGCCTGGCAAGACCACCATGTAGATGGGGGTGGGCAAACTTTTTGGCCCAAGGGCCACATCTGGGTATGGAAATTGTATGGCAGGCCATGAATGGTCACAAAATTGGGGGCTGGGGTGCGGGAGGGGGTGAGGGCTCTGGCTGGGGATGTAGGCTCTGGGATGGGGCCAGAAATGAGGAGTTCAGGGTGTGTGTGCGGGGGAGGGCTCTGGACTGGGGCAGAGGATTGGAGTGCAGATAGGGGGTGAGGGCTCCGGATGGGGGTGTGGACTCTGGGGTGGGGCTAGGGATCAGGGGTTGGGGGTGAAGGAGGGTGCTCAGGTCTGGGACTGAGGGGTTCGGAGGGTGGGAGGGGTATCAAGGCTGGGGTTGAGGTGTGGGAGGGGGCCAGGGTGCAGGCTCCGGGCAGCGCTTACCTCAAGCAGCTTCCAGAAGCAGCAGCATGTCCCCCTTCCAGCTCCTATGTGGAGGCGCGGGCATGTGGCTCTGCATGCTGCCCTGTCCGCAGGCACCGCCCTGCAGCTCCCATTGGCCACATTTCCTGGCCAATGAGAGCTGCAGGGGCAGGACTTGGGGCAAGAGGAGTATACAGAGCCCCCTGGCTGCCCCTATGCACAGGCGCTGGAGGGGGGACATGCTGCTGCTGCTGCTGCTAGGAGCTGCACGGAGTGGGGCAAGTCCCTGGCGGGAGCTCAAGGACCAGATTAAAACATCTAGAGGGTCAGATGCGGCCCCCGGGCCATAGTTTGCCCACCCCTGATGTAGGTGTTGTGCTGCAAAGGCTAAAAGAAGCCAACCTCACTGTTAACGTCTCCAAATGCAAAATGGGGGCTGCAGAGGTATCTTATCTGGGACACAGGTGGGCAGTGAGCTGGTTCGCCCTGACACCTTAAAAGTAGAGCTGTTAAAAGCTGGTCTGCCCCTAAAACAAAAAAGCAGGTCCAGTCCTTTATTGGTCTGGCCAACTATTACTGTAGGTTTGTAAATGATATTGTGACCCCCATCGCAGACCTTATAAAAGGAAAATTGGACAAGCTGAGAGAGACTTCCAAAATATAAAAGATGCTTTGTCTAAGGAGCATCTTAGTCAGTCCTGATTTTAATAAACCATTCCTGCTGTGTATGAGTGCTTCTAATATTGGTTTGGGTGCTGTACTAATGTACGATGGAAAAGGGGGTAAAAGACACCCCATTACATACTTAAGTGAAAAACTGATCCCAACTGAGCAAAAATATGCCATGATTGAGAAAGAATGCTACACCAGAGTCTGGGCTGTTAAACACCTTAAACCCTATCTGTGTAACAAAAACTTCACTGTATTATGTGACCATGCCCCTTTGATTTTGCTGCACAAAGCTAAGGGAACCAAATCAAGGTTACTCCATTGGCATTTAGCCTTGCAAGAGTTTGACATGGACAAAGTTCATATCAAGGGAAAGGGAAATGTAGTTGCTGATGTATTGTTAAGAATGGAGGAACCCTGAAGTGTATTCAGGAGTGTCAGTGGTGTCCATTCCTACATCCATTTTGCGTTGGGGGTGTGATGCTGTCTGAGGGGGAAGATGATTATCTACTTTAATATGGGCACCACTTTCACAAAATTGCCTTGGGAGGTATCACTGAAAAAGTTATAATCTGCTGAGTATTATTATCTTGTTATAATGTGTATATCGACACTGTGCATGTGGAGTCATGAAATTTTGGTATATGTATGTAACTCAAACATGCTGTGAATCTGAGAAACACCCATAGGTTAGCTCTTCAGGAATAACAAAGGAACTGTAAACGAGAGCTGCTGCATGTCATTCCCGAAGACACCTCAAACGGCACATACACAGAAGTTGCAAGCAAAAATTTGCAGTTCATCTGAAGAACTGATGGCAAAGCACATATGCCAGTGAATTGCTTGACCTGACCCCATGACACAGCAAGAATTTTTCCAGCCAGAATGGTCAAGATATAAAAAAGGGAGAACAAGGGCTCCTGGCCACCTCTTTCCTGCTCCATCTTTGGACTGGTGAATTCTGACAGGGGAAACGTTGAACAAAAGGACTGAGGTCCCCCAAAACTATTTGGGCAATCCTGAGAGACTTGCAGAAAACTAGCAAATTTAACATCCCTGCTATCATTTTGAATGTACAAACTCAAATTCACCTGCAACATATTTTACCTGCTTTAACCTCTAAATAACTCTCATTTCTTTTTCTTAGCTAATAAAACTTTAGCTAGTTTACTAAAGAAATTGGCTGACAGTGTTGTCTTTGGTGTGAGATCCTGAGCATCCATTGACTCAGGGGTAAGTGACTGGCCCTTTGAGGAAGGAAGTACCTAATATGTGGTGATCTTTGGTTTTAATAACCTTTCATCACAGAAGTCCAGTTTGTCTGGGTTGTAGTATAGGCTGGCGTGTCTGAGGGGACTGTCTGTGGCTCCATAGTAAGCTAGTGTAGAGATCCAGGAGCACACATTTGTTGCTGGTTTGGTTAAATCTAATTATAGAATATGTCACCTGTTTGGGGTGTCTGCCTTGTTTTCTGACTATTTTCTGACAGTCTGACCTGAGATGGCCTCTAAGTTGTAAGCCACATACATACCAGGTGCTGTGACAGCAGCTAAAAAGTAACTCTGAGAAAGTTACAAGCAACAACCTTTATGTGAAGGAATACTCAGGAAACTTTGACTATGTTCATTGCTGCATGCATTGCTTAAGCAAGAGTGTTTGTCAGCTCTCCTGTGGTCTATAACACAATTCTCTGGATAATTTCATGTATTTCTTTCATGACTTGTGTGCAAAATCAGATGAGAGGTGATGAGGCAGTTCACTAGTTACTTATCTTCCAAATTATTGCATGATCCCAAACAAAACAAAATTCTAAATAAAGAAATAGTAAGGTGCTGATGTTACAAGGCTTCTTGGACCTGATCCTCAGCTGGTGTAAATTGGTCTAGATCCACTGAAGTCTAAGTCTCAATTTACACCAGATGAATATCTGGTCCCTTATCTTTCCCGAAGGTTACAAAGGCAGCACTATGAGACTAATCCAATTCAGTTTCTTTTCATTTCAAAGGAATTTCAGCCTCATTTTAGCTTGCTGCCAAGGGGATTGTCCTTAAGAGTTTGGTTTATTGTTTTATCAACAGGTATTTTCAAAGCTCTCCATTGACATATATGGGTTAAGTGAAAAAGTCCCCATTTCCTGTTATGAAGCTTTCCCAAATACTAAATGCAGCTTTCTGTGGAAATCTTTTGTCAGTGAGATGAAATCCAGAGCCAGAATCTTTATGGATTTCTGTGCACCACTATGAAGGAAGCATTTTAAATGTTGAGGGAGACGAGGTGATTCTAATGGTTCCTTCTGGCCTTAAATCTGTGAAGAAAACAAACCGTTTAGGGCTTCTAGACTCCTGTGCTGATTAATAAATAATAATAATAATAATTAATAGTTCTTTATTTGTTTGTTTGTTATAGTGCCCACAGGTTCTAATTAGGTTGGAGGACCCACTGTGCTAGCCACTGTACAAATTCAGAGGAAGGCACAGACTCTGCCTTAAAGAGTTTGCAATCTAATTTAAGAAAACCGACATAAATAGTAGGAGGGAAAGGAGGAGGGGAGCAATGGTAATGAGATCCCATGGTTGCAAGGCTACTATGCACAACTTGATGGTTCCAAATCATATTAGTTCCCTCAACACACACACACACATTTTAAATTGAGTGATGGAGATAGAGGTGGGATGTGTGGGGAATAGCAGGAAGGGAGGGGAGTTAACATGAGGAAGGAAATAGGAAAAGGAAAGAAGGGGCAGAGATCATATTTACCCAATGGGGAAACGGGACACCACAAGGGGCCAGCCCAAGACCCCCCTTTCCTCCCTGCGTGTGGGACCGGCCCAAGACCTCCTGCCTGCGTGGGGTTGGCCTGGCCCGAGCCGCTCTCCTGAGCCCTCCCTCTCGTGCAGGGCTGGCATTGCTGCTTGCCCTCCCTTCCCCCACACGTTCCTCCGCGCTCTGCTAGGGGTCACACTCCTTTTTTTTTTTTTTTGGCAAAAAGAAGTTTGGCTGGGCATTTGTCCAGTTTGCTCTTGCCAGCTGATAATCAGTTGGCAAGTGCAAATGGGACAAATGCCTAATTTTGCCAAAAAAGTCGGGATGGCTTGGACAGGGCTTAAAAAATGGACTGTCCCGTCCAAAACGGGATGTGTGGTCATCCTAGGCAGAGGGACATTCAGGAGAGAGGGAGGAAGGGGAGCTGAAGAAAGAAAGGATGGATGACAAAATGCAAAATCCAGCTGCTAGCTTCATGAGCCAGGAAGGAAGCTAGTGAATGTAGTGGTACTAGGTTTATGGAGTTTTCTTGCCCATACTACCAGGGCTGGGCAAGAAGGGGCATGCATGGTGGATGAATGTTGCTGCTCTTCCAAAAACAACATCTGAATGAAATACAGAAACTGGCAGACTAGTGCTGCTGTGACTGAGGCACTCTGTGACTAGTGCTGCTATGTCTTCTTCCTCACCTGCAGCGTGGGAGGGCTTTGCCTAAAATGTTTGCAGTTAGAACTGATCAGAACTAAAGTGTCTATTGGGTGTAAATTTATAAATAAGATCTACTGTGAAAGGAGATGTTGAACAATATGAAGCTCACTATCTAGATTTCTTCAGATGTGAACAAGGATGAGGAAAATAATGCGATTTATTTTTTGAATTGCATGTTTTAAACTAAATGCTTCTGACTCAGTTCCAATCTATCAATGCAAACCCTGGTATAGTAAGTGTGTACTGTGTGATACAGATTAATTTTGTGGCAGTAGTCTCTCTAGTTGGGTGTAGGCTGAAGTGAGAAGATATAATGAGTAAATTTCAGGAAAAATAACTGAGCCTGGAGCAACTGAATAGGCCTGGAAAGAGGATTTTAGGCCTAAAATTAGGCCCCCAAATCCATAATTAGGAACAGAAACGACAATAACCTGATTTTAAAAGGCACTGAGCAGCACTAGCTCTCATTTACTTCACTGGGTTTGTGGAGGTTTGACACCATAGCAGATGACTAACGTTAGGAATTCTAGTTTGAAAATTGTGGCCCGAGTGTTTTGCTGAGAGGGTTAGAGGGCATGGGCCATGAGGAGGAAAGGGGCCTAGAGACGGGATTTGAAAAGTATCAGGTTGTTCATTACTGTACACTGAAGGAACTTATAGTTGCCTAGCTGTTATATTGTTCACTAGTCTTATGCCTTCATCTGTATGTGAGAAAATTCATCCAATTTCACCTTCAGTTCAGCGCTCAGATGATTCCAAGATCTGAAGAGAGATGTGTAACCCAGCAGAGATAGTTTCTCTTAATATTGGGCATGTAGTTACAGTTTTTCCAGCATATATGTGTGTGTGTGTGTGTGTGTGTGTATATATATATATATATATATATGTGTCTGTATATGTATATATATATATATATATATATATATATATATATATATATATATATATATATATATATATATATATATATATAGAATATCCGACCTTACACTGAAGGAAAAAAATAAGTTAAAAAAGCCTTAGTCATTTTCCACAGACAATTCTCTTTGAAACTGGCAGACTGGTGCAGCTGTGACAGAGGTAATTAAACCAGGATACAATGTTTATCTTTATGGTATTAAATCTACCGAGTTGTGATAAGGAAGAGATACTCAGGCTTGCTTACTTTATTAATTTATTTTCTTCAGGGGATTGGTCTAAATCTGCTGGTTTCTTGGAGAACAGTATTTCAATGTGAAGCCTACTCTGAGTTTACGGAATAAAGGCTAGAAAGAGAAATAATCCTATATGGATACATTATATTTAATCAGTTCGTGACAGTGATGGGCTCAACTGTCTGTTTATCCTCCTCTCATATATTGGAGAATAGGGGTTACATAACTCAACTGTGACGGATCTCATATGTCTTCAGAAGGCAATATGTCTGTGGCTCAGATCAGATCTGTACAGCTACATTCTCTGGAGCTGAGCTGTCAGGACCTTCTATTGCCATTAGTTTGAAATCAGCCAGAAACTTCACTTGTAAGGATTGCTTGATGTTATAAAGCACCTGCTTGCCTTCTTACTCTCTCCCTTTTTTGCCCCCTTCTGATGACTAGGGTGTGGGGGAGGGGTTGTTTGGTTGATTTCTCTCCTACAGCCTTCCCTTAGCCAAATCCTGGTCCTATTGAGTTCAATGGAACCAACATTTCAACAGAAAGACAGAATCACTCCTTGTGTAGTAGGAAAAAATATTGAACATAAGAACGGCCGTACTGGGTCAGACCAAAGGTCCATCTAGCCCAGTATCTGTCTACCAAGAGTGGCCAATGCCAGGTGCCCCAGAGGGAGTGAACCTAACAGGCAATGATCAAGTGATCTCTCTCCTGCCATCCATCTCCATCCTCTGACAAACAGACAATCCTGTCTTTAGGCCGCAGCACACATTGGTCAAACACCAACTTAACCAGGTGAGAATGGATCCTTTTTTTAAGGGTATGTCTACACTGGAGGTATAATTTCCTGCTCAGGTAGACATACACATGCTAGCTTTGATCAAGCAAGTGCACTAAAAATAGAAGTAGAGCCGTGGCAAGGCTGGGTGGTGGAATAGGCTGGCTGTCCTGAGTAACATCACACCTGCAATCTTAGGCAATTACTCAGACGACTAGCCTGTCTCACTGATTGTTCCACCATGGCTACACTGTTATTTTTAGTGCACTGATTTGATCAGAACTAGCACATGTACGTTACACTTCCAGCTCAAGAGTGTAGATGTACTTTGATGTAAATTAATGGGAGTAAACTCTGAAGGACACAATTGAAACCTTTTTTATTATTTCTGCTATTGAGAAAGAATGTGTGTTCCCTTTGATTAGCTTCATGTAGTTCAATTTACACTGCCTGAGTAGGGATTCCTGTGCGCACAAACTGGGAGGGGGGAAGCCACAGGGCCAAATTTTGACATCCTTACTCAGTTTTTGCTTTGTCCTTATGTAACAAGCCATGCTTACTTTCAAAGAAACCCCACTGTTGTCACTGGGTGCCCATTGGAGACAAGCTGCCGAGGAGCTACGGTAGAATGGGATGCGCTACTGCAGGAGCGAAAGCAGAACCTCTTGGCAGATAGCTCATTCCTTCTGCAGAACCCCTGAGATCCACAGATTCTGAGGAGGAAGATTCCTATCTCCCCTAAAATGATTTGGAGGAAACATTATGAAGTTTTCCTCCCACCAGGGCTGCCTCTTTGTGTTTTTCCATAGGAAAGGGGCAGTCAGACTCTCTGATGTTTTTATGACCTGAAATAGGAATATTGGCTGGGTTGTACCTCTCAGTATTTGCCGCTTCTCTTCTGCTTATAGCCTTAATATTTTGAAAGCTCTTGTCTTTTAATTTATTGTTAACTAGTTGCAGTAAAATAGATACTTTCCCTAATAGATTCCTTTACTTGGAATTCCATTACATCCATTCTGCCTCTGTATTAAGGACTCGGTCTTGTTCCCATTGAAGTCAGTGATACAATCTCCATTCAGTTTGAAGGAATACATTTAAGGCCTGATCCTTGAGTTTTTTCTCAGGCAAAACTACAGAAAGTCGAAGGAAAGGTATTTTTCAAAATCAAGGCCTATGTTTCAAGATCAGATCTGTTATTTAATGAATATTTTGGATTACAAGAATCTCTGTGTATACTGGCCTATCAATACGTAAGATGGCAGCTTCTTTGGTAAAGTGTCATTGTTAATTAGTGAAATTCACCTAGGCGCAAAAAATTGCTTTAAACAAAAATGCTCTTTTGAACAATGCTCATGTTCTTACTGAGTGAAAAGATGATCTTATGGCTAAATCACTGGATTGAGCCTTGAGAAATGTTGGTTAAATATTTGGCTTTTCTGTGCATTTTCTGTGTGACCTGGACAGTCTCTTAATCTCCTTGTGCCTCAGTTCCCCATTTACAAAAGGAGGATAATAGTACTTCCTTTCGTCTACTCTATTTAAAGTGTAAGATCTTTGGGGACAATGATTATCTTTTATGAAGTCTGCTTAGAGTCTACCACAGGTGTTCTCACAACAAATTTTTTTGCTGGTGGCCGCTCTGACAATTTTTCCTAAAATACTTAAATTAACTTTAGGAAAAACAAATAAATATGCACATATGCATGTCCAAATCTGTAATTTATTTGTGTAGGGTTTTTTTGCAGACTCAATAATGAAAATAATGTACAGTTGTCTCTATTCTTTACTGGAGCTAAACAGAATAGAAACACAAATAAGGTGCTTTGCACATTCTTGTCTTTGTTGTTGTTTCCTTTGCTTTTCTGGTTGCTTTTTTTATTTTACGACTTGCTGGCGAGTAAGTCTGCTGTTGTGAAAAGTGATACTTGTATGTTAATATCACTTTTCACAGCCTCCCAGCTAGCTACCAAGTCTACTATGAAAAGTGGTATTAACAAATGTACAGATATCACTTTTCACAGCAGACTTACTCAGCCCCAGCATGGCAAGGGACAAATTAAGCCCTGGATGGGATGGTGCATAGGACGGCAGCAGGGACAGGAGCGATAGGGAGACTGGATGGGGGGCTGGAGGAGGCAGCGGGGACCGGAGGTGAGCACTGGGCCAGAGCC
The DNA here is from genome assembly GCF_020497125.1 of Mauremys mutica. Taxonomy (NCBI): domain Eukaryota; kingdom Metazoa; phylum Chordata; order Testudines; family Geoemydidae; genus Mauremys; species Mauremys mutica. The sequence continues at coordinate 22,738,231 of NC_059077.1, read as the reverse complement.
CAAAGCCTTGCACCTGGGGGATAGGGCCTGGGTGACGGACCCCAGAGCCTGGAGATGGAGCCCAAAGTCCTGCAGCTGGAGCCTGCTGCCTGCTATGCCAGGGCTGATCCTGACCTCTCTGCCCCAGGAAGCTGGGGAACTCACTGGCTGCCTGCTCCCCCAGTGTTTGTGTCTCCAGAGGGGGCAAGGCCCAACCCTTGCTGGCAGCCGTCACCATCCATGAGGTTGTGGCCACAAGAAAAGCCCCCGATGGTCGCATTTGAGAAACACTGGCATAATGGGGCCCTGATGTTGGTTAGCGCCTGTGGACACTACAGTAATACACATCATAATAATCTGGAAAACAAACGGCTAGCAAGGTGGCTGAGATAATAGGCAATTTCCTCAATGGCTGCAGTGATCCATCCCATAATCAGTTGTATCTATATGTGAAAGTCCAAAGCTTAATACTTCCATCATTCCTAGAGTTAATGTGCCTGTCTACTGAATAATGAATTGACACTGTGGGGTAGGAGCAGGAACTGCTTTTATTTTCAGTGAAGTTCAGAGGCAAACTGGCAATTTTTCTGTTCATGCCCGATAGGGCTGTTTCATTTTTCAGCAGTTGCCACTGTGCTTTCTTTCATGCTCAGTGCTTCCAGAAATGAAATTGGACACCATGGTGAGTTTTACACAATCCCATACACTTCTCCACTGGGAAGTCAAACTTCTGTTCTACACATTAGGAACTGCTTGAAAGTAGAAAAGGGGTTTTGCACAATTTCTGTGTCAGTTTAGAGCAGGAGACAAAGACTAGATCGAATTCTGGAATCCTTGTTTCCTAGAAAACATGGTGCTTTTTATTGAAAAATGGTGCCTTGCAGGGGAGGGGGACAGAAGTAAGTACCACGTTTATTTTAGCACCAGATACTGAAATTAACCACAGCAGGCAGAAAGCTCCTACATGAATTTAATGAAATAAAATAAAAATCATTCCTCTTTTGAATATCACAAAAAACGCTGTCAAAATGAGATTGATTGATTGCCCCAGTTAGCAAACTTCACAGACTGGATCAGGATTGAATGGGGATTATTTTTTTCATCCTAGCCATCAAAGCCTTTCATAATTCCACCCCTGTCTACATCTCAGACCTTAACTCCTACCACTTACCTCCTTGAATGATGCCAGTTTCAAAGCCCAGTTCCATCTACCCTCTGCATACTCCTATCTCCATGCTGCCCATTATAAGTGGAATGCACTCCTTCATCCCAATTTGCCAAGCCACTGCCTTCTTTTCACTCAAGTCCCTCTTAAAAACCAACTTTTACCTTTTGTGTACAGTTAGCCAAAAAAAATCTAAGTTTCTGGGTTTCCCAGAATGTCCCATCTTCTGTTTTTGTCTTTGAGACCCCAATTCTCCAAAGACTGTATTGACTTAAGTGGGACTTCTGAAGTGTTCAAAGCTGTCTTTGCAAGACTAGGACCTTGCAGCTCTTTGTGGGAAGGGACAGCTTTTATTTTGTGTGCTACACAGAGCCGAACATATTGCCCGTGCTGTTCAAACAACAATAGAGACTGAGCTACTCTCTTGCTCTTTTATCATTTATAAGTATAATTTTGTTTTTGTTTTTAAACAGTGCCAAAAATTGCACTGCTCACATTGCATGTAAATGCAAAGGGCCCTTCCTTGCCAAGTTTGAGTACAGCTGCACATATGACACAATGAAAGTGCGACAAAACAGTGAGGTGGGAAAGAAAGACAGTGGTCGCAACAATAAAATTATGCAGGAATGGCCTGACTTAATTCCCCATTTAAGTCAAGGGAAGGATTGTCATTGACTTCATTAGGCATCGCATTAGGCAGCAGATATGGGTATACAGCACAGCTGAATAGTCCTTAAAATATTTAATAAATGTATATGTAAACTACACAAATACCTTGATGTCTTGGTTGACTTACTTCCTTTGGGTCTGTCAGTAACAGATTTAAACCCCCAATCCAGCAAAAGTCCTAGTGCAACAGTATTGCCAACAGAGCTAATATGATCCTTGGGCGTATAAACAGGGGGACCTCAAGTAGGAATAGAGAGATTATTTTACCTCTGTATTTGGCACTGGACTGTGTCCAGTTCTGGAGTCCACAATTCAAGAAATTTTATAAACTTCACAGCGCTCCAAGAAGAGCCATGAGGATGATTAAAGGATTAGAAATTATGTCTTATGGTGATAGATTTAAGAAGATCAATCTATGTAGCTTAATAAAGTGAAGATTAAGTGGTGACTTGATCAGTCAGTAAGTATCTACATGGAATACAAATATTTAATAATGGGCTCTTCAGTCAAGCAGAGAAAGGTATAACACGATCCAATGGCTGGAAGTTGAAGCTTTCTTGATTGGGGGCATTAAATCAGATATGAAGTATGTTAGCCACTGTTGTTCAGCAGTGGGACTGTCAATTTGATATTTTTCATGAGTACTAAATTCATTTTAAATATTTTCAATCCCATATCTGACTCTAATACATTTTTTAAGATGTGAGATATTCTCCATATGTTTCATCTTGCAAATTCCTTGATGTACCACAGATTATCAGAGTTCTGCATATTTTACTTCAGAACTTTGCTTACTACATATTATAATTACTACAGTGAGAAACTATCTTTGTTTTTTTCCTTCAGCTCATCCATGTGAGCTCCACTGCCGCCCTGTAGATGGCCAATTTTCAGAGAAAATGCTGGATGCAGTTAGTGATGGTACTCCTTGCTATGAAGGCAGAAACAGACGAGATATCTGTATTAATGGCATGTGTAAGGTATTGGGTATGTTTGTATGTTTCCTTCTCTAAAATTTCATGGGACTGTATTATCAGGGGAAACTGTTTACCAACTTATTTAAGAGGATGCCAGCACAGGGCATTTGATTTCATTGTATTTTAAATTATAGTAGAAACAAGTTAAAGGGGAACTGCTTTTCTAAATGGACATTAGAATAACTTTGACCCATTCTACAGAACAGATTGGCCTGGTTGTTGTTGTTGTTTCTTTTATCAGAATCAATTTAAGAATGTCTGTTTGCTCTATTCCTATGGCGATATTGTTTTCACCGAGGATTATACAGTTTTGGGGCCACAATTAGTTTTAACCATTTCATAGAGTTACATTTTGAAAATGTGATCCTAATTGTATGAAACCATGTGTTATTCATCAGCTTAGAATTAAAGCCATTGTACTTGTAATATTTAATCACACACTGAAGGACATTCAGGTTTAGAAGCAGTGAAACTGCAAGAAATTTACCGTACGTAACCAAAGCAAACTAATGAGTACATGTAACAATGTGTTTTTTAATTGTAACATTACTCTTTTGACATCATTCTCCACTACACCTAGGGTGACCAGATGTCCCAATTTTATAGGAAAGGGAGGGCCCTGGTGGTGTGTGGGGGGGAGGAGGAGGACAGAGAGTCCCGATAGTTGGGGCTTTGTGTTATATAGGTGCCTTTTACCTCCCTACCCCCGTCCTGATTTTTCATACTTTACTGTCTGGTCACCCTAACTACACCTAGGATGTACCCAGCATCCACAACATTCTATTGGTGTGTTTTGAAAATACATGCAGTTCCTGCAATATTGGGTTATGGTTACATAGTTATAAGATAAGGAAATCCCATAGTCTTAGTCAATGGGCTGTTTTCCAATAGGATAGCAAAGCACTGGAGTATGTTTTTGTGGTATGTAATAGTTTTATCCGTAGTTTTATTTTTTTGAAAATATGAGGTTCAGAGCCTGTTCCTGTTGATGCCCAAAGGAAATTTGGCCACTGATGACTTTGGGAACAAAGGCAGGACTGTGATTCCTAGAAAACACTTAGCTGCTGGTAGAAATTAATTTATCCTCTTCCTGGAGGGTCATTTGATAGCTACATGCCTTAACCACCTGAGTACCAAGTCATGTACTTGCTATGTGTCTACTCCAAAGATTTAACTTTCCAGTGGAATTGTTGGTGCCTCAAAGAACAGCAACAAAAGGGTTAATTCTTATTTTTGTTATACAGTGCTTACACTTGTACCAGTGAATTATTTGGATAAACTGGAGTTCCTGATCCAGCTCCCATTGGAGTCAGTGAAAATATTCCCCTTTGCTTCAGTGGGAGCTGGGATGGGCAGGGGGAACTGCTGTGAACAGTCACACGCGAGGATAGACTGAAACAAACCTCTTTAAGATATGAAAATGTTTGGTAAATTTTTCAAAAGTATATTTTTGCTTCGGAGACAGTGTTTCCCAAAGGGAAAACGGGACACCACGCAGGGCTGGCCCGGGCCCTCCTCCCCCGGCGCAGGGCTGGCCCAAGTCACTTGCCCGAGCCCCCCTCCCCACACGGGGGGCAGGCCAGGCTTGGGCAAGCAGTGACTCACATACTAGATAGAATGACCATATTTCCCAAAGGCTGGGGCTGGTGTCACTGCTCACTCGAGCCCTGCCTCCCCCCCTGCATGGGGCTGGCATTGCTGCTTGCCCCTCTCCTTCCCCCCCGCATGTTCCTCCGCACCCTACTTTTTTGACAAAAGTGGTCATGTGTCCCATTTGCTCCTGCCAACTGATCAAGTTAGCAAAAGCAAATGGGACACAGGCTCACTTTTGCGCAAAAAAAAAAAAAAAAAAAGTCAGGACGTCCAGGTCAGGGCTTAAAAAAGGGACTGTGCCGGCCAAAACGGGATATATGGTCACCCTAATTTTTGCTCACCTCTGTGCTGCTTGGCTCGCGGCAGGACTGATCGAAGAGAGGCAGAATACTGAATGAAGAGGGCTGTTTTCCTGGTATATTTGATCCAACTCCAATAATACCTGAAAGTTTATCAGAGCACTCATCTCATGAGAGTTTCACTCTGATTTCTAAGCCAAAGGGATTGAGATCAGCATGACTAAGCTTCAGGCTTTCGAATATTTATTCAGATTGAATCCCACAAGCTTTCGCAGTTCACACATCACTACAAATGTATGTCTATTTTATACAAAGCAGGTCTTTTAAAAATTCATTTGAATCAGGGAGGATGAATTGGTGCATCTCTGTTGAAAGCAAGCTCTACCGTGCAGCTCAGAGGTTCCCAAACTGTGGTACATGAGCATGTTAGAAGTGGTCTGTGGCAAAAGGTTGTTCTGTTCCCTTGAAGGGACAGGGGGGCCTGGAGCAAGCCAAACCCTATTCCATGACAAAACCTTTCAAAAAGAAAGGCGAGAGAGGACGAGAGCAGCAGACTAGCAGAGCAATGGGATCCAGATGTTAATCAGGTAGCTGCCTCCTTAGAATAATAAAATCCAGCTGTTTGGTAGCTTACAGGAAGATTAAGAGGGAATCGCAGCAGGGGAACATTGAGTTAGAAGAGAGGCTCCCTGAGATCGGAACCAGAAGGGAGAGAGGTGGGCTGGGGGGCCTACCTGGATCACAGCCCGGCCTCAAGAAGGAGGGCTGTGGAACCCTTTCACCAAGAGGAAGGAGTTGTGAGTTCAGGGCCCTGCTTAAATCATGCCACAACCCCGTGGAGGGGGGCTGTGGGATCCCTTAACTACGAGGAAGGAGTTGTGAGTCCAAGGAGGAGGAGACCAGCAAAAAAGACTTCCCACAGAGCCCAGTGATTGCAGTGAGACTAGCAAAGCACCCTGGTTCAAACAACTGGAGGAGATTTGGAAACCTGAAGCCCTCAAGCAAGGTGAGTTGCAGCTGAATCTGCCTGGTGCCCAGAGCCACGAAATTACAGTCAAGGCACATTACCACTCTGCCTCTCCCCTCTGAACACACTCTGCCTTTCTTTTCCACACGCACAAAGCCACTACCACCAACAGAGCCCTCCCTTCCTTTTCTCCTTCCCTCCACACTCCAGAGTCCTCCCTACCCTTCTCCCCCCCCACACAGATACACACCAGAACCCTCCCTGCTCTTCTTCCCATTCTCACACCAGAGTCCTCCCTGCTCTTCTCCCCCCCACACACACTCCAGAGACCTCCCTGCCCTTTCCCCACATACATACACCACAAGAGCCCTCCCTACCCTTTCCCCCACACACACATACCAGAGCCCCCCTGATTTCCCACCCCCACCACACACACCAGAGCCCTCGCTGTCTTTCTCCTTCTCCACACATCACCAGAGCCCTATCTATCCTTCTCCCCCCACACACACCGCCAGAGCCTTCCCTACCCTTCCCCCTCCACACACACACACCACCAGAGACCTCCTGTCCTTCTCCACCTCCACCCCCACCAGAGCTCCCCTGCTCCCCCCCACCCACACACACTACCACCGTAGCCCTCCCTGTCCTCCTTCTCCCCCACACACACCACCAGAGCCCTCCCTGTCGTCCTTCTCTCCCCCACACACCACCAGAGCCCTCCCTTTCCTTCTCTTCTTGCCCCCACATCACGAGAGCCCTCCCTACTTCCTCCTCCCACACAAACATACCACCAGAGCCCACCCTGTCCTTCTCCCCCCACACCACCAAAGCCCCAGTTTCTCCCACACACACACCACCAAAGCCCTCCCTTGTCCTTCTCTTCCCCCCACATCACCAGAGCCCCCTGATGCATGCACACACATACCCCAACGTAGCCTTCCCTGTCCTTCTCCCACCCCCCACACCACCAGAGCTCCTCTGTGTCCCCCCACACCACACCGCCATAGCCCTCCCCGTCATCCTTCCCCCCCCCACACCACCAGAGCCCTCCCTTTCCTTCTTCTCCTGCACCCACACCACCAGAGCCCTCCCTTTCCTTCTTCTCCTGCCCCCACACCACCAGAGCCCTCCCTTTCCTTCTTCTCCTGCCCCCACACCACCAGAGCCCTCCCTTTCCTTCTTCTCCTGCCCCCACACCACCGGAGCCCTCCCTGTCCTTCTCCCCCCCCCACACCACCAGAGCCCCCTGCTTCCCTCCCCCCCCACACCACCATAGCCCTCCCTGTCCTCCCCCACACATACATCATCACAGCCCCCTCGTCCATCTCCTCTCCACCCCCACCACCAGAGCCCTCCCTGCCCTTCTTCCCCCCGACATACCTCCAGAGCCCTCCCCGCCCTTCCACTTCCCTGCCTTTTTTTATACTTACACTCCTGCAGACACCACAGGAATCCCCCCTACACTCCATCCAGAATCCCTACTCTCAGCGTAACTTCATTAGTGCTGAGGTGGAATCTGTTTTCCCATCTTGTGAAACTTCTTGTAATTTTGAAAAATTTCCCTCCGTGCATCCAGATAAAAGGGAGACCACTCAACGTTTTCACAACAACCCAGCAAGAGAGGCCCACCTTTCCCAGAGTAGTCACTATCAGTCTAGTCAGCACACTCAACTGCATCAGACAGAGCAGGGACTTGATGGGTGAGGTAATAGCTTTTATTGGACCAGAGACAGACAAGCTTTCAGTCTACACAGAGCTCTTCTTCAGGGACTTGTATGTGAGTTTCCCACATCCCAGGTGAGTGCACTGACCACCAGGCTATTCTGATGTCTCTGGTTTTGACCAAAAATTCCATCCTGCCCCTAAGAAACATTTCCTACTGAAAATTTCATCTAAACCAACATGTTCTCACAAAATTTCAGTTTTGACACATTGGCATTTTCTGATGAAAAACCTGTTTTGTTTTAAAATTCCCGATCAGCTCTTAACTTCCTGTTCCCCCCAACTCAGACTTCCCCTCCAAACTACTATCTTGTCTAATTTCCCCCAGGCAGATGTCCGCCAGGCAAATTCAATACTTAAGTTTATTAAGACCTAAAATAAATGTGTATAAACAGTAAAAATTTGCATATGGTACTTTAGAAGCAGCAAAGAATCCTGTGGCACCTTATAGACTAACAGATGTTTTGCAGCATGAGCTTTCGTGGGTGAATACCCACTTCTTCGGATGCAAGCAGGTACTTGTGATGCAGCAGGAAAGTGATAGATGGGAGGTATATAAACCCCAGGATGATCAGAGCCTTATTCCCTGTGTGCTGAGGAGAGGTTACTACAGGTTAATTAGAGCACCTGGAGCCAATTAAGCCCTTGCCAGAGACCTAATAAAAAATCCTGCTTCAGTCAGATGGCAGGAGGGAAGGAAAGCTGACTGTAGTTTGGAGGAGTACTATTGTTGACCAGAGTACCAGGGGAAGGGAAACCTGCTTAAGCAGAGCAGAGGGACTCCCCAGGCACAGAGGACCAAGAGAAACCCTGCCAAGGGAGAGAGGGCAGGAAGCCCAAGAATAGGGGCAAGAGGCAGTGAGCTGACCCATCACACGAAGGAAAAGCGTGGGATCCGCCATAAAAGCACTGGCCATTTGTCACATACTTCAAACATCATTTTTTTTCAGAAGATGGTACATGAACATATGAAGTTCTGAATTGTTCACATATATGATTGTTTTTAAGGGCCATTTTGCAGGTATTAGTCATAGAATCATAGGACTGGAAGGGACCTCAAGAGGTCATCTAGTCCAGTCTCCTGCACTCATGGCAGGACTAAGTATTATCCAGACCATCCCTGACAGGTGTTTGTCTAACCTGCTCTTAAAAATCTCCAGTGATGGAGACCCCACAACCTCCCTGGGCAATTTATTCCAGTGGTTAACCACCCTGACAGGAAGTTTTCCTTAATATCCAACCTGAACCTCTCTTACTTCAATTTAAGCCCATTGCTTCTTGTCCTATCCTCCAAGGTTAACAATTTTTCTCCTTTCAACATGTATTATCATAAACAATTCAGGAGAAGCAAGGTTGTTTTAAAATTAGTGTACTTGTGCTATTGTGAATAAAGCTGGCAGCCCATTTACATATCGTTTCACTTCACCCAACAAACAGAACGAATCAAAGCCAGGATCGTGTGATGAACAATGTAATCTGGCAATTTCCAAGGCCTAGAACAAATGATTACTAGGTAACTAAAGTAGGCCTCTTCTCTGAATGGTAGCACACTTTTATATAAAATGTGTACACTGCATATCCACTTGGGAAAAAACCTTTTCAAACATCTCTTAGAATAATTCAGCACAGTATTAGTTCAGTCCAGGTGAATGCAATACATATTGTATGGTTCTTGGCAAGTAAATTAGAAAATATGATGCATCTGTCCTCTGATAGACTTAGGTGCATGGTACAACTTTATCTATTTAAGGTGTGCTAAATATAAAGTACTGACCGTCCTCCACTCCCTTTGCTTCCAGTTGTAGTAGTAAGTTCTCAGCACCTCAGAGGATGAGGACAATACTAGGCTTATCATTGTGGTATCTAAGCTCTTCCTATACCTTATTAACACTACCTTTGACAGAACAACTATAATGCAGGGAGGCAAGAATGGGGTCGTGAGCTACCCACTGCATTTGCTTATCTCTCTGCAACACACTGTACTGTTCATAAACTTAAGCCTGGCACTTTGAATGCTAAAGTATTTTTGTGTTAAAAAGCCTTAAATAGCAGTGAAGAGAATTTGTACTTATTTTTAAAATTTAACCTTCTCCAAAGAGAGAAAGAGAAGCCAAGGTTACTGAAGAGCTTCTTGACACAAACCTTGTTTCGCACAGAATAAATTAAAGACGCCTGCTAGTCATTTAATGTCAAGGTTGTTTGCCATATTGGTGTAACCTTGTTGGTCCCATGATATTAGAGAGAGAAGGTGGGTGAGGTAGTATCTTTTACTGGACTAACTTCTGTTGGTGAAAGAGACAAGCTTTTGAGCTATCCACGAGCTCTTCCTCAGGTGTGGGAGAAGTACTCTATATCACAGCTAAATACAAGGTGGAACAGATTGTTTAGCATAAGTAGTTCTGAGACCTTCGAACAGCCCCCCAGCCTTGCCAAGCTCACCATCAGAAACAGGAGCCCCAGAGACCAATACCCAGTAACTCAAAGTGGCACTAGACCCTGCCATAACAACAGATTCAAAACCTGCATATGCTGCTTCTGTAGCCTGGTCTACACTAGGCATTTAAATCGGTTTTAGGAGCGTAAAACTGATTTAACGCCACAACCGTCCACACTAGGAGGCACCTTATATCGATTTTAATGGCTCTTTAAACCGGTTTCTGTACTCCTCCCTAACGAGAGGAGTAGCGCTAGTATCGGTATTACCATATCGGATTAGGGTTAGTGTGGCCGCTGATCGACGGTATTGGCCTCCGGGCGGTATCCCACAGTGCACCACTGACCGCTCTGGACAGCAATCTGAACTCGGATGCAGTGGCCAGGTAGACAGGAAAAGCCCCGCGAACTTTTGAATATTTCCTGTTTGCCCAGCATGGAGCTCCGATCAGCACGTGTGGCGATGCAGTTAAAAATCAAAATAAAGAAAGAGCTCCCGCATGGACCATGCGGACGTGATCGCTGTAAGGGCAGGCAAATCTGTTCTATCAGCGCTCCGTTACAGAAGACGAAATTCAAAATCATTTTTTTAAAATCTCCAGACAGACGCCATAGCAGGGGCTCAGCGCACTGCTGCGTGACAAGCGTAACGGAAAGCCAAAGAATCAAATGGACGCTCATGGACTGGAGGACTCAAGCTATCCCACAGTTCCTGCAGTCTCCGAAAAGCATTTGCATTCTTGGCTGAGCTCCAAATGCGTCTAGGGTCAAACACCGTGTCCGCGGTGGGTCAGGGCATAGCTCGGCAATTTACACACACCCCCACCCACCCCCAGAAGTGAAAGGGAAAACAATCCTCTCTTGACTCTTTTACATGTCACCCTATCTTTACTGAATGCTGCAGATAGACGCGATGCTGCAGCCGTCAACACTAACATCCTCACTCCCCCCCCCGCCATGGGTGGCTGATGGTGCAATACGACTGATACCCGTCCTCGTCATCAGTCTATTGGCACATGGGGCAGTGCAAAAGGGCTGGTAACCATGCCGACTAGCATCAGTGAGGTCAATCAAGGGCGCCTGGCCCTAATTTTTCCTTGTAGATGGTGCAGTATGGCTGGTAACCATCCTCATAATAGCAACAGGGGGCTGAGCTCCATCAGCCCCCACCCTTCATGTGTAAAGAAAAGATTCAATTGCCCCTGGACTAGCAGAGGGATGCTGGGCTCCTCTTCTCCACACTCCTTACTGTCCTGTCTGGACTATCATAGCAGCTGGAAGCTGCCTTCCACTCATTTCTCACTAACAAGTCACTGTGTCTTATTCCTGCATTCTTTATTAATTCATCACACAAGTGGGGGTGCAATGCTATGGTAGCCCAGGAAGGCTGGGGGAAGAACGGAATCAACAGGTGGGGTTGTTGCAGGAGCACCCCCTGTGAATAGTATACAGCTCATAATTTCTGTGGGATCTGACACAGAGCAGCTGTGCTCTCTGGCTCTATGATACAGTGGTTCTCTAGTACACTTGCCCATATTCTAGGCAGGACTGATTCTATTTTTAGATACCAAAAAGGAGGGATTGACTCAGGGAGTCATTCCCAATTTTGGCTTTTGCGCCCCTGGCTGATCGGGTCTCTTACAATGTGTCTCTTACTTACGCTAAACAGTCTGTTCCACCTTGTATTTAGCTGTGATATGAAGTACTTTTCCCAGACCTGAAGAAGAGCTCTATGTCATTCGAAAGCTTGTCTCTCTCACCAACAGAAGTTGGTCCAATAAAAGATATTACCTCACCCACCTTGTCTATCTAAGGCGGGGGGGGGCAAACTTTTTGGCCTGAGGGCCACATCGGGGTTGCACAACGGTATGACAGGCCAGGTAGGGAAGGCTGTGCCTCCCCAAACAGTCTGGTCCCCACCCACTTCCCACCCCCTGACAACCCATCCAACCCCCCCCTGCTCCTTGTCCCCTGACTGCCCCCTCCTGGAACCCCCACCGCCTATCCACCCCCCTGCTCCCTGTCCCCTGACTGACCTCCCGACCCCTATCCCCATCCCTGCCACCTCCTGACAGGCCCCCTGGGACTCCCACTCCCAACCCTCTCAGTTCCCCATCCCCTGACCACCACCCCAGAACCTCTGCCCCATCCAACCACCCCCTCCTCCCTGACTGCCCCCCAGAACCCTGCTCCCTTACCCAACCCCCCTCCTCCCCGCCCCCTTACCAGCAGCAGGAGCTCGCAGCCACAACACCCGGCCAGAGCCAGCTGTGCTCCCCACGCTGCCCAGCGGAAGCGGCAGGCCAGAGTGTGGCCTGCGCGGTGGTGTGGCTGCGGGGAAAGGGTGACATCAGGGGTGGGACCGGGGACTAGGCTTCCAGGCTGGAAGCTCAGGAGCCAGGCAGGAGGGTCCCATGGGCTGGATGTGGCCCGCGGGCTGTAGTTTGCCCACGTCTGGTCTAAGGGCATGTCTACATTAGAAAAGTCAATGTTAGGTCTACTTACAAGCACCACTGTAATTACTGAGGTGGTTCATGTCCACACTACCCTCCTTCTGTCGATAGTGCGTGTCCTCACTAGAAGCGCTTCCGCTGACTTAAGAGGGGCAGTGGATGGGGCTGAGAACCTGAGCGCTCAGTTCCACACCCAGCTCCTCACCATGAGCCTGGCTGTCCCCAGGGCTCTCAGCTCCCCTCTCCCCACTGCAAGCTGGGCTCCTGGCTGCGAACGCCATACCATGCTCCTGGGCTGTTGGCGGGGAGCCGGGAGCCTCTGGGCAGTAGCCTGGCTGGAACCCTGATTAAGCAGGGAGGAGACAGAGAGATCCAGAGGAGTATTTAAGAGGTTGTGTGGAAAGTGGCTCAGGGGAAAATTGCAGCACAAGTAGAGGAACAGAACTAGTTGTTCAGTACAAGGCCCTGGACTGGAACCCAGAGTAGAGGCTGGGACTGGGTTCTGTGGCTGGCCCCAAGGAAGGGGGTGTACAAGCCCACTGCAAGAGTTATTGAGCTCAGCAGGGGGACAACAGGCTGTGGAAAAGCCCCCAGAGAGGGGAAAGGATTTTTGTTTGTGTTAAAGACATTCTGGGGACTTTTAGTTTGGACAACTGTGACTACAGGAAGGGTGGACTTAAGATGGAGACCTGGCTGCAGAGCTGAGTTACTGACAGAGAAATCACCACAGCAGCAGAGTGACTATCGGCAGGGGACACTAGCTCTTCAAGGGAGCTGCTACACCACACCTGGCCATGAGGGGGCACTTAGCAGTGCGTGAACTCAGTTACAATCTCATACAGCAGGATGGTGTTAGAAAAGTTAGCAAGTACCACAACTGAAAGGGTGTTTTACATGAGTAGAACAGTGAGAGAAAATAACGCATCGAAATTACAATAATCCGTTTTCATTTGTGGGTGGGGCCTGGCCAAAGGCCTCCAGCTGCCGTAACAAAAATAATTTAAAACCATTATTATCATCAAAGCATGTTGGAGGCAGGTTTACTTTCTGTAACTTTAGCCCAACTTGTTGAATTACAATGAACATTTCAGAGCCTCCTGCTGGTTGAGCTTCTAGAAAGTGACAGAATATGTGGCACAGACTCTGAGCATGGTTTCATGATGCTGAGTCACACAGGGGTAGGAAGGAGAAGCCCCAAGCACCAGAGCTGCAAGAATTAACCCTGTAAGGCATAATATCTTCTGAGCGTTGGGGAGGAACACGGTGTGGGTGACTCTTGCTACACTTTTTTTAAATGCCGCAGCAAGCGCTTCCTCCAGCACATTCATACCAGTAGGCAGGCAGTGGAGGTGACTCTGATCAGAAATTACCATCTCTCCTCTGTCCCTTGCACAGCAAAACACACCAGGAGCCATTTTATTGCTGGGAGAAGGAATGGCACCCTATATACTCTCTTCCTGTTATGGGAAAGGCATAACATAGCCCTTCATTTCTGAACAATTTGAATTGAAAACAAACTGTTGCAACTTTTTTTCTCTTGCCTCCTTTGACAACCCCGTGTTGGAATTTCATGACGTGAAATGACTAATCCTTTTTCAAGGGACCCTCTTAAACAGAGTGTTTAAACTCTGAGGAGTGAAAGGACTGTGCTACTGCAGATGCTCAGACACCACAGAGATGAGCACTAGGCAGGTAGGCCAGACAGAAATGAGCGCTATTGAGCATGGCACTTCCTATTTGTGCTTACCCATGGAAGCATTGCTATGGAAAACTCCCTTTATATTAATCTAGCTGATAGTATTTTAATGAACAATTAAGGTTTAGCTTTTCAAGATACAGAATAAGTTTCAACATTGGGCAAAATGCCTCCACTCTGTCAAGTAAAATTGATCTTGGTTTAGTTACATCAGGGATGAATTTGGCCTGTTTATCAGATTTTTGAATCCTTACAAAATCTTATTTGCTGTCTGAAAATCTGTCTTGAGTAGGACCATATTGCAGTAGTAGTTCTCTTTCTATTTCCAGGCAAAACCAGATTAAGATTGAGAGTACATATCAGCAATATAGAGTGAACTACATTACTGATATGTTGTAATTATTCCCAAACAAATATTATTAACCAAGGCCATTCTGAGTTAAGGTTAGTATTTAAAGAAATCCAAGCACATTAAGTTATGGAAATGCACGGTTCGGGCAGCATTGAGAGCATTTTGGGTGCCCTAAATTAACATGCCAATGGAAATTGGCTGCCATCTCCCATTGTTCTTATTGGGATTGAGAAAATAAGTTACCCTCAGATAAGATACCCTCTTTCAAAATAACCCCTAGACCTCTCTGGAAAAAAATCTTTCCCTCTCATCATTTTTTCATCCAAATCAGGATGAAAGGTGAATAATTCACAATTTATCACAGTAGGGGAAGAATGAAAAAAAGTTAAACTTCAGGAGACCAGAAATGGATGTTTTCTGCTTGTTCTGCATGCTGCCAGACTCCCCAGTATTCATTTTGTGACCAGAGGGGAAGTGCTGTACAGTAATTTTGGAGAGGATACACACTGTATTCTTCATACATAAAGAGGTTGAATCCTTGCTTTACGTGCCACCAGCCCGTCTATAATGATTACATCTGACTGTGGTAGCGAAGCACTATTGATATGCTTTAACATTTGTTAAAATGACTTGTGACAATGGTTCGTAAAATTCAATTCTTTTTTAAATCTCTGGTAATAACATATTTTAAATTCACTGTTCCACAGTTAAGGTGGCAGGCTCTGCATCTTCAAAAGTAATTGTCTATACAAATAAAAGTTTAAAGTTAAATATTACTTAAGTCTCAGTACCTGAGGTAACTACACTTTTCCCTTTGTGGCCTCTGGACAGGCACCCCGCTAAGGTCTCAGGCCTCTAGCTATTACCTTTTCTCCCAACAGAAGTTTGCAATCCAGTCCCTCCAGACTGGAGATTTGGGATCCAGACGCCCACAATTCATTGTGATTATTCAGCAGGTCTGACCAGCTTCAGATTCACCACTGTTAACCATTGACAGGATTAACCAGTGACCAGCCAGCTTTCATAAAGCAAAGTATGATTTATTCAGAATAAAAAACATTACAGAGATTGTTTTCTATGCAACTCTAATATATCAGGCAGTCACTCATCTTCCACATGGAGACCCTCATATGGTTAAAGTACTGCAGGTTCTTCCCTCAGGATCTCTGTCTTGGTCCCAGTTTCACATCAGTTTTTGGATCTACTGTGAGTGTCCTGTCTCCCAGATCATGACTGTCTCTTTATACAGTTTCCAATTCTTTGTCTGCGAGACTTCTTGAAGCAGATCAAACTACTCTATGCTATTTCCCCCAGAGGGTGAACATTCCACAGACTTGTTACCCCTAATGGCTTTAGTTCCTGCAGGAAATATCCTTTAGGTCATCTATTGAGCCAGGCTACAATCACTAGCCAACCTATAAAATTACACATAACACTTATAAATTTGATATAGTAGCATTTGAATATTCTATGGGTCCTTAGCATCTGTCATATCTCAATATAGGTCTTTGAATAATCCATGTTTCCAAAGCATTGCATCTCTCGTATATTACATTCTGTCTTTTCTTTAGTACTAAATTCTTTCCTCTGTCTCTGAGATAATCTATTTAAAATAATTTAAAACAAATTAAATGTGTTTTAGGATCCTTATGGCCATTAAAGGCGCATAGGGTAAGATTTTCCCCTGCATCCAAGTTCTGCTCAGTGCAAGA